>NW_024366815.1:4869113-5239510 GCF_014805655.1 Passer montanus
TTTTTTCCTCCCCCCCCCCCCTCAAATTTCTGCTAAGTGTGTTTGCACTGTAGGAAAAAAACAGGGAAAACAAGCCCTAAATATTACATTTTGTGAGACCCTTACTACTGAACAATCCGTAATAAACAGTGTGACTGAGGCAGCAAGCATGATAAATCCCAGCAGCTATTTTGGTAAGACATGAGCTTAGCAAACAGCAGGAAGCTTGTGGAGAGGGGTGATCCTGGCTTATCAGAGGATGAAATTTTGATGAACAGCTCATTTCAGCTCTACTTAGTAACAACACACAGACAAGCAGTGTTTCAATAGGCAAGGCAGGGAACTGTGCTGACTCCTGAAATTCATTTGGAATGTGAAAAGGTACTTACAGAGCCGTAGACTTTTCCTTTTTTGTTCATGGCTAAATAGTAGTTGCTCTTAATAGACTTAACCGCCACAACTCCAATTTCTACAGATGTTATCTCCAATATGCCTAAAAAATATAAATTGAGCTATTTAATCACTTTGTTACAGGATTTTCTCACTATAGAAAAGACAATAAACCTGAAAAATACAAAACTTGTAATATTTAGGACCAACTGACCAAAAAATTCAGCAGAAGTACTCTTTAAACCACTTCAAGAATATGCACAAATAGTTTTTTCAATTAGCATTCAATTAAATTCTAACCCCACATTTTACACCCCAGAGAGACTGAAACAACTTCATTCTTCCTAGCATCGATTTTACTACAATTTATCAGAAGAGACATTGAAACCACAATATCAAATTAAATATATAGCATATGTCAGTAGAATATAGATTTTCCCCAATCTTTAAAACCCGTGGTAAACAATTTATTCATTTAGATAAACTAAATCTCTTGGTTGCACTGAGCTGATAAATTCACTTTTGGCAAGTGTGTTGACAATGTGGGAAGTAGTAAGACCAACACTAATGGCCACGCTGTCTTTGTCTTCCAGATATCAGAAACATTAGGTCTGTTTGTAATAAATATTATCCTCTCCTGCTTTAAAATGGTCTCTTTCTGGGTCACTGGATGGTTCAAGGGACTTGTAGTGGGAGATACACATTTTCATCTCTGTTTTCTGCCCAGGACCATACTGATTTGGGAGTAGGAGACTGCATGCTTGGCTCCAATATTTCTGCTGTTCTCCTGATATTTATGTAGTGAGAGTTAGATCAACATCCTGGCTAACTCAGTGTGGTACACTAAGGGTGTACCAATAGAAAATGACAGGAGGGGCAAAACTTCCTCCTTAATTAGGTTGTGATAGCTTACATATACCAGGGCCCTGCTGTTGATAGAGGCAGACCAGTGAATCCATATTTGCAGGGTTCCAATCTGTATTATTCTTAAAATGTTACTCATTTTCACAGCAAAGAAAAGTCAAAATTGCTTTCTTGATCTTCTGAAACAGCATTGTTATAGAGGACTGAGCTGCTCTCCCACAGGATATCTGCTAAAGTAATTGTGCTTAAAATCAGAGTAAAGTGGACTAACTTGTGGATAGCAAACTAATAGAGAGCAAGAAAGTGATGCAAACACTAATGCAACACCATGAGTGATGCACTTTTTTTTTTTTTGTATTTTCCATGCCAAAAAGTGATGAGAAGAATTCAGTTAATTCTTTCTAAAGAATTGTGTTCTGAACTGTGACTGGGTCTATTTCTAACACCAGTAACAAGACAAATAACCAAACCAAACCAAAACACAAACGTGCAAGAAAAATACTGGCATAACATGTGCCATTATAAATTTTTATGTTGAAAGGAATTAAACAGATTTAGATTTTGTCATACTATCCTTGTAACAATAACATCATATTAGGCTATTTCAATGATCTATTTCACTAAGAGCTGAAGGAGAGCAGTGCCTAAATAAGAAACTTGTACAGAATTAACCCATTTTAAGTGTTTTGCACTTGAATGATGGACATCACTGCTTTTCAGTAAAATGCTTAAATAAAAACAACACAAGTATAATTAATGAAAATATAGTCTGGTTTTTCTGGTAAAGTTTGGTTGCAATTTCGTACTCTATTATATTCCTGATGGAGCAACTGTAAGGAGGTCATGAGGAGAAATGATACAACATTTATTATATCCACAACAACTAGCTTGCTTTTAGCTAGTTAAGCTATTTAGTTGCAGCCAAATATAGAAGAATTGTTCCAAATTATTGTCAGCTTGATAATATCATCACTAGTCATTCTGTATTTATTCTCACGGTGTTCTGTGTACTCGAAAGTTCAAAAAGGTATAATTTTTGTTGACAATATTGCATATTCTATCCTCTACAGTATTTAATTTGAGAGAAGAAGATATTTTAATGGATGCTTTTCTTTCAGATCAATTTATTCTTGATCTGTTAAGCCTTGGGCAATAGGGACTTCATTTAATACTTTGCTACTCTGTAGTCCCCCAAGAGATACCTGCTATTTATAAGCACAGCTACAATCTACATTTTGTCCAGATTGCAAATTATTCACTGTATTTACAGATCTTCCCAAGAGAAGAATCTCTAATATGACAGAACTTTTTTGAAGGCAATAGGAATCTTATATTGGTTTCAGTGATGTAGACAAATTTCAAAGATCAGCAATCACCTACTCATCTGACACGAATCTGCAAGAAAACCTAAGAACCTTTGAGAACTTTGAAATAAATTAATTTGAATAAAAATAAGTAAAATGCATTTGATGTAAGTGTGAAAATATGCATTTGATTATTCTTAAAGTGTTATTAAATTCAGAAGGATATATTAAAAAAGGAAATTGAGATATACAGTATGAAGCTTAAAACTACGTTTTCCCCTTTCTCCATCCCTTTCTTTTTTTAAAATTTGTTGTTCTATTCCCAACAATATTAGCTTTTCATTAAAACTCTTTTTTCTCTTCTGTAAGACTGAAACAAAAAAGGTGTTTCAATATCCTTCCTTGCATGCTTCTTGTATTTGATTTTATACTATTGCTTGGGCTTAGGTATTTCCATGCATTAAGACTTAGGTCAAGAAGATCTCTAAGGTAAATAATTTCCATGATATAATGTGACTTATAATTATTCTTGATAATAAGCAGTACAAAAAAAATAATGTTGGTGTAAAAGTCTTAGGAATTATTTAATCTGGTTTAATGATTCTTAGGAACTTGGAAATGAAAATGAATTAATTAAAAAAAAACCAAAATGCTCTCACCTCTATTATTGCTTTAAACCAGATAGCACACTATTATTTTACAGCAATAACTCTGTAAAACCCAACAATTACAGCTAATCCCCATCGACCACATCCAGTGTCAAAGCATAGCTTTCAATATGCAAACCATTTCCAACTCATTTTAATTAGAAAGATTTCAAATATCAACATGAGTTGTGGCCTGTAGCTATGCACGTGCTCTCTTTACAGGTCCCGAAGGTTTTAAACATATTCCCAATAGAACCCAAATGTATTTACCTTAAATAAACTGTATTTTTATAGTTTATAAAAGTGATCATTATACTTATTACAAGGCAACAGAAACCTGTTTGTCTTCTTGCTTTGTAGAGAGGGTCTGTAAAAACTACAAGTGAAAATTGCACTTTCTTGGTTTATATGTTAATTAAAAATATCCTATGTTTTATAAAAATGCTGATAATATGAAGAAAAAACCGTCAAAATATCCTAGGAACTGAATGAAATTAATCAAGCAATTCTTAGGAAAGGCAGTTGACAGAATATCAGACCTGTTGTCAAGGCAGAAGTGCAGTGAATGTAGATGTGGTCTGACCCCAGAAATGCTTGATTCTGGGACCAAATTCAACTTTGCAGTGTGAGACAGTGGTAATTTTCCTGTAGTTGTATCATTTGTGTAAGAAGTTCTTATAAACACATTTAGCACATTTCCAGCACTAGTTGCAGTCCTATCTATACAGAAGAATGGAACCACCCTTCATCTTCCTACACCTTTCAAAAAT
This sequence comes from Passer montanus, assembly GCF_014805655.1. Classification (NCBI taxonomy): domain Eukaryota; kingdom Metazoa; phylum Chordata; class Aves; order Passeriformes; family Passeridae; genus Passer; species Passer montanus. Next base: position 4,873,068 of record NW_024366815.1, read on the forward strand.
TATCCCGGATATGCAGCAATCCACAAACAATCCCTCCCCTCTTTGAGTTTTCTTCTGTCTGCAAAAATATTGTAGGTGAAGAGTGAGTTCAGCTGGATAGAATGTGATGATGACTGAGAGCTTGTGAAATCTTTTGGTTTCCCATTTGGGAAAGCTGTTGGGCCCATGAAGGAAGCTGAGGCTCTTGGTAGGTAGCTGGAGAAGACAGGGCTTGGTGTGACTGCAGGTGAGACTAAACTGACTTTTCAGAACTTTGGCTTTTGTGCCCAACAGGGAGTTTCTCTGAAGAAACTTTGTCGCCCACTGGCTTAAGTCAAAACACGTTGGTGTTCAAGCATAATGCTGAAGATGTGGTAGTTCAAAAAGCTGTTCTTAGTAGGTGGCTTGAAAAAAGTGGTTTGAAGCAAACAGATTTGTTGGATGTAGTCATGGAAGAGTGAAGTGCTAAGGTATATGAAGCCACTGCCTGAGTTTCCACTCTGTTTCACCAATTACATCTGTGCAAAGCAAGTTGAAAATATCCCCAAATGACAAATTATACTGATATTCCTATATTTACCTGCATTTTGTGATAACAGAAAAAAGAATATGATGGATTAATAGATTAAAAAAAAAATTGAAAACTGAAGACGGCAAGCAAGTCTTGCCTTTGAAAGCTTTATCAATTAACGAACGTAGTTCCACTGAAAGGCAATCTTATAGACTTTGTGCTTGACTTTGAAAGATAGCTTAAGATACAAATCACACAACCCACAGTGCCACAGTTATGGGCAGAAACTTCAAATAATAACCAACCTGAATGATAACCTAAGCTTTGACTTAAAAATCTGACTTAAAAATTAAAGTTTATCTGAAGTTAAATCAGTTCTTTTTTTATTAACACTTGATTCTGGATTTTATTAACATTTGATTTTTTTTGAGACTACCATCGTTCCTAAATCAGAAGTTAATATACTGAAGGACAACAAAGCAATCTACTAATGTGTCATATTTAGATCAACCACAGCCAAAATATTAATGGTCCATTAACTTTTCTGTCCAATGCCCACATCTAATAGGTTTGCATAAGCCTGAGATACGTATCTAAACTTATGGAAGATTATGGTAACAAAACCTCTGAGCCTTCCTATATCACCATAGTATCAGCATAAGACATGACATCTCCACAGTGCATGAAAATCACATTAAAGGCTAATTATTAGAGCCTGTACTCAGATCCACACAGTCTGTACCAACTTCCTTTTCATCTTTTCCTGCTTTTATGGCTTTAGTTTGAGAGCAGAGCATGAATGACTGAATCAATGGTTCTCTGTAGACCAAGCAAATGGAAGGGTGGCACCTGGGATGAGATAACCTCTTAGGGGTAAATAATGACAGCTGTTGGCTAGCACAGAAGGAGTTTAGGTTTAGCTACAAAACTGGCAGGAATCAATTTTGCTAGTATACATCCTGACATGTAACAGAAACAATTAATTCAGGATCACAGTTAGCCTACATTTTTTCCTCTGGTCAGTGAAGACAGGAAACTTCAAAGGACAGTCCTAAACACCACCACTCCCTCTATTAAGTTTCCAAAGCTAGATGGGTTAAAGGAAGCAAAGGAAATGCTGAAAGTGACTTTGAGGGCACATCTATCTTGTCAGTTATGACAAGTTCAGATGTTCCCTCAAGGACACCATGTCTGTCACTTTCATCACTAACACACAAGCATGTAATCAGATTTAGCCGAAGTGCTAGGGAATATAAACATGTTTTCTTCCTTCATGTGGATTTAATTCACACTGTTCAGATGGAATGGCTACACACAGAGCCAACAGTACCTGGTTCTGTTAATCAGAACTCAGATTTCTTGAGCTCTGTGTTTTTTTGAGCTAAGATGGGAAGACATATAAACAGCTGCATGAATGTTGACAGAAAATGTTGATGGCTGAGCATCTCAGCCTTCTTGACTCCAGCACTGCAAGATTTGGTAACTTTTAGATTAGACACAGACAGTGTAGGAATACATTATCTGATCTGGTTTTGGGACAGAGAAGATATAAGTGACGACTCATACTAACCAAGGAAGAGCACTGATTCATATGCCAAGAGAAAAAATGGAAAACAAAACACCACAACAGTATAGTACATATGATTAGATGCAGGGTTGCAGTTATCTGATTAGATCTCTTGACAAAGATGCCTTAAGGAGTTTCAGCCCTCCCTGGCTTCTTTTTCTGCCTCTGTGCTGAAGTTCACCAACCCTTCAAATGTAACTGTTTGTGGAGCAGCACTATAAACAAAATCATTGGAATGATCTGGCTTGGAAAAAAAACCTCTCAATAGAAAACAAATCAGCTTTAAACCCTAAGGACTAAACAATCCAAGTTTTTGCAGTCAGTTTTAGTAGTATATATTTTCTGGATCTTCTAGTGCTCTCTTTTTGGTCTCTTTCCAGATGACTAATTTTTTTGATCTGAGGTGCCCAAAACTGGACCAATGTTCTAACTAAGGCCTGATGGGTACTGACTTGAGCCGAATGACTACTTCATGTGTTTATAAGGAAACTTGGATCCTAATCCAAATCCTAATCGAAACTTGGCAGTCCATGTATGTTTCCATTTTGTAGACAGGACCAGGCACTCAGGATTTCTGCCAAATCTTAAATTTCCATGTCTCCACAGAAACAGGCAGGAGAATGGAAAGCTTGTAAGTGAGTAGTACAGAGCAGTACATTTTCTGAGGGCTGTATGGATCTGCCTGTTTCAGCCTGGGTGAAATCCCAGGTTATCTTTGACATTCATGTTTACTTCATTCACCGCCTGCATTTTATCACTTTTATAAGATTCAAATTGAATAACTTTAACTTGAAGAATTAATTTATTTAACTGGATAGAGGTAAGTCTATTCCATTTAATGTCCATCCCAACAGACTAGTGAGGGATAACAGACAGCTGCGCTGGAGAAGAAGCAGTCCAAATGCATAGTGACTGACAGAAGCATCTGAACATCACCTGCAACCTGTCACTTTCCTTCTGGGCAAGGGAGGATCTTCCAGCTGGGTGGAATGTATCGGCAAGAGAACTAATGTGTGGAAATCAGCTATCAGATACAATACCTGTATTTACAAATGGGGCGCAAAAGTAGATTAAATGGAGCCAAACACTGACAAATATGAGCAGATGGAAGTGAGCCAGGGTGTTAAAGCAGTCAGAGTATGTACAAACATATGAAAAAACTCTTATGAGGCATTGTATAGGCATTGTGGGACAGGAAACCCAGTGTGCTACAGATGTCCTCTGCAATTTTTCTACCAACAATCTTTATCCAAATGACAAGTTTGTTGTCTGCTGTTAAGACTGTCTACACGCATTGTGGCTGTTGCTCTAGCTAAGGCTGCTAGAACAACAGCTAAATGGGACAATAGTTCTCTTTCATCAGTTTTGTTTCATTTTGGACCTCATTTGTCCTTATGGTGGATCTTGACTCCCCTTTGCACAAGAAAACAGGACTGGAAAAATAAGGTCTGTTATTTCCCCATCTCAAACACTTATCATATTGTGAAAGGTAGGAGACAGAAGCATAACTTCCTGCATAGCTATCACAAAGCTTGGCAGTGTGCACTGCACTGTCTGTGGCAGGTAGGGTCTTCTCCAGAATCTCTATGGGTATAATAACTTAGTAATGGGGGAAAATAGAAACAAATCACACAATTCTACAGGCTGCTCTTTAAAATACCATGACTAAGAACAATTTCTAGCAGTATTCTGCTACTGCTATGTTTCTCTGGGAAAAACCCACTGTTTTAGTGTTTTTCCCGCAAATCAGAAAGTTGCCAAACACACTAATCCACAACATCAATTAGTTGTTGGTTCTAATGGTTTATGTCTGTCTTTGCCTCACACGGGAAAAAGGAATCCATGGTATTTTAAAATATGGGATCCACATGTTCATAATGAAAGATTACCCCTGGACAGCTATAATGATCATTATTTTTCACATAATTATATTTGGTGGTAGTTACTCATCAACACTTTCAGCAGTTTTCTTCTGCAATGCCACAAATATTCCTAATGTTACTTGATCATAACAATCACTTTTGCAAGAAAACTTTATGAGGACTATGGGAACAGAATGAATATCTGGGAAGTGTAGACTAGGGCAGTGGTATGGTATGGGTAATCAGTATTTAGAAAATCAATGCAAACAGTATTTTACTGTATCTAAAAATTCCTTAAAATTCACATCTGTTTTTTGTCCCTCCTGGCATTTTTTTTTCTCCAGAATTTTTTTTCTTAGCTAGTCTGGATATGATCAAATAAAAGGCAGGCCTCTGACCTTAATACTTATATTTATAGAGTTTGGGACAGTATATGATTTGATGGGTGATTTTGAGTAACTCATAACCTGGTTGGTACTTTGCAAACAAGCTACTGTCTAAACTTTTTCAGACAAAGTATTTATTGAAAGACGTAATTGTTATAAAACTTGTTGTTCAACAGTCTTGGAGTAAAGAAAGAGAAATTTATTGCATGTTGTTACTATATGAGAAGATATTAAAGCTCGCAGTTTAGCAGCTGAAAAAAATCCATTTTGACCTCTGATCACCAGTTTACTGTTATCCATTAATTGCTTTTCTTTCTCTGACATAAATAATTTTATGTACTTAATGCATCCTAAATGACAACTGCTCAAAAAGACACAATTCAATAGCTGTATTATTCTTGTTACAATGCTATGTGACCCACCACTTCTCAATATTTAATGCTAGATTTTTTCTCTGTTTTATCTATTGCGTACATTTCCTTCATCAAAGGTGTGCAGTGAAAGCATGTAACAAAGTCTGTATTCTAGCACATATATGTAAACTATGGCCTGCTACGGTGCAACCTGATATATGTCTTTCACAGTGTTTTCATCTTTAATACTTGACTGTCTCTAACCTGGTTAGACCTGGTATCTTCAGACTGCTAGTACAAACAGTTCTTTTTAAACTTTGATGAGCACTGATAAGTGCTGTCTTCTTAAGCATTCATTCAACACCTCATAAAAAAGCAGGATTACAAAATCGTCAATCTTGCACAGAAACTTAAAAGGCTGATCTGAAGAGCACAATCACTTCACACCCTTCTGCTTTTATTATCTTCAAGTCTTCTTCTATATTGTTTCCATCTTCCCTGTTGACATCTTCAGATAACAGCTAACAAACATGTTTTGCACACAGGATTATGTGGTCTAATTGCATGTGCTTGCAACTCACATCTTGTCCTTTTATAAGGTTCCCTAGCCTGGATTGCTGAATTTTTTTGGGGCTCCTTCTCCTTGGACTATGTAAGTGTGTGCACAAATGCTCACTAAACTATGTTTAGGACACTTAAAAGACAATCCACAAGGTTTGATACATTATTTCCAGTTTTTCTGCTCAACATTCTGTAATTTAGCAGCACAAAGCACACTCAGCCAACCAACCCAAATCAACCACTCAGCTGACAGTGAGTGTGATTTGTGCTGTCATACCAGCAGAAGCTGTGTCAGGAAATGTGTAGAGAGGAGCCAAAGAATGTCCCATCCTCTCTGCATATTTCTGTGTCAGGTTCAGAGATATTTTTGCTTACACCACTGCCTAACACTGCAAAGAGAACCTGTCCCTAGGTCATTTGAAGAAAACTGTCCAACAATCATATTCACGCCTTATGGGGTTGGTCTGGTGTGTCCCTGAGAGGGCTTGGTTCAATATTCCTCAGAATATTACCTCCTAGAGGCTTTCAGACTGTCAGATACATCTGTGGATTTTCTGTTCTGAGTGTCTGACATGCTGTGAAGACTGTGTGGCACCCCACCACTTTGGTCTTTGTGTAGTCTGATGGCAAGGACTGGCATCAAACTGTCAAAAACCAAAGGAACTAAGACTGTCTTGGCCTTGCTTATATGGTCCCTGCAGTGAATTACATTGAAAATTTTATGGAAGTTGATCCCAGTAGAACATAGGTCATGCCAAATAAAGCTAGGTGTGAGCTAACATGTGCAGTGTAAAACAGGAGTGCTGGATCCAACAGCCACCTTGGGAAATAAGTTATTTGACAGTGTAGACCTGCAGACAGCTTTGGAGATGAGCAGGTGAAGAACAGAGCAGCCATATAATGGGATTTTGCATGTGAATGCAGAAACACCTGAGAATGTCAGATCAATGGTGAGCATGCTCCTTGTACAGCCTGTGCACAGACATTAAATGTAAAACTATCTACAACTGCTTGTGCACGACCAACTCAATAATTGTATTCCAGGTTTAGTCCATTTTTCTATTTTTCTACATGTTGTGTAGCTGGTGTATAGAAGACAATAAATAAACAAATTATGGGTTAAATTGGGGAAAAAGTATTTTTTCATGGGAAAGTAATCAACAAAGTCCTAGTATTTTCTGTCCTCAGTGTATTCATTAATGGTTTACAGTAATGCCATGAAAAACCCTGCTGATTATACTAAATTATTCAGAGTACTAAACCTGGAGGAACTGGAATAATTGCAAAAGACTCTCAGAACCCAAGCTGATAAGGCAATAAAATTCCAGAAAAAATTCAGTGTAGGTGAATGTTGTAAAAAGTGATGCCCACAAGAAAAATAGGTAAAATAACATGGGATGTGTTACAGAATGGCTTATGGCCCAGCTTCTAGCTCTAGGTCTTATACTAGGTACTAAAATAATTTGGAATTTACTGGAGAAGAGTAGGGAATGTTTAGGAAATGAAAAATACAGTCACAAAGTTTAAATCCACCCCTGACTGCATTTTAAATGCAAATGCTACCATTGTCTCTTGTTTCATAAAAGAACAGAACTGGAAAGGCTACAGGAAAGAGCAACATTCATGATCAGAAACCACTGGGTTTTGCAGGGTAGAACAGAAATGGCTTCAATAGCAAAAATCTATAAAATTGTATGCAACTTTGAGAAAATGAAAAAGGAGCATGTATTATACACTGATATTAAATTAAATTACTGGCCAGAAAACAACACTTTAATGTTTAAAACAAAATAAGTGATTTTTTCATGCTTGTCAGATTACAGCAGTCATTGTTAGGATGTCAGTTTACTGAACGGAGAATCAATCAGAGCAATTAATTCCAAAAATATGTTCCTAAGACAAGTAAATCAATACCATCATTAGTCTCCGAGTTGCATATTGATTCACGCTAGGGAAGTACAGCAGGCAGTTAGCACTGTCTGCTTGTTCTTCTCCTCTTGGGGCTTCTCCTACTGCTACTGGCAGAGACAGGAAACCAGACTGACCTTTAGTCTGGAGCAGTGGAGTCACCCTTTAATTCTTACATATACATTCCCCCATACAGAGAAATGAAAAAAAACAGAGAAGCAGCCAGTAAAGACCAGTCAAGAGCAAATTCCATTAAATCTAATCTGTTTTTATAACAGCGTAATGGATCACGTCATGAAAAGGGCTGTGTAGTTAAGCTTTTGACACAACCACATTACATTATCATAAATACCCTAGTTTAATATAAATTTATTTTAAGCAGGATGAAATATAGGCTAGAAAACTGTATTTAGGCAATTGTTGCCAATGATTCACGGCAAAAATGGAATGAAGTGTTGAGGAGACACAAATGCAGGAAGAAGAAGAAGATAACTATTTTGCAGAAAAAGTTTGTGAGTGGCTGCTGGTGTACAATGTGGCCTTGAGGGAAGAGCATGAAAAGTGAACAGCTTCCTGACACATCAAAACATGTTGGAAATGCAAAAGAAAATCTTTCCATATAATCCAGCATTTGAAAGGATTCTGAGTTCTTTGCTCATTTCAAGGTAGCCTATGGAGGGCAACCAGCACAGTGATAGGCATAGAAAAACAAGACTTGTAATTAATTGAAAGTTAAATAAAGTTTTTCTTAGGAAGAGGAAAGTTGGGAGGAAAAAGTGTAACAGTAACTTTCAAGTACTTCAAAATTTCTGGGAAGAAGAGGAATATTCCATGAAAGAGACAAAACAAATAATGGGGTCAACTACACAGAAGAGTAAGAGAGGATGTTAAGAATAGTAAGATTTTAATAAGGGTGATAAAAACTCTCTTTATTCATTAAAGATACTTTGGAGTATGTGCAGACTTTAAGAGCAGGTGATAAAAGTGTCCAGCTGAGTTAATGATAGATTGGTTGTGGGACAAGGGGATGTACCACATGATCTCTTGAGAATGCTTCCAAGCCCATAAAACCCTGTTTTCACACACAGGAAGCCAATCAATTATTTCTGAATATGCTGGACTCACTACACTAAAGAGCAGTATTTTTATGGTATTTGCACTTCAATGTACTTACCGTGTGCATGGTTTGCTGCTGATTTTTTGCTACAAAGGAACCAGTCGTAACTACTGTATGATATGTCTGGCTAGTTCACTGGAATTCCAGAAGTGTAAAGAAACTCTAAAAGACCTAGGCAGCAGAAGGTGGTTCAGATATAGTGGTAGTCCTGGGCAATAGTAGAAGTGTGATCATTCACATGCTCTCAAAAAATTCAAGACCATAATTTTTTCACATTGCATTGTCTTTATAGATTACATATACTTTGGATGCTTGCCTCTAAATTGTGAGATTTACGTCCCTCATCCCCATGTTCTTAATTTGCTTATTTTGTGCTTATGATCTGATCAAATTCAACATTAACCATATTTACTTTTTTGCTTTATTAGACAAACAAAGCAAACAATAGACTCAAACACTGCAAACAGTGTTATTTATACAAGAGGCATTGATTTTTTGTAAATAAGCAAAAATTGATGACTGTACTAGTCCTGTTAGACTGAAATGTGAAGAGAATTCTACTTAAAAACAAAATAAAAAATGTGTTTGAATACCAGTAAATCCTAGAGAACCTGTGATTCAGTACATGAAAAAGGACTTCAGCAGCAGTTCCCACAAGAATTACTAATTTGTGTGTTCCCTTTCGCAAATCAGGCTCACAGACAGCAAGTATCCTACAAGGCAAAGCATGAAGATACCACCTATGAAAATTTGATTCTTAATGGCCATTTTTTTCTGCCCACCTCTATAGAATTACTTCTTTTTTTCTATTCTTCACTTTCCAGTGCCTCTTTTATCCTCAAGCCCACACTGTAATCTCCTCCCCTTTCCTTGTAGACACTAACAAAAGAACTTGATAGAAAAAGAGTAAGTTGTGCCACTAAGGATCACAGTGGCTTCCTTTAATCTCTCAGTCTATTTACTTATTTTACATATTTTGCTGTTTGAAAAATTTTGTGCCAAGATCGTGCTTGGGAGCTCCTTGCTGGTTGTAAACTTGCACAATAAACAACAAATACAATACTGCAGAATCTATTGTCATGGATCTGCTAAATCATAATTCACTTCCATGCAACTACAGAGCAGTTGAACTGCCTGACCCATTCAGTCCCACCACTTAAATTCTCAGCTGCCTATGAAAACACAAAAGCCTTCAGAGAGAGCAGAAGATAAAAATCTGGAGGGAAAGATAGAAGAAATTTTTGTATCAGGGTAAAAAAATATTTTCTTATAACAATATAGTAACATAATTTGTGATAATTTGAAATTACTTGTGGTGATTTTTAATTTCCGAGTCTCATACATTTCACTTACATAGTGCGCAACAGCAAAGGCTCTGTAAAATTTTTAACAGGACAGAGATGATGAAATCCTTGTTGGCAAACCACCTTTCCAGCTCTCTGGTATCAAAATTGAACAGTTCTGGTGCAAAGGGATCTAGCATGTTGCCTTACTTCAAAGCTTCCAGTGCCATTGCTAAATTATCAGCTGACAAGATCCAGTGCCCACTGACCTCAGAAATCCCTTCTAATTGATCTGATGACTTTATATACCAATCTCTGATGTCAAAAGCAACCATTCCACTGCTAATGGGGCACATAAAAGGGAGAAGTGTGGCCACATTCCCAAAGAAAGGCAAGCTACACCCAATCAAGAAGGACATGTCAGACAAAGAGGTAAGTGACCAGGCAGCCACTATTCTCACTTATTTCACCATTGTTTGCTCGAAAACATTTTAAGTCCAATGCTCAGAAATGGAAAGATTAAGATTTTAATTAGAAGTATGCTCTGTTTTAGAGAAACTTCAGAGAAGCCTTCTCTCTTCTTCAAGGTGTAACACATATAACCAGCAATCAGTACTATCACAAATTATACAGCAATATAATTTGCAGTTGAAACTTCAGCAATTCCTGTGCTACTTCCTGTGATTTCTGTGCTACTTCTAACGAAACATACACAGCTTGGAAACACATTCTTGCAAATCTGTAGCCTGTGGTGGATTAAAATCTACCATTTTTCTTAGTGCAGAACTAAAAATTTGTAACTTCTCATATTTCTTGCCTAGTTTCTCATTGGAGCTATATCCTCATTTACATGAAGACTCTGAGTTGTTCATTAACAAAAGTGAATGAAAATTTCCAACATAAGTGAAAGTTATTAGGAGAGCCAACTAAAACTTCACTTCTTCAAGAAACCCGGCTTATGTCTCAGTAACAAGGGGCTAAGGCAAATCACTGATGGATTTGTTATGGGACCACTCTAAAATGTCTTCCCACTCTACACTCATAAAAAGATTTTTATCATGTACATTAAAAACAGGCCATTACCTCTGTAAGTGTTAACAGACATGCCCCTGAATGCCATTCCACTTATTTTTTACATATTAGCATACATATTACCACACCTGGAAAGCGTGTGACCCTCATTGCAGGATCATTAGCAATCAGAGCCTGTAAGATCAGTTTGGGAAGCCAGCAAACAGTTGATTCAGAGGGTTGATTGATTTGCTGCAGTGACCTTGCAGAATAACAGCAAAACTTGAAAGAGGACTCTGCTATCTGAGATCTATGTTAGTGTTTTATCTGGTGACACTACAATACTTAAAAACCAGAATTTTCCTAATTATCATAAATGATCTGAATGTCAGTGTCTGAGTCCCAGCATAACAATTTCAGTGTTCTTGGACATACCAGAGGTTTCCAGATGTCTTTTCAATTTAGACAATACTACAGGTTGTAAAAGCCTTTGAAGGTCTGTTGGTCAAAACCTCAGGGGCCAAATCCAAAATTTTCATTTGGTGTTTCTTGTTTTTTATTATCTTTGTTACATCTGATGTGGCTGTCTTGAAAAAGAGTTGACTCCTGTGACTGAGGATCACTGGAATCCATCTCTACCAACTACACCTTTCCAAACTGGATCTGTCATATGCAAACTGAAACCTCAGTGGATGGCACTGTGTTGAAACTGGCATCAGATTTAGAATCTGGTCCTGATTCCACTGTAAATGAATTAGAAGCATTAAGCTCAGAGAAGATCACTGACTTTTGACAAGAAGGTGGCTAATGGGGCACTGTAAAACATATGCAGAAGATAGTGACAGCTGATTCTGATTTCTCTTCCAACATGTGGATTATGTTACACTCACCCAAGCGCTAAGCTTTCATCTCAAGCAGTTGTGAAGGTGAAGGTTTCTAGGGGTCTCATTCTCTAATTATGCCTGACTTAGAATTCACTTAACTTAGACTAACACAGATAGGAAGTCAAGTTCTGTTAGCTGCTCCACCTTTCACCTTACCACACATCTGGGAAATATTCAGATCAAGATCATAACCTTGCATTTTAGCATTAGCTACCTAAAAAAACATTAAGATATCACCAACAATTTGCCTTTGACTGGGAAAATTAGAAGCATATTTGAGATGTAAACACTGTTGTGGCACTAATATTGCTGGTAATGATTAAAGGCTGCTACTTTAACTATAATGGAATAAACCAAAACTGACAGTCTTAGTCAATGCCCATTTTCAATTTAAACAAGATAAGAAAATCCCAGTGGTATATCATATTCAGAGCAAGGAGGAAAGCTGGGAATATTTACAGATGAGTATTTTCAATGAGTCTACAAATGGAAAGAAGTATGTGTGAAACACTGTAACAAATTTGTGGTTACAAAGCAGAAGTGAGGACAGTACCCAGCTCTTCCTGCTGTAAGAGTCCTCTCTACCACTTGAACTTATAATTGTAAACAGGACCTATGCACATCCTTAGAATTATTGCAGTAGAGGGCAACATTCATTACCCAATTTGTTTTGTATTAATTAGTCGATTTATTAGAATATGCTGACCATAACGATCACTATATTTCAAGAAAAGATATCAGCAATCAGAAGATAACAATATAGGAGTACCAGGGGAAGCATACCTGGGGCATCCTTCCACATGTAGGAATGGGGAGTCTCAAACTCCCTTTCCTCTACAGTTTCCAGTTCAACAGAACTGGAACCTAGGGTGGGGTCTGTGTTAGGCAGGATTTGCTCTAAACAATCATAGTGGTTAACTCTGCCTACTTCTATGATTATTTCTGTGCTGAGGTTTCTGCTAATTAAAAAAAAAAAAAGAAAAAAAAAGATGACTGCCTAATGTAAAATACTTAGAGGCTCAACAGAGATCAAATTGTAGAAACTGAAGTCAGGGTACTCATTAAGAAAGAAACCAGTTAATTGAAAAATTTGGATTGGGATCTGGTACCACCTAACAAACAAAACGTTTTTCTAAAAATTGATGTCTAATCCAAGATTAATGCTTATCTGGTTATATGATTAGCCATAATCATATGCACAGATGCTAAATGTGGAACTTACTATTGTCTTTTTAGTGTTAAATGCAATGGGTTGCAATATATGAACTACCAGACTAGATGCTATTTATCTTTCCATACAATAAAGAACCCTAAGATTTGATTTATACTAATAATTTTTTACCTACTTATTGCTTTTTAAATTTTTTTCCAACTTCGCATGTTAAAACTATAATTCTTGTAAAAAATTAGAATTTTATACTGAAAGAAGTGGTTTTTACTCTTATCAAATTTTCACATTAATAAGCAGGAAAACAGTGATCATGTGAAATCATGAAACTGTACGTGCTGCTAAAGATTGTGAAATGAGATACAGCAGACATTAACAAAAGCATCTGTCTTCCATGTTTAGTTTCTTGAGCCTTTGATGTGTTTCAAATATCAGTAGAGCCTTTTCCTCAGCTTCCCCATTGCAGTGTAAGTTCAAAGAAAACATATAACAAAAAAACTGAATTGTAACAAATGCTTTCTAGCAGCTTTGAACTGCCAGATACAGTTTAGCAATATAAGAAATGCCATAATATATGAGATAAGTTTATTAAACAGTTGTTTTATTAATTGGTGTTAATTTATTTCCACATTGTGATAGAAAGAAAATATAGATGCTTGGGAACACCAGGAATATACAGGCTGTACACTGGCCATAGGATTAATTGTGAAAAATCCAGTTCTAGCAAGCAAATATAATAAAAACTTCAGGCAGAAGAAAGTAGAAAACCCTAAGTATGCAAAATTTATTTCAACATAAAAATATCTATTTTATCTGTAACCAAATTTGGATATCATTGCCTCTCATGAAAGTGGTGCACAAGGCACAAATATGAGGGAACTACAAAATATATAACACTCTAGAAAGGGTAGAAATATATACAAAAACTTGAGACAGGAGTTCACCTAAGAGAGAATTTAAAATACCACAGTGTAAACTGAATGCAGATCTTCTGAAAATCTTGGAATTAATCAGTGGTTGTGACTAGAGAAACTTGGGTAACATTACTTACCAGAACAATTAGAACTACAAAGATTTTGCAACAGTTGAGGCATTAAATAGGAGAATATTCTAAAAGATACTTTTTCTGCTTGTTAAGACATCTCAGTATCTGAGAGAGCAAACCTACTTGTGTGACAAACTCCCATACAGGCTAGGAGCTTGCAGTACTTAATTTAAATAGTTAAATTTGAATGTAATGTCTTTAGGGGCATGACACTACACCTGATAAATACCCCTTCCCCCAATGAAGCAAATAGTGTGATTAATATTACATGTTTTATAAATATGTCCATGCTTTTTTACCTATGCTAAATGTATTTATTACATAATTTTATATCTATTTGGTATATATGCAGGACATTTCTATCAGAGCAATAGTTTCCTATTTAGTACTAGTACTGTTTAGCATTTAGGAATTAGCACATGGGATATTGGAACTAGGGTGATGTTTAAGGACCCTTCCAACCCTGACCATTCAATTATTTCTAAGTGCTCACCATGCCACTGTGTTAGATCTGCAGAGGGATTCAGCCCAGTGGCTTGATTGCTATTAATTCTCAGGTTAGCTTGTTTAAAGATAATTTTAAAAGCTTTGTAATACTGTAGTGAACAAATTTTCTCTTCTCTAGGCCAAGGCTCACCCTTTCTGTCTCAGTAATTCTGATTCTCTGTGCTTTTGGGCCATTGGTCCAGTTGAGCAATGATGCTTCTACTTCTGTTCCTACGTTGTTTGTCTTAAATGGTAGCATTTCAGACTGGCATCTGTCTGCAAAGACTAAGTTGCCACAAAAAGTTTTACATTACTCTTTACTTAAAAGACACCAGAAAAAAAACCTGAACTGACAGACATGATATCTTCAGCTATGCATCTGCAAGTGCATAGCTGTGACAATTCACTTGTCACAGAATTAGACTGCATGCAGGAAAAGGAGTTCTTTTAATGTATGTGTTTTTGCACATGTACTAAACATACTAAACATCATACATAGATGTACTTTATTACGTTGCTGATGTTAAAATATATATCAACAATATGAATGCTAGCTACTGACGTACTGTTTATGAAGACATATATATACACACATATATTTAGACACACATATTGAGAGTTTCACATTTAATTTAAATATACTCCTGAGCTCTGAAGTTTATTTTACCTGGATGCAAAATCCCTGGTATATTTCCCATTAGAGGCCAAACTGCTACATAGCTGTCAAATTATTTATACTCTCAAATTGGATTGAACCTGTATAAAATGAACTAGCCAGTGATATTAATATTTTTGATACAAAAAATGATGTAGAAAATAAACAGTTAAGGGATTCTACATTCAGGCAAAATGATGGTGACATACTGCAAATATTACATGTAATCCTAGGGCACAGGGTGAATTTGTTTCCCTTAAAATTTGATCTATTTCAGCACAGGCATGAGACATCATTTATCTTCCCTTCTCATATTTCTACCCACAAGACAGATGTCAATGTTGTCTAATGAATAGATCTTGTCTAAGCTATTTCCCATCTGGAAGCAGGCCAAACAAAAGTAATAACAGCTAGAATGAGAGAATGATATATTTCAGAAAGTATTCCAAGCTTTTCACTAATTATGATCATATTTTCAGCTTAGTTGTGTTTAGCTTTTACCAAGCATCAGTGAAGACCATGGCTTTGTTTTTGTGACATCAGATAATACATGTGATTACACAGACATATCCCTAAGATAATAATATCCATTACTGATAATGTTTATGAATATTAAGCTCATTAATGTAGGTGTTTGCATCTTTTCCCATACCACAGAAATTGTCTGCCAGATGTCCCAATGTATGATTTTTCTGTATGTCATAAATAATCAGGAACCTCATTAAGTGACATCAAAGCAAATAGATGATGAAAACTGAGTGATGGACTGTATTCCAGTGTGCACTACAGCACAGGGCCAAAGAGTATTCACACAGGATGCTCACAGACTAACTGCAATTACATCAACAAAGCACCATCAAAAAATATGTCTGGACAAGGCACTCTTAGTTAATAAAGAGGTGACAAAAAACCTTTGGCTTTGCTATAAGGGAATTGTTACATAATTATGAAGTGGAGTATCTGACAATAGGTGCACAAAATGGCTGGATTTATTGATTTTCTTCCTGTGAGCTGTCAACACAGCTGACAAATACAGTGATGACAGCAGTTTTAGTAGAGATGTGTCAGCTATAGTCAAATCTCTTTGTTCTCTGACTTCTCCACATAAAATATTTTCACTTGCCTGGAAGTCTTGTTAACCCTGGAAAACCACTTGAAAAAAGCCTGAGGCCCCTGAAAACATCATGAATAATTAAAAGTTTAGTGAACATTGCAGAATTATTACATAACATAGTACACAAAACCACAGTTCATCGTACAATTTCCAAGGCAACATTATTTTGCCTTGTTTATTGCAGGAATATTTTATTTGTGTCACTAGGGTGGGCATATAAGATAAAGGCACAGTGAATTTCAAGATTGGCCTAAATCTAAAAACATTAATTGATAAGTCTGCTCCACTAAAATCACATTGGTATTCATTTCAACCCTGCATCCCTCTATACCTTTAGAATATTTTGCCTCCCGGTTGTCTAGTGATTGAGCATTTGTCTCATAGGTCCATCAAGAGATACTATGATTGTAGCAGGGTGTGCAAGTCTAAATGCAACACTGGCCTTTTTTGTACTGCTTTTTGGCTGACATACAGTTACATTTCTTCATAGTAGCACAAATGGTGCTGAGTTTTGGGTAAGCAGTGAAAACAGCGCTGATAACACAGAGATGTTTTAGCTACTGCTGACCAGGGCTTACAAAGCAAAGGCCTTTTCTAGCCCTCACACTGCCTTCCAGTGAGGAAACGGGAGCACAGGAAATTTGGAGGTGACACAGCTGGGGCAGCAGACTCCAACTGACGACAGGGATATTCCACTCCATACAGTGCCATGCACAACGATAAAACTGTGTTTGGCCAGGGCTGCCATTGCTCAGGGACTGGCTGGCCATAAGTTACTTGGTTTTACCCTTCTGATTTTCTCCCCAGTCTCACTGAAGGAGGGAGTGATTGACCAGCTGTGTGGAGCTTTGGAATCACCGAAGTTGCTTAAGTAATTCTATGAAGTAATGCACAGAAGTTGCTCAAGTGGTCCTATGATTCTATTACTTAACGTGTTTAGTTGTATGACAACATATTAAGACTGAAACTAAAATTATGATATTAAATAGAGCAGTGCATTTGCTAATAAAGATAGGTGTCAAATACTTAAGTAGTAAAGGATGTGCATGAAACCTTGTGTCAGAGTTTTATATTGATTTATGATTTAGTCAATTTATTTGACTAAATCATAAATTATGATTTATTATGATTTATGATTTAGTCAATTTATTCATTATTATTTAGTCAATTTATTTGTGTCATTAAGTCATCCATTCAAAATTAAGGAGTGATTTGGATTTTGAAAAATACAGGAATTTGTTACAGGAAAGAAATCAATGACTAACAATAAAAAAAAAAAATTGTCAGAAGCTGAGTTCTGCTACTTAAGGAAAAAAAATTGGAACAGTAACCAGAATCAGCTAGTTTAGCAACTAACTGCTTACTTCTATTTTGCTTAATAAATCAGTTAAATGAGAAGCAATTTTGACAAATTTTTATGCTTCAAACAGAATGCACTTCTTGTGCCTCCAACATAATGTCATTTAATGTAATTTAACTAACAAAACAATGTTAAATTGTTGGGTTTGAAATTTTTAGCTTCATGTTGATTTCTTTCCAAATGTAACTTGACAAAACCCATATGTAAATCATTATATTGCAAATAACTAACTTATCATCCACCATTTTCTAGCAAAACTAGAAATGAAAAATTATGAATCTGAGTAGCTGTTCATGAAGTCATATAACTATGCATATAAAAATCTGCAGATACTTTGTGGTTCGTAAAAAGAGTGTTAAACAGTACCAAACACTGAGAAACAACAAAATGACTAAAACCAACAAAAGCAAAATTATTATTTTAAAATTACACGTTCATGTTGGATGCTTTAAATCATATTAGTATAAAGAACTAATGGCAGTAAAGCTGAGTTAAGTTACTTGTTGTGCGAGCCATTCTATGCTTCCAAGTTATAATGAACCATAAAAACTATTGTATGCTTGGGATAGATGACCAAGCATTGAATTTCTTGCTTTGCCTTGGAGACAAGCATGGATCCTCCTGAAAAATGATCTTAGATAGCAATTCCGACATGACTTTGAACTCTTCCTTGCCAGCATCTTAATCTGAACACAGTTTTATCTCAAAGGGCCCATGCTGGACAAGTGGCTGTCCTCAAAGATTTTGGTCTCTGACATCTGGAGGGATTGCAGAAATCCTTGTGTATATTAAGTTCAGATGACGCATAATTACAAGATAAGAGGAATAATTTTGTCTCTTTTTTTCCCTGTTTATATATTCATCTCCTACTTATGCATTTACATTCACCCTTTGGATTGCATGAAGACAGCAGGGTTGTAATTTGACTTCCATCTGCTGATTGACACAGACACACTGTGACCCTTTACAGTGTCCATGTGCTTGTGTGGGACATATTGTTTTCCCCCCCGCAAGATGAATTTGAGCATATTTTTTTTCAGAAAAGCATCACTTGCTAAGGTGCTCCAAGGACACAGGGACTTAGAGGCAGATTTTGGCAAAAAAAGTGGCATCCTGAGACTTCTGTCCTGTGGTAGCTGGCCACATCTGTCCATTACACATACTTTACAAAGTGGAATAAAAAAATTAATTGAATGTTTTACCACTGGATATTATCAAGGAAAAAAACCACCCCAGCAATGTTGAGTTTTACTTCTGATTCAGGAGAAAGAAGACTACTCTTAGTAATTCTGAAATTATATCAAAATCATAGTATAAAGTTTTTCCTTCTTCTGCATTCACTTAAAATGCATGGAAATAAATGGAAAATAGCATAAAATTTAATATACTTTTTCCAAAGACTTTAATGTCAAGGTAATCTGCTAACTTTCTTTGATGACTGGTTGGTTGGGGTTTTTGGGAGAAGGAAGATAAATGGGATGCGATCCATTTGCCTGGACTTCAGGAAAGTTGATGCATTTTCTGTGTTTTCACTAGTAACTTGGACAACAATGCCAATTAAATTGGTTGTGAGACATTGCAAAGTCTCTGACATATAAAGCAGCTGTAGTCTGTAAGAAGTATTTTATGAGACTGGTGAGTGGAGAGGTGGGATGTAATTTGATCATTTAAAGAGGACACACATTTACACATCTGGGGTGTCTAAGAAACTGTACTTAAAACAGGTATTCTGCCAAGACAACCGTGCTAGAAGTTGATTTTTCTGGAGCTGCATTTAAACAGAATTTTAAAGATCCCATTTAAAATTAAGGTAAAGAGTTGCTCTTGCAGAAAAAAGGCTCTAATATCGAACAAAATAAAAGTCAGCTCTATGAAATATTTTTCCATCTCCTCACCTCACAAAGAAGTACCTGCTTTTTAATATCATGTTATTAAAGTAGGAACAAATTTCTCTCATGTAAAATTTTGTTTTACTCAGGAGAATTGGAACTCAAGTGTTTAAGCTAAATGTTGTTATTGTTCAATTGTGAACCAAAATTACAGGGCAGTATTTCTGAGAAATCTGAAAAAATACGACAACTTTAATTAGAAATTCATTAGGAATCAGACTTAAAGTTCATGGGAGTCAGTGGAAAAGTTTCCATGATCTTCAGTTTGGATCCTTTAGTGGCACATATCTCAGTGAAGTCCATTTCCTTGCAAGTCAAACTCAACTCTCTATTAGATATATATTACTTTATCACAATCTGAAAACATACACACAACACAGAAAAGATAAAACATAGCAAAATTATGTATTAACGTACATTGATGATCAACTATGTCTCTGCCAAATACAACCAACAGTTGTTTTTAATCAATCTATGGTGAAGGACATATTTTTCTTCAAAGGAAAAAACTATAATCACTCTATCAACTGCTCTTAGCAAACATATATGAGGGAACATTTCCTATTTGACCTCTAAAAGGGAAATATTTGAATACCAAAAACAAAACAGCAAAATACTTCCCACTCACAAAGACAAGCAAAAATTGAACTCAGTAAAATAAAGGCACCAAATACTCATCTACTTGATATTAAAGCTGTTCCCTTGGAATCAGTGGACATCGTCTTTTATATCACTATGAGGTACTTCTCCATTTATTAATGTTCTACATGTAGTGCAAACATTTTCTTGAATATGAAGTTGCTTGGGATTGTGATGATGTGTAAATGCATTGGTGGTATATAACAGCCTAATGAAGTATTTGATTTCTAGAATTTCAGTGATTTAGTGACTTTCAAATGGGGATGCTCAGAGCTTCTGTCACTTTTTGAATATTGTTAGTAATCCACAAAAACTAATGTCCAGAAAACATTTTTCTTTTTTATTTCTGTAACATGATCATATGTAGAGGCTACTTAAAAACACATACACCCAAATAGCCTCAGCAATTTCAACAGAGATAAATAAGCCTGAAACCAATGCATACACAAACCAGTCTCAGATTTGTCAATCTGCACATTGCTACATTATTGCACTAGCTGCCTAAAATAAAATGTCACTGTAAGACGAAAGTGTGAAGGTTTTCCTTGTTGCTGATGAAGTAATTGCTACTGAGATCTGCTATGCACAAAGACCACCCTTGGAATGCCTCTGTCAGTGACTACCAAGAGTGCTACCTTCTCAACTGATTATTTTGTATGAGATAAAATCTGCATGACACTCTTAAGACTTGATGGTAGTGAAAGGTAGTTCAAGTGCTGCTTTAGCAGCACCATTCTTCTTCAGAAATCAGTGGTTTACACTAGTGAAATGTAAACTGGCCTCAATCCCAATGAAGTCAATCTTTGAAGGAGAATGTTATCACGTCCTGCAATTCCAGCTGCTACTTTCTTACTGTGGTATAATACAGCAAACAGATGCATAAAATTCACTGAGGACATGATATTGACTTTACCTCTGTCAAAAAAACTAACTTCTGCCAATTTTGGAAAGAAAATGAAAAGAGGATATTTTGTTACTCTATCAAAGATAAGACATTGCATCAATGTGTTAGGGAAAGACACCTTTGATTTACATTACAAAGAAAACATTTGTCTTTGGTTTAAGAAAGAGTTCTCTAGTGCTTTCCACCAAAGAAACACTCAGAATTACATCCATTGCTTTCTCTTTTAAGGTTTATTCTGAATAAAGGGCACTAAAATGAATGAACTGCTGAACTTTCTGCTTCCCTTGCAGTCAGTTGCAATGTTTAATATACTGCCACTAAGTTACTCAAGCAAGCAGAGGGTCAAGGGCCCTTTTTATGGCTTTTCAGTGCTCAGCTCCTTTCATTCAATCTAATTCTCTGAGTATCCATCAAGAACCAGCCTCCTCTGGTTCACCTTTCAACCAATTTTGTAAATGTGTTTGAGGCTCAGCTTACTCAAGAGCAGGTTGCAGTTGTTCTACTCAATCTTCTCTTACACTAAGCTTACAACTAGTGAAACAAACCTTTTGTTCCTAAAGCAGAAGCAAATGCTTCATTTTGTAAGATTAAAGTCCTACAATTATGACAAAAATTCTGAAATTCCCAGTCTGATAAAAGTTCATGACAAGTCCTCTTCCAGCTTTTCTTATTGCTGTTTCTAAAGACACAGGTGAAAGACTCCACTTGTACTGAAAATTTGCTTTCTTAGTGCTGGTACAGCACCACAAAAACCAGCTCTTGTGGTCCCAGAATCCAGGTTCTTCATACAAAGAAAATTGTCTCGAATCACTAAACAACTAAAAACCATAAAAAAGCAGCCTGACCTCTTTTAAATATACTTTCAAAAATATTCACTATTTATTTTAATGAGAAGACTGAATCAGGGTACTGCTACTATAAAGTAGAACATACTTCATGTCTTTGAATTAAAAACCATACAAAATTCAGTTAATTGCAGAAGCAGAAAATCAGATTCTTTTGTAAATTATTTTTCATAGGAAGAAGAAGTTGCTTGCCTAGCTGCTTAATTACGTATTAGGTGGGAGGGCAGGAAGGTTCTGCAGAGGGATTTAGACAGGCTGCATTGATGGACAAAGGCCAGTGGGGTGAGGTTCAACAAGGTGAGGTGCTGAGTCCTGTACTTATGTCACAGCCCTAGGCAGTGCCGCAGGCTTGGGAAAGAGTGGCTCAGTCCATTTACACAGCAGAAAGGGAGTTGAGGTGAATCCAGGCGGCCAAGAAGGCCAATGACATCCTGGCCTGGATCAGCCATGGTGTCTTGAGGTGAATCCAGGTGGCCAAGAAGGCCAATGACAGCCTGGCCTGGATCAGCCATGGTGTGGCCAGCAGGGCTAGGGCAGGGAATGTCCCCTGTACTGGGCACTGGTCACACCTCGAATCCTGGGTCCTATTTTGGGGTCTTCATTAGAGGGAAGGGCACTCAAGCGCTGCTGAATGTCCAAAGACGGCAATAGACTTGGTGAAGAGTTTAGAAAACATGTCCTATAAGGAGCAGCTGATGGAATTGAGGAGGAATTGAATTTAGTTTGGAGAAGAGGAGGCTCTGAGGGGACCTCATCTCACTCTACAACTGCCTGAAAAGTGGTTGTGGCCAGAGGAGGGTAAGTCTCTTCTGCCATGTCTCAAATGAAAGAACCTTCTACACAGCACAAGAATTAACAGCCCCAGGAACAAGGAATCAGGCAAGGAAGGCAGGAGATTGACATGGCTGAGTAGGGAACTGGTGGTCAGACTAGAGATAGAAGCAAATGCATAGACAGGTGAAGCCAGGACAGATGATGCAGGGAGAAAATGGACACAAAGACTGATTACATAGCGATGGGGTGAGGAGAGCCAAGGACAAGCTGGAACTGAACACAGCAAAAGATGCAAGGAATAACAGGTACGTACTTCTACAAGTATGTGACTCACAAAAGGGAGGTGAAAGAAGGTGCAACCTCCTCTGGTGAACAGTGCTGGAAACTAGTAAGAATGGATGAGCTACTCAACAAGATTTTTGCTTTGCAGTAGCACTTGTGAAATAATCAAACACAGTGAGATGATGATGATGTTAATGCAATTTTAAGCTTCTAGAGGAGAAGAATTATTTGAAAGCAGTCTTAAAAGTAAAAATTCAGACTTGAGCCAGATGATCAACATTGGTGTACCATATGAGGTTTCTGCATGGACACAATACCTCCAACAGGTATTTTCATATCAAATTATCATACAATATTGTCAAAAGCTACTGGTTTAAGAAACATTTTGGCCTCTGGGTATGAAACCTCCAATGAGCTTCATGAAATGAAGAAAAACTCTTAGCAAAGCAACACTTATAATTAGCCACCATGAGTGTGGTAGGAGTGGAATAATAGTAGTCCATGCACCCTGCAAGGCAAGAGGAGGTGGTCACCTTCTATCTCCAGCCAGGGCATCTGCCTTTGGACCAAAACACAATAGAAACAGTGTGCATTAAAAGGCTTCTTGCATCCCAGGTCTCAGCTGAACCATGCCTTCCTTATTCTTTTACTTTTTCCACCATGATTTAAAAACAGTATTTCCTCAAAATAAGCAAATGAGAAACATTTGCCAGAAAGTTATCATCTGACTGAGCTAAGATCTGTTTGTACTGGACTGGAGCCAAAAAACTTCTCAGCCCCTTGCAGCATATTAAAAGCAAAAGTCAGGTACACATCTAAAATTCCTGGATTCAGCTCACAAGTTAACACTGCACAATATGTCCCACTCAGGCTGGCTCTGGCCAATCATTATACAATGTGAGACATTTTCAAACTGGTATTTATCAATTTCAGGATGACCCCTTTGCTCTGCTACTTCCGTGCCATGAATTTTTGAGGAGTGCTGACTTTAGAGCTGACAAAGATGCCAAAATCTGACTGCTCTCTGCCCCCCACTACGTACACAGAGTAGCGCAGAGCTCTCATCTGCAGGAGTCAGCCAGAGGACTCTGTTTTTGTTGGTTCCTTGCTTTCTGCATGGCTGAGGTTTTCAACCCTCAGAGTCACCAATTTGCCTCCAGGCTGGAGCTTGTAATTAAAGTCTTGGTGCCAGGATTTTGTACATTCTATTCTGCCTCTAGTCAGGATGAGGAAACTTTCAAAATAATTATCCAGTTTTAAAGACAAAAGTAACAAATGGGTATCCAAAGAGCTGTAAGGTTCAAGATAGACTATTTCATCATACAGTTAATACAAACACCAGGCCTAAGTTTAGCAGTGATTAAGACTGAACACTCTGTAGAGCTAAAAAGAAATAAATCTGTATTGAGGGAAACTGCTGTGGTGGGAAATCTGCCCTCTACACATTACCACCCACAAAGCCATATGGGGATTCCATGGCTAAATATGTGACTGCTAGTTAGAGCTGGGTGGGAAACCATCTCTCTAGCCCAGGAAACATTCCCAGATTTCAAAAATGTTCCCATTCTGCACCATGGAGGCTCACTAAGCTACTGCTAGCACTGAAATCAGATAGGTGGGCATTTGCATGCAAAGTAAAATACATTACAGAGCAAAATAATACATAGTAAAAAGATAGACTTTAAAATCTAGAGAGATGGGGAGAAAATAATTAAATATCAGACTTTCTGATCCCTAGAGTCAGGGAGCAAAACTTGAATAGGGAACACCTTATTGCAGTCCTGACTGACTGGCAAAAATAGCATACAGGAGGATGAACAAAGCCCAGAAGAACTACAACACACTTCCCCTTTCTCTTTTCAAATACAAGTTCTGTATGTTTTTTTAGGATCTGGTCATTGGATTGTTTGGAACTGAACACCACTGAACAAATATGGACCACCATAATCAAGCTGGTAACCTATGCCTGCTGCCTTCTTTTCTGATGACTCTGTGGCTGGAGCCACAAGAAAAACTAACGCTTCTGATGTATGCTCTTGCTCAAATCACAGAAGAAATTCCATTCCCAAGTCAAATGAATGGAGATGTCAGCTCCTCCTGTGTCTCTCTACTTTTCACTAATGAAAAGTTTTCAGTATAGATACCAACTACATCAGTAGACTGCCAGTGGAGTATTCAATACCTCATTTTACAAATTATAAACAAACTCCATTTCATATTTTCTATAAACAGGTGAATTTTCTGCATTTTAGACAGTAAAGATGGTAAAAGTCTGAAATTTGGAAGGCTAAATGGTGGTAAATTATGACCACACTCACCACTATTACTTCAGCTAGTATTCAAGACTATTTCTCATGCAGACTATATATAATCCTGCTGCATTATATTCAAAGCACTGCAGGATTTTTATTGCTTCCTGTTCTTCCAGACCGTTAATTATCTTATGCTGATATGGCTTTTAAAATTTGAAGTACCATTGCTATATATTACTCTCTTCAACAGGTTGATGAATATTAAATTTAATTTCACTTTTTTTTTTTTTTAATTTCAAGTAATAGACATGTAAAATTCAGGATAAAGAGAGTTTTTCAACTGGTGTAGTGTGCCTGTTTTGTGCTTTTTTGGCACGCCTTATACCAGGAGAAAAACAATACTTTTTCCAAAGCCTTATGATTTATATAGGGAAAGAACAGTCTTCTCTAATGATAAAAGACATTTTGGAAAGCTGTGTTTGGATCCAGTGCTGCAGTATCATCTCAACTAAATATTCCTCCAATATATATAGGAAAAGAGCTATCAAAGCACTTTGATGAACTTGAGTGTCTGTTGCATACAATGCAAATATTTTAGTAGCAGTGAAACATTGTCCAGCTGTCTCTTCTAAGCTTTCAATCTGGTCTAGCAGGAAGCCAAGTGGTCCTAGGCTGCTACATAAATTTGGTGACATCTGAAAGAAGTGGTGTGCTCAGTTGGACAGACAGGTTTTGCATGGGAATATGTCGCATTAGGAAAGTTATAAAGCAGCTGGAGATTTAATACAGAATCTGTGATGGATAAAATCCAGGGCTACTGGCTGTGCTACTGACTGCCCTTACTCACACCATCTCTACTCAACAAACACATGCAACATATTAACAATGCAATAATTAGTACACATTCCTGTCTGCTACTTAAAAC
Source organism: Passer montanus (assembly GCF_014805655.1). Classification (NCBI taxonomy): domain Eukaryota; kingdom Metazoa; phylum Chordata; class Aves; order Passeriformes; family Passeridae; genus Passer; species Passer montanus. The sequence goes on from NW_024366815.1 coordinate 4,898,828, forward strand.
CTCACTCCCAGATGCTGCTTTGGTCTGATCTCATTTTTATTACCTTTGATGATTCCCTGCACTTCGTAATACCAGGCTCCATTGCTATTCATTAGACTCAAGAGTGGTTAGGTAGACACTAGCTGAAGCCAGGTTTCTAACAGAAATGCCCCTGCTTTTGTTTCATGTGGCTAACTTCTGTGAATTACTGTAAATCCTTCCTCCAAATTCCCTGCAATATATGTTCATGCGTATGTGTATCTGAGCAAAACAACTGCAGCCAGGAGAACAAAACCAGGCAGTGAGATAACATAAATGACTTACATAAAAAAGAAAACCAAAACAAAACCAAACTGAAATGAAAATCAAACCAATCAAAAAAACCCCTCACCCAACCCATAAAAATAAAAAACCCACCTCATTTTTCAGTGAACCACCTTGTGTAAAGTATCTTGCATCCCCCTCTACCCTTTTCAATTCTCTTGGTTTCTGTGTAGTGGTTACACTGCAAGGCACTTAATGCCCTCCTAGAGCTGGGCAGGAAGACCTGGTCCTCTATATGAATACTTCTGCTAAGCAAATGTTCATGATCTATATGGCAGTGATGATATTTTTGTTTAAGGTATTAAGGTATGAACATTAACACTGATAATCACAATGTTGCTGATTATTGACACTGACACTGATAATGTCATGTCAGTTGGACATGCCATTATCAGTAGATACCCAAAGGATTTGTTCCTAGCTTAAAAGATTTTAAATTTCATTCAATTTAAAATGAATATGAAGGAAAATGTTTCATACAAATATAAGCTGTCAAGGTTTGACTGGGATTGACCAAAAAAATGATATTTTAAAACTTCTTCACCAGCCTCTTTGCTTATTGCTGTAGTAAAAGAGGGGAAAAACCTAATTACCTAGTTTGTAACAACTGGAAATATTCACAGTAGAGCCAGAAATTTTGAGGCTTAGCAGACGTTGACTTTAATGAACATCCTGGGACTGAGTTGTTGCAAGTGTTTATATAAGTCATTCAAAAATGAACAGGGCTGGAATTTTTGTCTGCATGGAAATCTTTTTTAACTTTTTTTTTCAGTAAAACCCAAACTAGAAAACAAATGCCCAGAATAAAGAATTGTATATGTCTTGACTGACAGCACAAATCCTTTGAAAGTGCTAATGTTGATTTCCAGACAACTTTACTTCAATCTACCTTAAGTAGATTACATTTTCAAATTTTGACTGACTTTCTTTTTGCCTCAGAAAGTGTCTAAATTCACTTTCAGTTTTTTGTTATATCCCTAACTACAATTTCAATCTTTTTCTGGCATTTTCTGATGTGTATTTTACAAGAGTGTTGCCTCTCACTGCACAATGAACACGAATTTAAGAATGGTGCAATGGCCAAACTTCTGTTACCTATGATGAGAAATTTTTCAACATGAACATTTCACATAATTTTCTGTTTCCAAATATGTTTTACAGTTCTCTACTTGCTGATGGGATGGAATGGAATAAACAAACAAAACCAACAAGCTACTCAAATTCTTTGGATGACACAATGACTAATTAAGTGTTAGTGTCCATGAAGTCTGTCAAACCAAACAAGGGACGACCGGAGCCTGTTTGTCACACTCTTAAACCTACTTATGAAACATATAACTGGTCATCTTGATAATGGAAAAATAAACAACAAACAACTCATAAAAGTTGGGGTGTGCAGATTTTGTTCAACTGAAAGTGCTTGGGCAACTCACAAAGAAACCAAAGCTGATCCCGGCAAACTCCCTCATTCACGTGATATTTAAACTAAAGAAAATTATCCAAGTGACTGCAACAGGGTTTTGAGATAAAGAACAAGATAGTTAAAATTGTACATATACTCAAAAAATGGAAAAAGGCTGTACTCACTTTGAGAATCAAGACCTCATCTGACATAAGATAATAATGTGTGCAATATCCCACAGGTGATCTAGAATTGAATATTTAATTCTCCTTTTTTGGCTTGCATTATGAATTATGTTTCCTGCAGTATGTGGTTGTGGGACATCAACATCTAACATGTCCAAAAGGGATATTATCTACACATGCTCTTGTGGGGAATAAAAACTCCACTTTAGACTGTTTTATTTCAAAGCAAGAACTTTCTGAGTTGTCCTCTTAGAAAAAACTACTGTCACAATGCAGTTAATTGCTATTTACAGGCATTATTATATAAACAGCTTAGTTGATTTCAATTAATATGAAATAGACTTCACTTTTCCTTCCACCCAATGTCCTAAAAAAATGAAATATAAACTTAATTTGACAACACTCTGCCAAAATTTAATAACTTCATTAACTAGACTACCTAACACTCTTTCATTACACAACATACTAAATTATATAAACATAATTTTTGGCATATGCATATTTTAATTCAAAACCAGAGTTGGACAGCACAATGCAACAATTGGCAAATCACAGTCTTATCTTGGCTTTTGTAGTAATAGTGTCCAAACAAAAGTAGACATTTACTGGCAACAGCAAACAGCAGAACTCACGTCTTTTTCTTTTCACAATTCACAATATCATGTTGGCATTTGTTATACATTTCTAAGCACATTTTGACAGCTAAAAATGTCCCACATCATACCTCACCATAATGGCTGTTTTACATTATATTTATGTATCTAATCCACTTAGAAAAATGATGATCCAATTATTTTTGGTACAAAAGAATTCCTTAGAAATTCTGGTAATTAAATCTAGCAACCTGGAGAATTCCTTGAGTGTCCTAGGATTTTTTTTTCTGTGATCTCATATAGGCAAATTCAAGACAGCTCCTATGTAAGCAGTGTCCAAGTTGCTTCAAGTATACGAGCCATATCAAACAGATTTAAAAGATTATTGTGCTGCTGCTCTGAAGAAGCAGGAATGAGGTGAGACAGAAGTGAATTGCCACACTTTGAGCTCACTGGCTGACCTTCCAACCCTTCCTCAACTTGTTCCTGCACACTCCAAAGCATAAAACTGCCTCCTCTCTCTTCAAAAACAGTAATGAAAATGGTGTTGGAATGTAAGAAAACATTATAACAAGAGATAAAGGGAAGCAGCTACTTGCCCTTTCATTTCTTTGTTTTGCATTGGAGATAACTGATTTAACGGGAGTTTGGTCTGAAATAATCTTAAATGAGACACGATTGTTCTGAGGACTGCATTTGTGTTAAAACCTTATGCTTTCTGATTTTTAACCTAACACCTACATGGATTCCATTAAAAAGAGAGGAAATATTTATCAGGATGTTTGCACTGCACTCTTGATAACACTTCTGTTTAAACAGTTTCAATATTTTCCCCAAAAACAGCATTCAGCTCAACAGAGAAAAAAATCTCAAATTTGAAAAATATGCCTACAGAACCTCAAAAGTTCTTGATAAGTACAATATATGCAGGTGATCTACCAAATTTACTGCAAGGTTTTGTTAAAAAAAGAGAAAGATTAAGTACTTTAAAATAAAACTGAAGAATTTAAAAAGGACTGTTTGGCTGTGAAATGTTTGTAGGACAGGTAGGGATCTTTTTGCTTATATATATGAAGAAAATATCACACAGAGGCTATGCAGCTGACTTACAAATTTATTTCTATGCATAAATGGGTCATGCAAGATGCACGAGCATGTATGAAAGCTTTGAAATGCAAGTGCAGGGGCTAGGCAAGTGCAGCACTCATGCTTTGCTAATGATAGCTTCTCCCAGATTGTTTATGTAGTGTGCTGAGAGTGTCAACTGATGTGGAGAGTACTGGAAACTTTCAGGCATAATTAACCTCTGCAGCCTCTTAATGTAGTTTCACCTATAATCCACAGGTCCATATCAGAGAAGAGCAAAGAGTTTGTTCAGGCCCAATTGAAACATTTCACAGAGAAGTGACTGATTAAAGCCAGACATACAGACAACAAAAGAAAGGAAAACAGGAAAAAAAAAAGTCATGTGGTGCCCATTATCTCCATATATCAGCTGCAACAGTCCACACTTCTTCTGTGACATCCTGACACATCAGGGGAGGACTAAGAATAGCTTTGGATGAGATATCCATCTTAGAATGGCAGGAACAGGTGAAATTATACCTAAAGGCTTCAGGTAATACAACTTTTTTGTCACAATATGGAAAAAATCACAATTCTCAAGGTTTTCTTCTGTCCCCTTATCAACACACAAGCAAGAGACCTGTATTATGTCAGATACAAACACACAACCCCACAAAGCACATTGTTTCCTAAAGTGCTTTCATGAATACAAATGTGTTTTTACCATAAAAAAGATTCAAATTAATGAAAAATTATCCTGGTTGCTCAGCTTGCACTGTATCCAGAATGAAAGGTAGTTGTCTTTCTTCTCCTGAAAAGAATGCAGATAAGAGCAATGCTTTGTTTAGGGAGGAGAAAACGAGTTTCTTAACGTTTATATTAAATCCATTCACTTAGCTGGAGGAATGAAATAAATGTGGAGCTCTGCCTGTTTCCTTCTATACGTGGGACAGAGAATGACCCATGGGGAGGTTTCTGCAAGAAAATCAACAGTTCTGTGTGCACTGTTAAGCCATAATGGGTATGTGCTGCAAATCTCTATCATTTCTAATTCAACAGGCCCCAGTGACAGAATCTACCTAAGCACTGGCTGGAAATGCCTCCTACTTCAGCCACATAGGCATCAGTGCCTTGAACCTCAAGAACTGACTTAGACATTTTATAAATTGTGAAACTTCTTGCCTGGACCACAAAAATTGGACACAGGCCTGTGCAAAACACAACATAGTCATTCTCTGCCTTTAGCATCATGTCAGCAAAGAGCTTGATTATTTTGGCAAAGAATACTACAGCTGTCTTCTGAGCATTTATTTTTTTCTTCAATTCTTTTCCTTTTTTGAATTAGTAGGCTGTACATGGAATTTTTATAACCAAACATTATTTCATTTGAAAATATCACTAAATTAATTTCATTTCCCCATAGAAGTAATGGGCTTCAAACAAATTTGCAGTTCAGCTTTCTAAATATTATGATACAATCAGTTTTTTATACTTCTAAACGAAACAGAGAAACATCTTGTCAAACTTATGATAGTGAAAAAGAAAATTAAATTGGACAGTTTTCATGATATATTTCTAACTAATTCCCAGAAAATGTCATGCTTCATCTAAACTGACATTAATTTGTACTTTGATTTTGTAAGAAAATCTTTCTCAATATTTCCTATTCACTCTATTTGGAAAAAGCTTTGGCATTTCAACATATCTAAGAAAGTACGGAAAATAAGTTTTTTTCCCCAAAACACCCATTAACTAACATTGTCCTTTCAAATTTCATGTGGCCTTACATGCAAATCAATGCGATTTACATTTTTGACCTTACACAATCAATATTTTAAATTCACTTTTGTCTACTTCACTCATTTGTCAGCATCACTGCATTCCAACCATCACTCTTGATAGGGTGCTTCAACCTTTTCAACATTTTGCAATGTCAAATTCACTGTGAACTTTGTTTACTAATGGGGGAGAAAGCAGCCATTGCCAAGTGGCAGAAACAAGGTCTGTTTGAAGGCTTACTAGTTTTGGTAATCTTGGTATTCTTCTTTTAGGTCTTGGACATAGTGCACAGTTCTAGTTTAAGGCACCTAGAAGCAGTTCTTGAGAGACAGGAAATGAAAGCATTACCTCACAAGAAAAGACATGGCCAAACAGATCCAAGCAGAAGATCACCAAGAAATACTTCAAATTAAACTGCCCCAGAAAAGGTATCAAACCTGGGACTGGAAAACAAGAAATCTATGTTTTTAGGGTGTGACTTAGTAATTAAAATCTCCAACTAGACACATAGATCATTAACCTATGTGAACGTAGCTACCTGCCTTTGCATTCAGAACTAACAGAAGATCACAAAATAACAGAATATTCTGAGTTGGAAGTGACCCACAGGGATCATTAAGTCTCACTGTTAAGTGAATGTCCCATACAGGGATTGAACCCATAACCTAGTGTTATTAGCACCATCCACTGAGTTAATCTCAGGGGCAAGATAGTGGGCTGTGTCTTAGCACATTGTTTTCTGTTTAACAATGATATTAGCACATCAAATTTAGCAGAAGAAAACAAAAAGGAGAGAATACAACTGCCTCCTACATGTACATGGAGTAGTAAATTGTACAAAATAAAATTTTTGGGTTGGTTAAGGATACTACTTGGCCTAAATAACCTAAAGAGCAGCTCTGATTATCATAATATCATATAATCATTAAGATTGGAACGATCTCCAAGGTCACTGAGTCCACCATTTGACTGAACACCTTGTCAACTAAACTGTCCGGTCCTGTCTTGAACACTTCCAGGAATGGTGAATCCACCAGCTCCTTGGGCAGCCCATTCCAATGTTTAATCAACTTTTCAGAGAAGAAATTCTTCCTGATGTCCGACCTGAACGTCCCCCCTGCCCCCACCTGGTGTAGCTTGAGGCCATTTCCTCTTGTCCTGTGGACAGTATTTTGGTTGAATGTTAGAACTATTTGTAGCCCTTCTACTGTGGAACAGCCTACAGCCAAAGAGTATGGTGAGCAAACCTATGTGGAGTTGACTGAATTTGTCAAACTTCTGAATAAAGTTCATTATATAATGAACACTGGTGATAACAGGAACTGTTGTTAAAGTTTCCAGGAGGTTTTCTTTGGTCCTCCTTTTCTATAATTTGACACATTTTTAATTAACAGACACACACTTATTTAGTATAACAAATGCCTGTACCAAGGCTGTTTCTGCAACAGAGCTCCCCAATCATCATAAATCACAGAGCAATGCTCTTCCTTCCTGATCCTGGGAAACAAGGCCTGCCTGGCTACTTTGGAGTGATCCACCAAAGGCTGATGTTACAAGAAGTTAGGGAAAGGTAAGAAAACACTGGTTTTTCATGTGGTAAGTTCACTGGCTGTCTATTACTTGGCTTTACAGAATTTCCCTATTCCAGACCAAGAGCCACAAACCACTTCCCACCTACTCACAGCTCCCAGACTGCCACAGGCACACATTTGTCAGTGGAAGAGGCCATCTGGGAGTGCCTATTTTGTGGATGACACGTTCTGAAAATATGGTAAAGATATCATTGCTGCCAGGCAGAGGCTGCTGTTCCACAGAAACTGCCTGCTGGAACTATCCTGTAAGAATGGTTCCAATATGGTTTTGCCTTTGAAATTACTGAGATAATGAGAAGACAGAGTTTCTACAGTAGTTGGAAGCAACAAAAAAATGAGGAGTTTATTGTAGGAATTCAGAGTGCTCCTGCCTCCTCATTGCATCTTGCAGCACAATAAATTATTTTTTAATTTCCTTTTCCTTTTTATCCTACAGCTGACCTTTTCCTTTGGCTATTTCAGCCTTCTGCAAAGCTGACATCTGCAACCTCTTCCAGGACTGGCACAGCTCATGAAATCAACTAGTTTACTCCTGGACTACGTTCTAAGGTGGTATTTTAAGGTGTTGAAAGGATACTCTTGATAGAAATTGAAATCATAGTAGGAATAAATTGACTACTTTACATTGCCAATTTCAAAGATATACTAGAAATACATAACTGAAATTCTGAGATTCTGGACTGGGTCAAAACACCATGCTCTCTCTTCAGATAATAAATGATTTTGGTAATTTTATTTCAAATGCCACCCAATTTTTAATATTACCTTTACTTTTTTTCCCCCTTTAAAACATCTCACATCCCCTTTTGAATCATGCCTAAAGGAAAAAAATCTATACCAGCCACTCTTTTATGCTATTTCTCCAGATGGAGCTTAGCTGTTTTCCAAACACTCCAATGTATTCTTGCTTTAGGTAACATAATTCAGAAATCTTGTATTGTATAATGGCTGAAATCTTGTATTTTTGCCAGTAAAGATAAGATGTGTGATTTTGCTTGTGGGAAGAATTGAAATGCTAACATGAGCTGGTGAGATTTAGTAACATCCAGCTGAGAAGCAGAACAAGTTGCTAGAGGGCTTCTCCTCTGCTCACTTCTGGTAATGATTCCCTGGTTGCAATAGTTTTTTTTTCAGACTTGTTTCTCCTGTCTTTCTGTAAGCAATTCTCCTTGATTCCTGGGTGAATATCTTTTCTTCTATGAAATCTCTCATAAACATTAACTTATCCATACAAGTTTAACAGTATGAAAAGGAGGCAATTAAAACTATGAATTTAGACTCCATATGCAAAATCTTCTGGTTTTCAGGCTGTGTAATTTCAAAAAGACAGACTCTCTACAGATGGTATCTGTAGTGAATACATTAACAGCACTTTAAACATTTATCTTTCCTGATAAAACAAACTCAGCTCCCAAACTCTTCCAAGGGATACCTTATGGGTTACAGGCAGCTCCTGACTTTGCTCATTAAGAACACCTCATTATCAAACACTGACAACTTTTTCTACTCCACTGTCTGATGGGCAGTTTTACCAAGAGACAACACTTTCCAAAACCACTGTATTTCAACAGAATTGTATATTGTCTCTAGTTAATCACTTTTGTAGACTTTCCTCTGTTTTCTATATCTTTAATCAGATACACTATCATTAAATTTGTCATCTAATCTGTCATACATATACATCTATGTTGGAGAAATTTTCTGCTATAAAAATTGAATAGTAATACCCTTTATCCTCCTATTCCCCTGTCTATTAAGAATGAGAACATCATCCTTGTACTGTGAACACAAAGTAATGAACAGTAGAATCATCAGTCTGTGGCTTTACAGCAGAATAAGCTTGAGTAAAGATAAAAGAGTGAAAGTCCTGATCTTTAAACTTTCTGTCTCAGTCCTTGTCTCCAAAGAAGAGGAAAATATCACAGCCATATTGCATGTTTGGATTAGGGAATGACTGTATAGATGAAAAATTCTAACAGCGGATAGTGGATCTAGAACATATTACTAGATCTTCTATAACACATGAGAATTTAAGTACTTGTTACAATTGGTTTTGCTGCAACTCAACAAACTTTTGGCTACTACTTACCAAAAGTAACCATGGTGTTATTGTTCTGAATACCACTACAGTAAAACAGTCTGTTAGCCCAACACAGGACTCTTGTCTCTTTCTAAAGAACTCTTACCCAGTTGAAAAGTTCACCTTACCATATCAGTTATTTTTGTTTAGAATATATTAACTTTTTGTTCCTAATGGAAGCCAGTTAGAAAAATGAGGGTGAGAGGTTAAACATACATCTGGTCTCCCTATTTAACATAGAGGTTTATCTTTTGCATGTTGCTGATGATAATTTAGAAGGGAGGGGGGCACAAAGGAAAAGCACATTTGTATATTTTTCTGTTATGAAAACGGCAGCTTCCATTTTTCATTTGACATATGAAATAGCTCTGCCATAAAAGCCTGTGCTTTTCAGCTTTGTGTTTAATTGTTGGAGCCAAGAAAAGGAGGTGAAGAAACAAGACAGATTTTACTTGTGGTGGTAGGACATAGTCGGCTATAGCAAGCATGGCTCTCATTATGCTTAAGTGAATTAGTCTGTTTCCTTTAAAAAAAGGAGGGGGGTAAAAAAGGAGAGATTAACAAGCCACCAAGGACCTGCTGTAAGACTTTGACACTTTTAGTGGCTTGTGACAAATGACTTGTGAGTATTAGCTCTCCTTCAGAATCAGAAAACAAATCTACCATTTGGATAAGGAATGCAAAAAAAAAAGGCAAAAAAAAAGCAACAGCAACAAACTCTGCTACAAGGTCATGCTGACTAGGACTCATTACGAGTGGAAAAATTGAGCTGAAGAACAGATAAGTTCTTTAACTGACTAAACTCTGAAATTGCTTTTGGATGTCTAGAAATCTCTAACATTTGTCAACATTTTCTAAGTAAAAAACATGTTACAGTCCTTCTGAAGGTATTCATGTGTTCAAATATTGCAACAATGGCACATATTTCTACTTATTCTCAAGAGGTGTTTTGGGCCTGGGATCAGCTTAGAGGTTCTCCTCTGGACTCATTCCAAAAGATAAATATCTTTCTCGACCTGGGGCAAAACATAAGTGTGCTCTTCAGTTAGGCTTCTACAGATTCCTTGGAAGCTTCATCTCAGTTGCTACATTAGCAGCACTGTCCTGCAATGTACCCTTGCATTATTGGTATATCTGAAAAGGGAATTTTGCACCTAGAACTTCTGTAGTTTAGTACACAAAACACATCTATAAATGAAGAGCTTATATATACCTACTGGCTCTTTGGAAAGTGGAAAAATTCTGAAACCTTCACGAAAAAATATTTTGTTGAAAACCCAATATTAAGAGTACTAGAAAATGCCAGACTGCAGTTGATTATATTCCCTTCCCCATTAGGAGTTTAATGAAAACTCATCTGTAACTTCTAGTATAAAGTACAAGGTAATAGAAAGAATGAATGTTTTTCTCTACTGGTGTTTCTGTCTTATCATTAGATACTTTTTGAATCTGCATTGCTGTGTGAGCACATGTGTGTATACCTCACATCTCTGACACCTGTTTAAAAAATTTTGAACCATGATTAAGATTTGAGGTCCCTGGATAAGATACCTGACTCCACTTCCTACAGTGCCAATTTTTTTTTATAGCATTATTGAACTTAATAGTTCAGACAGCACTAAAGTTTTTCATGAGTATAATCATTGTGGTCTTCTTTTTTAAAAAAAAAAATCACTTTGGGTGAAAGAGTTACTGTAATTTAGTTGGTATTGAAAAGCTGTATCAGTCGTTATTATGTTGTTAGTATAGTTGGAAACAAAAAGGTTGTCTTGCTGACCTTTATGGTCTACTGTGTACATGTCTAAAATTAACAAAACCAGAAAAAGGATGAGTTCTACAGAAAAATTAATACGGATATTTTAAAAGAATGTTTGTCTCTAAATACTCATCTTTGCAAAATGTTTCCTGTTTCATAAGGAGAATCAGCTGTAAGTGGAGTCCACAAATACATGTGTGGCAGAACTAAAGGAATAAAGCAAGCATGGTGAATTTTGAGCAAATCTGGATAATGCTTTGAGGAATTATTTGGTGTGTGGTCTGAGGCAAGAAGCCACAGAGAGGCGGAAGTTAATCTTATGTACTCCCCAGCTGCAGATATGTCTTTTTGAGAGCTGACTGCAGCAGGAGAAACTGAAGAAATGACCAAGAGACCAGATTAATTCCACATGAGCCAAGTGTCAGCCTCATTATAAGTGTTTTCACTAAAGTTGAAAAGACTTTAACTTGGATGGCTGTCATTTCAAAGCAAAGTTGTGACATGTAGAAGTAATTGTAATAAATTAAACTGAAAGAATAATGTCTGACATGAGCAGGGAAGTATCAATAATTTTAAAAATGGTATAAAATAAATAAAACCCAAACAAATAATTCCAGTAGGTTAACTCCAATAGATTGATTGCAGGAAAAATAAGGCACTTCCAAAACTACATAATGCATTAATACAATAAATATTAGCAGGATGTTATGCTCAAATTTCATTTACTGCTAGGTCTGACAGTAAAGAGAGTGAAATAACAATTATATTTTAACATGGAAATTATACAGATCCTTGAGCTGAAAGACCCTAAGGTTCATGCCTTCAAAGCAAAACATTGCTTTTGATTATAATGTTCATACAGCAGAAGTAGATCCAGTTTTACAGGACAGATCCAATATGTGCCTCTACTCATGTTATTTGGTTAGGGGATATTTTTGACATTAATTTTTGTTTTATGCTGTGCAAGAAATCTGTGAGTAATCTTGACATAATGCTTGCAAAAGGGGTAATATTGTAAATTTTTTTTTATACTTCAGAGTTCTTTCTTTGAAAGACAAAAATATCTTATTCTGACAGAATTAAGAAGTAGCCTATTCTTCCCTGCTCTACTGGAAGGCAAAACTGCCCTTACATCCAAACCTTTATATCCAAACCTTTCAGTGAAGAGGATGATTACCCTCTGGGTGTTTTTATTTTTTTTTCCTGGCACTCATCCTGGTGTTACTGGTGTATTTCAGAAATAATTGCCTTTCATAACACTCTTGCTTGTGTAGGAAGTATTGCTAACTTCATTTTATAAGCAGCAAAGAGTCAAGGAGAAATTAGACTCAATATTCTCAGAAATTTTGAGGTGCAATGGATAACCAACATATAAGACCTAATATTTCCCAATACTTAATGGAATTCTGTGTACTCAAATTTTAATTCCTGCAGACTATCCTCATGCCAAATTTTTCAGTCTTCTACCCTCTCTCTTTAAGCAGATTCCTGCTCTGTGCTACTTGACAATCACCATGAGGACCATTAGGATTCCCTCATCTTCCCTTACCCCCTCAGTATTTTCTCTGCACATGGTGAAGGACAGTCATTCCCACAATCCCACATCATTACTCCAGTCTGTATCTGCTTCAGTCTTGTTTTGAGACAAAAATCTACTGTAGTAATTAAGAATCTTTCTAAAGTTCAAATACTCTGCATGCTCTTCTATAAAGAAAGCTGGTATTGGACCTTTTCTCTCCTAGACAAACTCAACTGAATAGCTGCTTTGTGAGGTATTTCATTCAGATGAAAAGTATTTTCTCATATTTTCTCAGGTGTTTAATACCCTGCATTTACTGACAGTAATCTTTCTGTCCATAGATTGTCCTGAAAATGTTTTTAGTAAGTCAGTGCATTCAGTCTTATAGTTTCTTAATATACAATAATCACCAGCTTTTAAGCAATCAGCAGTTGCTGTTCTTGACTGGTTTATGTCATATTAGAAAAGGAAGTACCAAGGAAAATCAAATATAGAGTTGCTACATAGTTTAAATGCCATGGCAGATACAGGCTGGGTTCCAGTTGCCACTCCGCAGGTTATTCAGACACAGAAAGCTGTGAATGAAATGGTGTGTTCATAGCACGTGGAGCACTATTTTCATTTTTGTCTTGCCCCCTTTCCCTGTCCAGCAGTATTTCCTATGTCATCAATAGGAAACATCATCACTCCAGGCTGGATGGAATCACCAGTCTGCATGACCTCAGCATGTCCCTCTGTCACTCTTTGTCCAGAAGTAGGGTTGCAGACTAAGCAAAATCCAAGAAAAACAGCAAAACTTCTTATATTGAATCTACCTTTAAGCCTCAGAAAGGGCATAACTTCTGCTTGCCTTACTGAATTTTCTATTAGCTGCTCGAATAGTATAAACAACTTGTTGGACTAAGAAGTGAGTCATTGCTTATATGTGCTCATGGCTGTTTAGAAGCAGAGGTCATGCTGCTTTATGAATAAAAGCTATCATACATGACTTTAAATGTCTCTGTTCATAAGAACTGGACTTGCACATGTGCTTTCATCAGCATTCTCACTTCTAGGAAGCTGAAACAATCATAATTTCCTCCCATTTCTTACATTCTACTCACTTTCTAAGCTATTTCTAGCAGAACCACATGAAGTAAAAATTTAAAGAACTTGCAATGGTTTGTAGGTCAGAATGCACAGTGAAATTAGGTTTGCAATAATTTTCTGCTCCAGTTTACATATGGTGGTGCCTTAACTCAGCTCTTCAGCCAAAGTATGAACTGTTGACCCTGCTACTAAAACAGTAGCACCAAAACTACACATGTATCTTGTGTGGGAGGTTATATTTTCAGCATCTGAAGAACAGAGTAACCAGGCCTAGGCACAGAAGCAGACTAACAGAAAGCAACCTCACCTTGGGTGATGAGGTTAGCTCTAGACTCTTCCGTATCTTTTCATGTTACCATTAGTTTTGTAGTTACAGATCCTCAGTGAGCACAGAATTTCTGTGTTGCAGTTATTAGCACTGGTGTTTTGACAAGGGAAAGGTGTCCTGTCATCAGAATGCGAACCACATGCACCACTCTGCTTCCTCTGAGACAGGGCAGAGGGGCAGAGTCATGAGCCCAGGTTACAGTTCAGGGGAAGGTTTTCATTAGCTTGTCTCCGAGGGAAATGTGCCACAGGTACTGAGATAATTCACGAGGATAAGAGAGGTACTTCCAGATCAACTTCCAGATTGCCCTGTGGAGGATCAGAAGTTGGACACAACAGTTGTTGTGAGACCCTTCTGACTTGGGGTATTACACAGTTTTACAGCTTCATGACCTGGTTATACTTTTGGTGTTTACATTCAGGAAAAAACAGAGAAAAAATAAGTATCTGGGAAATAAATGGGAACAAAATTTGTTCTGTTGAAGTTAAAAGACCGCCTCAGAGAACATTGGAAGCTTCAGCATCTCCTAAAATGTCATAATAAAATTGTGAAAAGAAGACACTAAACAGCAGTCTTATAAAATATTAATTGTGTTAAATGCAGTCATCTCCTATTCCATTCTAGAGCACACATTTTCGCTTGCTCACTGCAGCAACAAGCTTGTAACTATGTATCTGCTTCCAATCTTAATAATAAGTTTGCAAAATCTGACATATTTGATAACATACCAGCAACCAAAATGCTCTATTCCACCCTATTCCTTGCTCCAAAAATCAAACCACTTGGAATTCTAGGGTACCTTGATGTCCTTCAGGTATATGTTTCTCTTAACAAATAGTATTAGCATACTGAAAAAATTAAGAAAAACCAACCAAATAAAACATCAATTTTTTTTTTCTTTAATGAAGAGCTTGTAGCTCTTTCAAATAGTTTATTAATTTCAAATGGTTTATTAATTTCACCTACGCTTCTGCTTGCAAGCAGTTAATACTGAATTTGATATTAAGAATAAAGCAGGTTATTAATCCTCCTGAAGAGGACAAAATTAATTAAAAAAAACTCTAGAGCAGCTACCAAATAGTATTTAATACCTACAGAATAGGGTCAGAGAAGACACAATGAAATTGGGAGTGGAATGTTCATATCCTAACACCAAGACACAATGAAATTGGGAGTGGAATGTTCGTATCCTAACACCAAGTACACACTTTTATACAAATTCAAAAGGCACCTTAATGTCTTCATAGTTTCAGTCTGTGACAAACAGATGTTGCAGTGAGATCAGACAGGTCAACTCAACATCACTGGCAGTTCACAGCTGCCAAAAGGGATAAGCCATGCTCCCCCTCTCCCCACTTCTCTCCCACTCATGACACATGCTGCCCCTATTTCTTTCTTGTCATCCTCACCATACTGATCTGGTACTTGTCACACATCCCACCCACTTCCTCTAATGCAGGCACAATATCATTGATTTATACCCAGTCTCCACTTAGCACTGTGCCTTAATTCCAATTAAATAACATCCTGAACAATTCCAAAATACTTCAGCATTCCCTCCCCAACTCCCACACATGCTGACTACAGCTGCACAGCTGTGTGTCAGGAACCTGAAAGAAAACTTACATTTCATTTATTTCTATGCAATGTTTGAACCTCTAGTATCAGTGGCAGAAGAAAGAAGAGCAAAGAGACTCATCACAATTCTCCCACCCCCCACAACCCCCCTCATTTTCACTTCTGCTCCCCACATAGGAAGACGAGTCAGGAACGGCAAAAAACAACTATGTCCTTCACATATGGTTTCCACCATGAAAGGAGCAGGCATTATATTGCTTTCCTAAATCAAGGTTTATGAAAGATCTGATCTTCTTCTTTATTTTTATATAACATTCACAGTCATTCATGTTCCTACTATCCACAACCTTTTCCTCTCCTTGACAACACCAAAAATTATGGAAGAGGGGAAAAAGAAAAAGAATAAAACTATTTGGTGTAGTTTCAACATTTCCTTTTTTTCTTGAAAGTCAGCTTCGATGTGTGTGAAAATTCCTCTTTAACTGTAGAAGATATACACTCTGACAGATTATTTAGAGGTAAATGTGAAAGGGGACAGGCTAATAATTCTTTGGGCTAACTATAAAATAGGGGAATGCTTTACAGCTGACATTGTGAGTATATCAACCCAGTAATTGGATGCACGTGTTAGTAGCAGTAAAAAGGCACTGTCCAGTTGTCCACCTTACATGGGAATCTACTTTGAGCATATTCTTTGATTTACTGTTGCAATTAGAACTGAATGTTCAAAGAAAGAACACAAGCGACCTAATTTAAAAACAGTGCCTTTAAAGCCACTATTTAGTATGAAACTTGGCATACTTGTAACCATTTCTTTCCCCTGCAAGTTCTATTTGTTGCACTGTACTAATGAAGCCCCAAAATAAATTTTAATAATCTGCCCAATTAATGAATTCAGTTTTAATATCCATTCAGTGATTAAAGATTTAGCCACTTCCTCCTGACTCCCACCCTTGAAGATTTTAATTCTCTTCATAAACACAGAGAGCTTTCCCAGGCTGACTTTTCAAAACTTCATGAAACACTGTTTCCTGTCTCCTTTTTACTATGTTGTAACCAACAGAGATGTTTTACAACAAATTGGCATAAGAACCAGAAGCATAAGAACCAGAAGCAATTAGGGGAGCTGGTGAAGGATCCCTCTAGTTAGCAGAACTAATGTTGGAAGCACCATTAACTACTTTTCCCTGTTAAAGCATCTGAGCAATGAAAGGATGCAAGATAGCAAAATATCACACAAAAATAAATTGTCAAAGAAAGAAAACTTGTTTGACAGGTACACACAGTTAAACTAGTGGCACTAATACACCTACCAACTGAGAAACAAACATGTGCTTAGACTAACCAAACCATTTCTTATCTGGTAGTTTGGTATACACAACCCAAGGCGATCAAGGGTTACTTTTTCATGCAGCCTCATCAAGCTGACACTTGTTGGCAATGCTGATAAACAAAATATTTGTGATGTTCCAAGTGACAAAGAGGTCATTAGATGATATACCCCAGAATATGAGGATAAAGTAGTTCGGTGACATATACAACTGCAAGCAGTGGTAGCAAGTATTTAAATGAGCAAACTGAAATTTCAACCTGGTGCTACTTGGAGGAAAACGAGACTGTAAGAGATTGATTCTAAAAGCTCTCCACTGAATAGAAAACAATGTTTTTCCATGGCATATCAATGTCAAGAAGAAAGTATACAAGAAATCCCAAACTGACCAAGTAATTTCTCTGCTTTGTTGACACTATCAGCCCCAATACTAAGCCAAGAAATATAAATACAACATTATTTACAATTTTTTGTCCTATTTAGAATATTTCTTGTGCAATTACTTTACTTTCTCATAGGAAAAATCAGCAATCCACATCACATGAGTTGTTACCCTATGTTCATACAGGTACCTGCGATTTTTAACTTAAGACACAGTATAACAAGATTTACACAAAGAAAGGTTTTTCTTTTTTTCTACATGAAAGGCTCTGCAATAAATGAAAACTCCTCTATTGCAGGATCTGATCTGAGTCTCATTTGAAGTGAAAAGGCCCCTATTCACACACACAGTTCAAAGACATCTGAAAGTCATCTTAAAATGCCTGATTTCAAAACAGAGGATCTTATCCTATGAGTGAATGCATCCAAGATGTTTCAGAAGTGTAAGCACATTCTATACTGCTCACTCAGCTAATGCCTTCTTCAATGGAAGTTTTGATTGAACCACTACCTGTGAACCCTCCCATTAAAACAGAAACATGGCATCTATAAACCTGTATGTCCCTTGTTTTCTTTCTTCTGGGGTTTTAGGAAAAAAACTTCCTGTTGCTCCTAACTCTTGGGATTTTTTTTTTCCCAAGTGGCTATAAGTTAGATTTATGAAGACAAAAAGACTACTTACAACTGTGTATTTTGAAAAGATTTATGACAGGGCTACAGTATCAGCATGGAGGGTCCACAAGGCAGGAATGCAGTAAGGGTAACAGGAGAGTGTCATGTAGACATTAAATAGTACAATTCTTTCCACATTCATAAATCCTAAGTGCCTACGGTTTTATACTGCTGGTTATAAATTGTATAACTGAGTTCTATAGACAAAAAAACAAAAACCAAACAAAAAAATCAAACCAAACCAAAACAACAACAACAACAAAAAAAAAAAAAAAAACCAAAAAAAAAAAAAAAAAAAACAAACCAACCAAAAAAACCCCCAAAAAACCAAAACCAAAACCAAAACACAAAAACTACCTGAAAATGAGAAATCATGTCCTTAAGAACATATGCATTCCACAGTAAGGAACCATCTTTTCAAATTACTTCACTCATTATTATTTCCTATTTTAAGTATTTTGATTGGTAAAGCCATAAAACAGAACTCTTTGGACAGTAAGCAAGCAAAACACTAGTCAGTCTTTAGAAAAACAGTGAAAAGTTCTCACATTAATTTACAATGATAAACATATTTACGTATGATAAGGATTCAATAATCCCAAACAGTTAGTTTACAAAATGTTCAGTAGCAAAAGAGTGTATTTTATCAATCATTCTAATCTACTTGGAGCATCATAACTGATGTTATGGTACCTGTGGCACTTTATTATTTTTCTGCACCAGAAGTATAGTGAAAAAAATGAGTATCAAATGAAGTATACCTAATCAAAACACATTTAATGCTATTTTTCTGCATATAACCCAATCTATAATACAAATACCTATTTATATGTCATGTATATACGCACACAATTAAAACCCTCATTAGTAATGTTCTAGTAGTTGAGTGGTTGTTTACCATCTTTTGGGCTAAAGAATGAGGGTCAAAACTTTCTTGCTTTCACTCACTATGTTGTTAAGCTTATCCCACGCTAACCAAAGCTAAACCAGAGACTATCAAGGGACTTCAAGAGTTCCTAAAGCTTAGTATAAAAGATAATTGAATGCTCAGAAGAAAAGCCCAGAATAGGTTAGCTTGTGGGAAGTAGCTAATTATTTCTTGCTAGCTCCCCTGACATACACTTTCATTCTGCAACATAGTGCCTTTTTCTTGAAATAGTCCACTTGGGTTGGTCAGAAGACAAATTAATAGAATACCTTTGCTTGGAAAGGCTTTGTTTGAACTAAATCAGCTTACACAGTTGAGGATGCAGACCCTTCTTGTCCATCTCTTTGAGCAGAGGTGACACCAGGCAGTGGCTGTGCCGCCATCTACTGTAGGTTTTGCATAGCACTGCTTGGTCCAAAGCCCGCAGGAATCCCTCCAGCAATCCTTCCCCCTCATCTCCAGGCTCAGTGACGCAGACTGCACTCCCTGAACGTGTACTTAAGTAAGAGCCTGATCCTGCAATCTTTGCTCAGGCAGAACGCCCTCCACAGACTGCAGGTCAGCTGCTGCTAACGAAGTATTGTGTATTTTGTTATTGTTCTTCAACTAATAAGGTCTGTCCCGCAAATTTGAAGTTTGTGTGCCTTATAGTACTGTGAACAGTTGTCTTTGAAGACAATTGAAAATTGCATAGCACTGAGACTACATTCAAGTTTTCTTGAATCTGCTTATCATATATCATGTGGCTTTAATGCATGCCAGCCATTAATCCCAGAGAGTTTTTCTATCTTAATAAAGAGAACAGTCAGTGTGGGAGTAAAGCTAGAATCTGCACACATGCGGTTCCCTCTCAATTTTAATATATGTCTTAAGATTCTCTTGGTGATCCCAGAGCTCAAGCTACAGTGAAAGCTTCTGTAATTGCTCTTTGGAGGATTTTTGGATTTTTTTGTCCCTCATTTAGTGTGTAAACCTCCAGCTCTCTTTATTTTTGCTTGTGAAGGGCTCTGTCAAGAACAGGGGCAAGGGACTTCACAGCTCTGGTGCTGCAGGACAAGGTAGTAGTTGTATTTTGAGAACCAACTTCCAGATGTAAGGAAAAAAAAAAAAAGAAAGTGTCCTACATCTATCTAGTGACAGACACCTCCAGCCATGCCAAGTGCTGCAAGTTCTGCCAGTCTTCTGACAGAACAGTCAGGAACCACATGGTACTCCACAGGTAGAGAAAGGATGATGGAATAGTTCCAAGCAATCAAGTCGCAATACAGCTGCCAGAGTAAACTTTAATTTGGTGCACTCTACACAATATTTATAGAGCAAATCCATGAGCGCTGCTTGAGCCGTTTAAAGGCTGGAGACTAAATTCTCATTTCTGAATGTTTATTCTGAATTTCTCCAACTGTTCTTCTTACTTGACAGTGCTTAATTGGCAGAGAGCCATGAGAGCTGTTGTCTAATTACACAACATATCACGATCTTACAGACATACTGATAAGGCTTTACTGCAGCATAAACAGATTTTAAACATTAGCATATGAGAAAATTAGCCTCCAAATTAGAATATTTCAGTCTTGTGTATCAATAGTCACTCTTATTTGTTTAGAAAAACATGGTTTCAGAGGGAGAAACTAATTTTAGAGATTAAATAGCCTATAATGTTAAACAGGCTACAATTTAGTGGCCTCTCTGGCTAACTCTGTGTGCATGGCAGAAATCTATTCACATGTAATTACTTATTTCAGACCATGTGAGAGATACCATATCTTTGCATGGAATCAGTCCAGCTGGGGATTAAAGCAGTATTATGATAGCACTGCTACACATGATGCTGTGAAAAACAGAGTTAGTGAATCCACTTGCAATATTTTGCTACACATGCCGCCTTGAATAAAAGCACAATAAATATATTTTTAAATGGTTTCAGACTATGTTTTTACAGAAAAGACAATTTCACACTGCATATTATAATGACTATTAATCAACAACCAAGAACTCTAACTTCTGTCAACAGGATGGTAACAGTTTTGAGCTGAAGGATGTGCACTAGGTCTGCTGTTGTGATGTAAGTTCAGTAGGGAAGTGACAAGTTTTAAGATAATGGCAGTCCTTTCTTCACTGCATGTAATCTTCAGTGATAGGATGCAGTTATGTATAATAAAGGCATTCTTCTGCTTTTATATGAAAAAAATTACATTCTCCTCTTATTCAGCAGATACTCTACAGATGTGGCAGTAACTATGACATTAGTGAGAAGGCAATTCTTTTTCTGATGCACTGACTGAAAAACCAGGACACACCATGCACATCCCCTCCCACAGTTGTGGGAGAGTTCTTGCATGTAGTCTGAAAAGGTAGGAAGAGGTATTTGTGTGTTTCAGTGTATTCTACCTCTTCTTGGCAGGATTTTGCAAAAATTCAAGCATGTAGATAAGTTTATACACTGAGCAATTCTGCTGGCTAAGTGGGACTGCTCAGATATGTAGCTACTTCCCTGAGTAAACTGCTGTCAGAGTGGACACCTTACAGCCCTTTTTGGCAACAGTGTGCTACACAGAACAGTTTGATGTTCTCAGAGATGCAAGCAAAGCTTTCAAAATCCCATTTTAAGGCTGCTGTTCTCCCAATCCAAAGGTAATCTAAGAAACACTGTTCTAGGACCTCATTCCACACAAATTCATCAAAGTTAAGCCTCCCTCGCAGCTCTGTTTTTTAAGACTTTGCTTTTCTATGTAATAGAGAAAGGAAGGTGGTAAGATTCAGCTGCTTTGACATCCAAAGCAGCTAAATGACAAACATTAGAGTGCATGATAAAGCACGAAGTTGCAAGGTGGAGCAAGTGAAGCAGCGACACATGATACTGCAGCCCTTTTCTCACTGCTTCTAAGGTTATATTATGGATAGTTACTAGAAGTACAACTGAATTAACAGCAGTGTCTATCATATAGCATGGCAACATACTGAAGAACTCCGTATTTTACACATTAGCTAACAAGGGATCTACTTAATTCACTTTCAGTTGTTTTAATTTAACAGCAGATTTATTCCTGGGTTTATCTGGATTTACGTAAAACAACACAAGAACCAAAATGTGGTTTTTTACCAGTGAAGAAACTTTAGAGTTTCCTCGAGTTGCGTAACAGAGCTTACTTTCTCAGCATGTTCCTATAGTGGGACATAGTCAGTTAAGATTTGTAAGAGAAAGTAATATACTGTGATTTAGTACAGTTAAATTTGAGACTGCACAGGCAGAAAAACCAAGCAAAGAGTACATTCCTAGCACCAACAGCCAAAAAATACATTACCAGAAGCATGCTATTACTAAGCATCTAATTAGTTCTAGAGAAAAGCTCGAAACTTCAGCTATGGAGACTGCCATATGACTTTTGCTCTGAAATAATTTATTTAAAAAAAAAAAAAAGGAAAAAGAAAGAAAAGGACAATGAAACGCGTGTGAGGTCTGTGGGAAGGCAGCCCCAGATGTTTACAATGGAGCGAGTAGCGGTATAGCGGCGCTGCAGCCCGGGACCGGCGGGGCGCGGCGCGGCACCGCCTCCGCGCACCGCGGGCGGCAGCGCGGCCGCGCACCGGCTGCCAGCGCCGCCCGTGCCCCCGCTGCGCGGAGCGCACCCCGCAACACCTCGGCCCGCGGGAATAAACACCCCGGCTCCGGCAGCGGGGAGCAGCGAGCGGCTCGGGGCGAGGAGCGTGCGGGCAATCGATTAATTGTTCCAGTGCAGCGCTCTCGTCAAGGCACCCTAATGACAGGGGATAATGATTTTCAGATTCAGGAGACAATGTCCCCCACACACTCCCCGCCACTTCCTTGCAAATCTTTCTAATTTGCTCTTCTGCCTGGCGAAGAAACAAACGGTGCTCAGCGAGGCCATTTGCAAAACAAATGTAACCGGAGCGACCCGCAGATACGGGCCGGCCGGAGCGGCGTCCCTGAGGAGCCGAGCCGAGCCCACCCAGCCCTGCCGTGCCCCCCTCTCCCTTCCCTGCCCAGCCGGGCGCTCGGCCCTGCCCGGCACAGCCGTACTTACTGAACGGGCAGTTCTCCTTCTTGGTGCCGCTGACCTTGCCGTTCTTCTCGATCTTGAGAAAGTACTTGTTGTAAGAATAGAGCTTCCTCTTGCGCACGTCTCCTTGGAGGTGATTGTAGCTCCGCACGTGTCTCCCCGCACTGGAAGGAGAGGAGAAGGACGAGGGGAAGGAGGAGGATGATGAAGAAGAGGAGTTGGTGGCCTCCGGGGACAGCATGTCCTGGCCGAGGTCATGGCAGGTGACAGGCACAGAAGACACCAAGAAGAGCAGCAGCAAGCAGCAACAAGGCAGGTGGGAAAAGGCTGAGGCACCATTTGTCAGTATCCATTTGCACATTGTACTGAAACTCTGGGCGCTGGAAAATGTCTTATCAAATGAAACATACTGGAAGGGTAAAACCTGGTAAAAGGCAAGTGGAGAGACGGTGGTTGCTGCTTCTGGTTAGATTCCTCTGAGCTCTGATCTGGCCTGAAGTAAGTGCACCAACATCCATAACTCAGGGGACAAATCGCCTCAGAAGTTGCTGCCTTTTAATCCTTCGAGTCCTCCCTCAGAAAAAAGAGCTGTTGGTTGTTGGTTTGGTTTTTTTGTGGTTTTGGTTTTTTTTTTTTGGTGGGGGGGTTGCTGTGGTTAATCCTCTTTTCTTTTTCCCTTCCCCACCCCCCCACATGCACACGCACTCCCCAACCTGGTTTGAGACTTTCCAGTAGTTATTTTGTTCTCTTCCTCACTCCTTTCTTCACCATCTTAGATGTAGAAAGGTCTGAAAAATAGATGACAGCAAAGTCAATGACAACAACAAAAACAACGACTAAGATAAATAATAACCAGCGGAAAGGGTTGCCGGAATGGATTTTTCACACATACACCTTTACACACACGCGCACTCACACTTTGTGGATTTGCACCTTCTTCTGATCCCCACCCTCTTGCCTTTTTGCAAATCCCAAACCAGTTGCACAACTCGTCCTTTTCTCACTGACAACCCCAGAGGAGGAAGTTTCTTTGTTTTGCTTTGAATTCTCCAGAACAGTATTAAAAAAAAAAAAAAAAAAAAAAAAAACAACGAGAGAAAGAGAGAAGGAGAAATCCCAACTTGTCCCCCCGCCCTTCCTTTCCTTTCCTTTCCCTCCCCCTTTGGTTGTAAACAGGTTGGAAGCTGTAGCCTAAATGTCAGCGATTACAAGTCAGAGGTGGGATGTGCCTCTGGTGGTCAGCCCTTATTTGCAGGGGGTCAGGCAGTGGTGGGACATCTGAAACCTTTTTGCAGCTGGAGCGAGCAGTGCCTGCTGCGGAGGCAGCCCCGGGAGCTGCCCTCGCTTCCTCCCGGGCTGCGGCAGCCGCCGCCTTCGGCTCGCTGCTAATTGCTGCTAAAGCGTCCTTCTCCTCGGAGCGCCGGCCACCAGCATGGCTTAGAGACTCATGCTTTACTAATTTCCCTGTCTTCCAAGTTGAACCAATCCCCTCCAGGGAGGCTTCCCTCCCCCTTCACTCTTCCCCCGCGCTCTCTGTCTCCCCACCGCCCCCCCCCCAGCAGAAAAAAAATAAATCTCAACCAACCAACCTCCTCCCCTAAAAAACCTCCCCAAACTAACAAAAACCAACCCCCCAAACCCCAACTTGTTTTCTAGTGGAGGGTTTTATTTTATTTTTTTTGGCAGTGAAGTGATTGAGAAAGCCACCTGGAGCTTGTTGCCTGCTAGATCTCCCCCTCCCCCCGCTGGAGGAGGGGTTGGGTGGAGAGGTTGGAAAGGAGTATATACTACAGGCAGACCCTGGAAAAGCAGATTATATGCTGGTCAGAGAGAGTAAAAAGGGAAGAGACATAATTAGCTCCTTTTCCTTCTTCTCTGCCAGCTTGCATGGAGGTCTTTCTCCCTCCTTCAATGAATCACTGATTTCTCGCTTCCGTTGCTGAAATAAAAAGTTCACACTTTAGCTTGCTCTTCCTTTTAAGCCTCTCAAGATTTATTGTGTCTCTTTCCCCACCCTCGCTCTCCTTGTCTCAAAAGAAATCAGGGCCCTAAATGACCATTTTCTAATTGCTAACATGAGTCGTTTACTGAATCACGCGTCTGACTTCAAAGCAAAAGGGATTTTATTGGCATTGCAAAGGTTTCCCCATAAAATCTGTCTGAATACTTTGCTGTCTTTTTAATTTTTTAAACTAATGCAGTTTTCTTTGCCAGAAAGAAACAATTTTTCCATTTTCAAGGCTATTTTAAGCAATTTTTTCAAGCTATTATTTTCCTGGAGGGACATATGTTGTTGGTTTTTCCTATGATTCCATCTCTTCTAGTGGATTTATCATTTCACGTACTGAACGTTATGACAGATTCATATTTCTAGCCCATCACTGAACTGTTGGCTTTCCCTGTAATCAACAAGCATCTTCCATATGATGTACTATCTTTTAACACCAGAATAGAGCATCAAGAACTGACAGGGTATGGGCAGCATGCAAGATACTGTATTTTAGTCAGTATTTAGTGTTGTTAAATACCTGTTTTGGAACAGGAGAGGGTGGAGCATTTGCTAATAGAATGGAATATCAGAGAAATAGGTACAGCAACACAGTGAGTAGCTCAATAAGTAAACTCAAAACTTTTTTGAAATATAGGCAGTTAAATAATGCAGATCAGTGGAATGCAATGGAAAACCTCCTATGTGATTTCATTTGGCATTTGGAGTAAATCTTAGTTTAAACAACAGAAAATGCAGGAAGAACAAACAGTTCTAAAATTAGACAGATTCATTAGATTAGGATGTTAAATATATTGTTAACTTCACAACAGAAATTAGAAATTATTTTCTCCAATTGTGGTGTTTATTCTGGAGAGAGTTGGTTCCTAAATTTATGTGTTCAGCTGCTGGGGGTGACATTTAAACAGCCTTAAAAATGAAACCATTTAATGTTAGAATCAATATGTTTTACGATGTTGTTTATGGTACTTCAGATTATTTATTCTGCATGTATTTGCACTGAGTGCAAAGCATTTCAGAAATCTTTCTTTTTGCAAATCTGATTTAGACTTTCTTTTTGCCAAAGGCTTTTCCTTTCGGTAATTAATTTTAAAAAAGTAGAGAAACAAGAAAAAATGTAAAGAAAACCACTCCTTTTTGTGAATGCCTGACAGCTTACATGTGTGTATACAAAGCTTATGTCAATGTTTGAGTGCTGCCTGGGTCATAAAGGATACAAGATATTATTTCTAAATTTGAAGTAATTTTGATTCCAACAGCTTAAATTATAAACAATTTCTATAATGTCTTAAACTTTTCTATTTGAGGATGTCTTTCTTTTTTGTTTTTCTCTTTTTCCTGTCAAATATTGGAAAACAAAGTGAATTGGTGTTTTAGGATCTTTGGTGGGAGTCAGAAATAATTGGGGAGCTAAACAGCTATAATTAACCCTGAAAAAATAGGTACTGTCTTGAATTTACTCAAGAAGAGTTCTGCTTAAAGCTATTTCTAGCTCATGACTACCATATATTGGTTGTAAGATTTTGTGCTTAAGAACAGAAAAGAATTTCACATAAGATCTGCTTCTGGCAGGTGCAATATTCAGGGTAATGCTTTAAACTACTGCAATGCATAGAGTCCTTTTCTATCCTGTGTGATGACAAGGAGGGCATTTACAAAACAGAGTCCAAATGAAAAGCTGACATAGCTTTTTAGATTATATCTCATTCTTTTTTCTACCTTCTGTATAGCCTTTCTTTTATAGCACAGTTGAATCCCTAAATACCCCACTACTTTGTATTGTCAGGTCACCTCTTAGGTTAGACTGAGAAAGCCTGAGAAAAGTTCCACAGGAAAGATCCACTATTTAACGGAATTCAATCTGTCCCAATAGATTTGAATCACTAACATAAATGTATGAATGTAGATTATATCTCTGTAATGAGGCCTGAATCATTCTCAGTTACTTCAAAGGCCTGAAATTCAACCTTCCTTTTTAGCAGCAACAATCAGGCCTTAATGGGTTTCTTTATTAATTGTTCCATTGCTAAGCTTGAAAAGCAGCTACCTTCAGTACAAGTCCTAGACTAGAAATGGTACCTGCTGCTCAAAACCAGTAATTCTGTTTTGCCTTTTACCACTGCAAAATTCTGCAAAATATCTCCTGAAGTGCAGTTTTATAAATGATGAATTACATGGATCCATCCAGAATGAAATAAAGAAAACACTTTCAAAAAACATTTGTAGAAAGTAGAAAATATAGTTTAAGAATTTTCTTTTTGAGCTGTTTTCTC
Source organism: Passer montanus (assembly GCF_014805655.1). NCBI lineage: Eukaryota > Metazoa > Chordata > Aves > Passeriformes > Passeridae > Passer > Passer montanus. The sequence continues at coordinate 4,925,708 of NW_024366815.1, forward strand.
TCTAAAGAATGTTTAGGGAAATGAGTTGTACAGGTGAATTTTAATGAAAAATAAACGATTTTTAAAAAAATACTGATAACAATAGCTTATGTCATGTCTTTGTCTTTTGATAAGCAAGGAGGGATATTTGGGGGTTTTGGGGTCGGGTTTTGTTGGTTGGTTTTTTTTCCCCTAGATAAGTAGGTGACTTGGATCAGACAAGGATTATTTTAAGGATTATTTTAAATTATTTATTTAATTATTTTAAATTTATTTTAAGGAATAAATTTTGCCTTGCATGATTTTGCTTAGTCAAGGTCTTACCTTTTTTGGTGATGTGCCTAAGTTCTGTTTATGTGTTTGGGTGTTAATACAATAAACTTACTCCCAGATGTCACTAGCCCCTCAGTTTAGATTGCTAGATTGCCATCATGAACATTTGCTGCTTACAGTATGATGAGAGATTTGCATGCAACTTCTGGTCATGGCACCCAATTCTGTTCTTATTCAAGGTATTGGGAAATTTGCCAGTGATTTCATTGAGAGGGATTTCAGCCAGGATTGTCACTGCCAGAGAGGCAGCTCTGCCAGAAACAAGGTGTAGAATGCCAGATGCCATCAGTGGCTCAGATGCCTCCCTCTGTACATCAGTTCCAAACTGCAGAACATGGTATTATTATAAAACACTGAATCATGTAATCACTGATTCAATTAAGTGGGAAAGGAACTCTGAGATCATCAAGTCCAACCTGTGACCGAACACCACCTTGTCAGCCAGACCATGGCACTGAGTGTGACATTGGGTCTTTCCTTAAACAGCTCCTGGTGACTCCACCACACCCCTGGGCAGCCCATTCCAAAGTTTAATCACCCTTTCTGTGAAGAAATTCTTCCTAAAGTCCAAGCTAAACTTCCCCTGGTGCAGCTGGAGGCCTTATATTCACAAGTGCACCACAGGTGCTTTCTGCTGGGACACTTTCCACTCTGTCCCAGCCTGTGGCACTGAATCTCTGAATTACAAAGAAAAGGCAGTGGCACATAGCAGCAGCAATCAATGAGACAGGTTGCTTGATTTGAGACACAGTGCTGCTGGCTGAAATATTTACACTGTGTAGTTCATGCCCCTTAACAACAGGGACTGAAGGCCATTGCATTTTATCTAATAAAATATGTCTTAAAGCTTGAGAAAAAAAAATTTCAGATTTTTTTTCGTTTGGAAAAATCTTCAAAATCACAATTTAATCTCTATTTGTTATCATTTCATATACCTCCATGACACTGAAAAAGTGTCAGAATACTAATATTATTTCAATACTATGTATAGAATTAGGTATATAAACCCTGAAGTTATCAAAGATCAAGCCTGCAGGTGATGTAACTCATCAGTATGTTTGTAACTGGAATAAGACATATAAACCCAGAAATCTATTTTAGCTGCCTGTAGTCACTTAGTAGTGACAGCATACTCTCTGCCAACCAAGTATCCAGAAATGCAGAAGAACTGAAGCTGAGTTTAGCAAAGGTTAATAAAATACATGTTTCGCCATTTCATTTTTATTTCAAAACCGCTTGCGTTTCTAGGTCAGACACGGAAAATGTGTCTGAGATAACCAAAATGAAGTTCAGCCAAAGTTGGTTCCACCAGCCTAGAGTCAGTGTGAGAACGGCCAAGTGCCCTTGAGGCAGGCTGAGTCCTCCAGAGATGAGTGATGTGCCACTCACCCTCTGACATCTGGTGGAAGAACAAAGTGTTGGCTGGGCTGGCACTACCACAGGTGATAGGTAATGATTAACTGAAATATGCCGTCTCGTGTTTTTCTTTTGAGAAACACAAAGAAAAGTTAAAAGCCCTTAGGACTGCACAGTTCATAATCTTGTGAATAAACATATAAATTGTGGGACCAGGAGGATTTTGCTGCATTACTTAGATTAATAATACGTGTGTCTCTCTCATGGATGCATTGGCAAAACTGTCTGATTGCTGCGCTTCAAGCAAACAATTAAGAAAGTGGTTTATTCTTTCTAAAATGCTAATTGTACTTGTTCACTTGAAATACATTCATGGTTACGTTGTGACTGACAAAAAAAATTACAGAGAGATGTATGACATTTGAAAATATCTGTGTGACTTTTGTTTGGTAAATACAGCTATTAAGACTAAGAAGTAAGTAAAAAATGCATTCTGTGAAGGTCAGCAAGAGGAAATTACATACCCACAGACACTGAGCTGTAGTGCCATAAGTAGCTATGTGTGTGGGTTGGACAATGACCATGTTTAGTAATGGTCTGCTGGCAGCCAGTTTTGCTTACTCTGTGGCATAAATATAATCAAAAATGCAGAATTTTCAAGGAGGTACTTTAATCTTAGAGGATTTGTTTTTCTTTTTTCATACTATCATGAATGAGGACCACTTAGATTCTCCTATAAATATGAGCAATTGAGAACAAACCAGCCAGAAAAAGCCAAGAAGAGGCAAATGTCCATTAGACCTTTGCAAATTATTGTCTCCTCCCACCCAGTGTCATCTAAGCCTACATTTTCCATAGAGAATCCTACTAAAGCTTTGAGGAAATATTTTGTGCATTCTGACATACATTCCATGTGAACCTATATACCTGTGAGTATTCTATGTAATGTGTAATGGCAAACAGTAATTATTCCCCTCCTTCTCTTCCCCACTACTGTTTTATCTATTTATACAACTTTTTAACTTTTTCTCAAGATACACTGTAGATATATTCACTTGTCCAGGATCCAAACAGATGGTTCCAGCTTCAGCTGGAACAAGGTGTCATCTCGTTGGTGACACTGAAGCTTCCATTCCCTGGAAGAAACTTTCCAGAAACAGATAATATGGTACCCAAATGTCATCTTTGGGTCTCTGAATGGTTTCTGTTTCTAGAAAAAATTAGTAGGTTTTTTTTTTGTTTGTTTGTTTGGTTTTTTTGGGGGTGAGGGGGTGGATATAACAGATAATAAAGTTATATGTGCTTTTTCACACACATAAGTGTGTACCCTAAAAGGTGCTAACTATCCAGTACTCTACCTGGATCCAATCACAATCCCTTTCGGAAAGGCAACAAAGCCATACTAAAACTCCACAGTTCCATTCTTCTTGAGTGCTACTGAAAGGGAGTGAATAAGTCACTTCCAGGCTTTGCTCGTGGAACTATTTGAAACAGAGCTGACAGCTAGGAACATCAGCCCAACAGCTGAACACGCTTGCCTCACCACAGGCGACCAGGGTAGCCAGCTGGGCTCCCTCTGAGTTGGTTAATAGCTCACACATTGCAGGGGGAGCTCACACATTGCCTCTTCTTTGTCAGTTAATTTGTAGCAGTCACTGGGATAACTTCTGTGAGTAAGCACCTCTCAGCGTGAGGAAGGGCCATGGGAGTGAGCCCTTGGCTGGCAGAGAAGCCTGAGGCATGGCCGAGAAGGAAGGGAGAGCTCCCGGTGCCCCGTGCTGTGCAGGCAGGACTGGAGCTGCTGCTAAGCCAGGCTGAGCAGGTGTCAGCCTTCTCCAGTGTGGCATCACCCAGGAGATGTGCAGCGGAGTGTCTGTCACGGGGACATTCCACCTGCGTTTCCACGTAACTGCTGCGCAGGGTTGGACACCACCCTTCTGAAGACTGTACCTTTTCACTTATATATGCCAAACGCGTCTCACCAAAGGTACCATGAAGGCAAGAACCAAAAGCAGAGTCAGCTTGAATACAGGGGATTTTTTCCCTAAATGCTTTGCAGCTCATTAGTACAATTAATACTATATGTAAGATATAATTGCGCAGCTAGATACACTCTTATTATTTAGGGCTGGGTTTCAAAAAATAGCCAAACTCTGCTGTTTTCTAGTCTCTGTATCAAAGAGTGAGTCCCCCAATGTCATCTTATTGCTGAGTTGTGATCTTCTAAAAGATGATTTTCGTCTGTTGTACGGTACTCTCCAGCTGTGGATTATGGTTTTGAAAATGCAGCTTCATTAGTTCTATATTTATTAGCAGATTGTTTAACTTTTTATTAAGATCAAACACAGAGAAAATGGACAACAATACGGTATCTTCTTTCCAGCATTATTTAAATGTTTGCAGCATGTTAAAGATTTAAGCAACCCTCTGAAGAGCAGTCATCCATTCTGCAAGGCTTAAGGAGATTATTTTTCTTTATGGCATATGGCTAACAACTGGCCACACAGATCCAAATCATTGCAGACCTTACCATGTTGCCAGTTACTGATGATAATGATTAGCTCCTAAAATGCCAGATTTGCTAAAATTTACGTCACCTTTCATGTATCCTACATGCAGTTCAAAGCAGGGAACTTTGAAAATGACACTTTTTTTTTTTCTTTTACATGCCAATAATTGCGAAAATACCTTCCCTGAATATTTCTAAATATGAACAATATTGCTGCAGGTCTTGTTTTCTGGTTAATATCTCTAGTTAATTTTTGGGTTTTTTTGTTGGGGTTATTTTGTCTGTTGATGTTTGTTTTTTTAGTTGGTTTGGTTTTGGTGGTTTAATTTGGTTTAGTTTTTGGGGTTTGGGTGGGGTTTGTTTTTTTTTTCTTTTTTTTTCTTCATTTTTTTTTCTTTTGGGGGGTTTCTTTTTGTTTGTTTGTTTGTTTTTGGTGCAGCTCAGACATATGTGCTCCCTAAAGCAGAATGGGATTTGTGATACTAGGAGACATTAATGATCATAACAAGAAATAGAAGTTTGTGTATATGGTAAAAGATCATTCTGAGTAGCTTTCAAAACTGTGCAAGAACTTAATGCACCCAGAGGCCAAAGTAGGAGGGTTTATATCCTTTCTTTCTCATTGACCCTGCTTGTGATGCTGCCTTGCTTCTGATATTCCTTCCAGCTCTGAATCATCAAGTTCTTCTATTCATGTGATTACTGTGCAGAGAATGTAATCTTGGAGCCATTTATGTCTATCTAATAAATATAAACAGGAAAGGGCAAGTTATTTAGTTGTGGCAAGTGTTGTCTGTTGACAGCAAAAAGCGCTACTTACATTCAAAATGCTGTCTAAGCAGGGAGAGTATATGGAAGGGCTGAATAGGTAGGCTAACCTATAAAATCTACAGATTAAATATGGGTAAGAATATTTGCTTAGATTCTGAGGCATCTAGGACCAGTGTGTTTAATGTCTTCTGAACTTCTGTGAGTCTGTTGGACAAACAGTTTAACATTGGTGACCATTGCTTCAGGCTTCCACAGGTCGGCTTTGCTTGTCGGTGCTTTTGTCAGATATGCATCAAAAGGCAGAAAACACTTCAACTAATTAGCAATTCTATTATTTACTTAGTTAGTTAGTTAGTTACCTAGTAAAGTAGCAGGTTAATGTTTCCTACAAAAACTCTGGGCATAAGAGAGAGCTAGCTAGATTCATCATTACTGAATGGCAATTAAAAGAATTTATGATAGCATTTACAGACAATGTATTGATTCAAACCATACAATTTGACTACTAAACAATCTTTCTATGGTCATGCATATATATTTGTCAAGAAATTATGTCATCAGATAAATCACCATAAGTCAGGTTTCTGAGGAAAGGGAGAAGAGGGAAGTAAAGCTCTTAGTTTCTCTATGGTTTGCAGAAATTGTGGTCCTCCAGAAGTCTAAGACAGGTAGCTTGTGCACAGTTGCAGTGGACAAGTTATTCCCAGGTGGCCTTCAGAAAAAATGTCTTGTAATTGTTTAGTATCATCAGATGGGAGCTAGGGAGTAGCCATACATCCTCCAAAATATAAACTTGTCCTTGAAAATCTGTTCAGAAACTACTGCGGACCCTTAAAACAGCCTATCCTATTCCTGACATTAAACATTGGCAGGGAAATGGAGGCTAGGATGTTGGCTCCCAGCATTTTGATTGATCAGTGACACATAGAGATGTCATTTCTGAACTGAATAGAATTGGGAGTAGGGCGTGGCCTGCCACCAAAAATGACTACATCCAGACTGGACTTCTGATGAAAGCAAACCAATCAACATCAACGAATGTATAAAATGTATTATCCTCTACAAGAGAAGTAAATATACAAGTTGTATCTATGAAGAGGTTGCTACTGACACTGATGTCAGAGAAGTAAATACAAGTCAATTAATGAAATAATGACATGGAAAACACTATCCATAAATAAGTTCCTCTAATCTGTAAGAAACCTTCAGACAAAACTGGGCATGGCCCTGCAGAACTCTGAGCCCTTTGCCAGCCTTCTAGAAAAATTCTTAGACAATACAGAATGGGGAGGAGTGGCTGATGCCCTGGAGAGCTGTGAAGCCCTTCAGAGGGACCTTAACAAGTTGGAAACAGGGACAGAGAGCTTTCTGAAGTTCAACAGCAGCAAATACAGAGTCTTGCACCCCATGCCTCAGTACAGACTATGGGGTCCTGCTGGAAAGGTCTGCAGAGAAGGGCTTGGGGGTCCTGGTGGACAACAAGCAGTGTCTGAGGGTGCCCTTGTGGCCAAGCAGGCCAGTGGTATCCTGAGCTGCATTAGGAGGAACAGTGCCAGCAGTTCAATAAAGGTGATCTTGGTCCTCTGCTCTGCCCTTGTGAGGCCATGCCAGGGCTGTTGTGTCCAGCTCTGGACTCCTCAGGACCTGGAGGACATGGAACTCTGGGAGTGAGTCCAGGGGAGACCTGCAAAGACTATTAAGAGTCTGGAACATCTCTCTTACATGGCTGACGGAGCTGGTCCTGTTCAGCCTTGAGGTGACTGGGAGGGGACCTCATCGATGTCTGCCAGTGTCTGCAGGGAGGGTCAGAAGAGAGACCAGGCTCTGCTTGGCCAACTCAGAGAGTACAAGGGACAACAGTCAGGAACTGATGTACAGGAAGCTCCACCTGAACATGAGGAAGAAATTCTTTACTGTGCAGGTGACCGCACACTGGAACAGGTTGCCTGGAGAAGTTCTGGAGTCTCCCTCAGTGGAAGTATTCAAGACCCTCTGGACAAAATTATGAGTAATTTGTTCTAGGTGCAGGAGGGAGGTTGGACCAGGTGATCCACTGTAGTCCCTTCAAACCTTACTCATTTTGTGATTCTTTGTGGTTCTTACACCTGTGCTTAAGCAGCTGCATATTCCAATAAATTTCAACATGACAGCACCTATGTTCAAAGCTGCAGGTGCAGTTAAGTTCTCTTAGGGCAGATTAATTCACCATTTCCTAGTCATACTTTCAGCTGGCCTGTAAAAAGTTTATCAGATGTTGAATTCTTTTTATAGAATAGTATCAGGAATGAGATAATAAAACTTTTAAAATATTAAAAAATATCCAAAATGTAAGACTCAGAAAATTATTTTTAAAAGACACTTTTTCAACTCTGAAAGACATAAACATTTTCATAACTGGAAAGAATGGAGCCAAAGTAGCCATTATGTTTCCTGTCCTCTCAGGAGAAATTCTTTACTATGGGCTGAGTGCTCAATTCTTTTGCTGAGCATTGCAAAGAACCAGTAGGTTGTTTGATCATTTTCATAGGAGGTTTCAAAAGGCAGTTAGAAAGGAATTTGTTGGCTTGTTCCAGGTTGACCTGATCTGATGCAAGGACCTGTTTAAATGGTTGCTTGATTCTTTATCTATAGGTTTTCTTATTTTGAAGAAAACAAATAGATTTGAACTAAAAGCTTAACAAAATACTTACATTACTAAGTGACAGCTTCTGCAGAACTACAGCACAAGCAAGAACAGAACAAGTTTTCTCATCCTTTCACAGTAATTTATTTTCCATTTCTTTTTATAAGGATCCTCTCTAAAACTCTAATTCTGCTAAACTTGGAGAATAAACAGGACTCAAATTTCAGTTGATTCTGGGTGGATGACTTCAACAGATTCTGTGTGGTTTTCCTGCACTGACCAAGCTGCAGAAGATGCACCAGTGTGTGGCAATTCTAGAAATTCCCTGGAAATTCCCAGCGTTAACTAAGGAAGACAGTAATTATTGCTCATTCAATGTATGATGATTTCTTTTTCATTGGACTTAAATTTTTGCCAGTGTTTGTAATTGTCATGTGTCCACATCCACTAAGAATTTGATTTAGCATTTTGTTCTACACAGTACATTGAATACCTGTAAGACAGCATAAGTGTTTGATCACATTTTATTGAAAAAGATCAATACTGTAACAAGAAAAGGCTTCTACTTTAATTTCTAATCCTTGGGTTTTTTTCCTAGCTAAGTAAGGGTTTGTTTTTTGGTAAAAAAAAAAAATAATGATAACAATCCATTAAATTCTGGGATATAAATTTTCCCTAGATTAAAAATGACATTTTCTTTAAGTACTGATTTTTTTTTCCATAATAATTTCTGTCTGATTTTGATTTAGAAAGACAAGTCAACAACATTTGAAGTCTTCAAGACTCACTATTGCATTACGGCATCATGTGAATAACTTTGCTTGTTAAGTGAACATTTGTAACCAATTAGTAGGAAGAATGCATCCTTAGAGCTGAGAAAAAGAGGACTTCATCAGACCCTTGTTCTGCTGTCTTGGGCATGGGTCTGCTATGACAGCATAGGTAGGAACTGTGTGTGATGCACCAGGGTTTTTAGCTGGGGATGGTGATAGCAGATAAAAACAGGCAATCTGAGTTCCTTTTACTCCTCTAGTACTGAGCTAGAGCAGGAATCTTTTGCTGGTGATATTATCAGCCTTCATAGAAAGGGGATAGTTAGTCATAAGGTGGTATCTTACTCAGAGCGGGCTTCTTCTGTCATGATGCTGTTTATTTGCCACTCTTACTTAAGGCTATGTTACCAATCCGGGTCCTGTCCTGTCCTGTCCAAGACCAGTTCTGAAGCCTCTTTACTCATAGAACCTCTGCTGTTTTGAATTGTGTCAAAAACTTAACTGTGCTTATGGTATTGAGACAGATTTTGTGCTACTTTCTATAAAGGTAATGGATATGAGAAACAGGGAATTGTACCAAGAATCGGATCATCAGATATCCAGCATTTAAACAAATAATGCAATAATAAAAACTCAGGAAGCTGTAATTTATACCAAGTCAAACTCTTCACAAGTGTTCGTGCATACACACACCCTCACTTCCTGACCCCTCCTACCAGATTCTTTTTGCAACTTTCTAGGAATTAGCTGTAATAAATGTGACAGCAGGTTAAGATACTAAGGACCTGAGCCTGACACATACAGGGTTTGACTCAGATTTGTTGTGGATTGTAACTTGACTCTCAGAATGTCATTTCTTACTGGTACATGTAAGATACCTAAACATTCATTTTAAGAGAAAATGTATGAACTACTGAGGTGGAACCTGAGCTGAAACACTGCAAGAACTGCCAAAAATTACTGAGTATCTTCATGTCAAGAGAGAGCTCTGTTTCTGTGCAACGCAGGTACTACGAGAATCTGTTCCCAGTAAAGGGTTTCAGCACTTGTAATGTTCGTCATCACAGTCCCTAAGTATGATGCTTGGTTCCTCTAAATTTGTAGTCTTTATAGCTAAGAGAATGACTTCTACCTAGCTACCTAAATACCAGCAGAGGTGCTATTTCTGTACAGGGGCAAGATCCTTTCTTCTCATTTGAATTTATAGGCATTTCAGGTAGATTTTTTCTCAAATGAAGTAGGAACCAATAATTTGAAACAGATCTGAAAGCAGAAGCAGTTCTTCCTAATGTGATAAGACCTCTTGTTTTGAATCCTTCCTGAAGCAGATTTTGGTCTTATCTACAGTGAGAAAAGGGCTAGGTGGATTCTCTCTTTATCTTCTTAATCAGTTCTAATGTAATTATCCTACTTTATGTGCCTGTGTCCAGAAAAACTCCAGCTGTGGCCTAAGCCTAAACCTCTATTCTAGAAGATCTGGATTCTAGTTATTGCTCATGATATGTTTAGGCATTTTATGACTGCCTAATGAAAAATGAATAAACGGCAGTTCAAACAGGCATTGATAATCAGGTCTGTCTTAATTTTCAATCAATTTGTTTGATTGGTAACACTCAATGGATTGAATCCCTCAAGGAAATAAAGAGATTTAGTTTCAGAACTCCAGCAGGACATATGCTGACACCATGATGTATATGTATGTATGATATGTATGTACTAGTATGCCGAGTTCTTGGTCCTGTCCAGTTTTAGGTTCTCAGGTGCATTTTAACACAGTAGAAGTTGATCTGTTGGTGCCAATGCAGCTTTGTTTAAGCCTGATGTTCCTAGGAACAAGAAACAGTTTTTGAGCAAAGGCTTTCAATTGATGCCTAAGTCTGCCTTAAATCCCATTTTGAATTCTGCAAATAACCCCGGTTTAACATTATTTGCCAAGGGTTGCATGGTGGGGATAAATTGTCTCTTACTTGCCTTAATTATATTTTGTCTTTACAAAGGGTGAGATTACATTAAAAGATATAAAATATACAATTTATGACAGATTTACAAGATATCACTAAATGTGATGCTTCTCAGAGAAAATCTATTAAATTTATGAAATTGAGCTACAAGCTGTGCTTGCTGAGGCAACTCAGAAGGCCAGTAACTGAAACAAGAGCAAAACCTCCTAAGAATCTAAGAATCTAAGTCTGTTATTTCATCTGTATAGCACATTCTTTCTTCTCATATAGTGTCCACTTGGAATTGTAAAATATCTGACTAAATAAAATCTTGCAGAGGATCAGATCTTAAAATTATGAAATTTTTTATATGTCATTTTCTTCGGGAAAACGTACTAGCTCCAATTTAGAGGAAAGAAAGAAAAAGAAAGAAAGAAAAGAGAGAAAGAGAGAAAGAGAGACATTTCCAGGCTTATTTGTTGCTCTGGAAGCTTGAGATGTTAGAGTTGGGTTTTATTTTCCTCCTATGAAACCTCTAGATAGAAAGTTTCTAAATAGGGAAGACAAGACCAAACAGGCAGTTTGTCTTTTTTTAAAGATTCTTGTAAATTTAAATGTCAGCAAACATTAGAAATAAACCAAATATTTCAAGAAAAAAATACACCTTGTATTACTTCCTTCCTAATGCTTGTGGATGATGTATGCCAACATGTCCCAGGAAAGTGCTGTCATCATAAACTTCTTGAATTAAGTTCACACTTAGTTTAACTTACAATCTCCCTGAAAGAGATGGTACCCACACAAAAGACTATTTTCAATTCCTGAACCTGTTACATCAGCCAGAAAAAGGTCTCCATTATTATCTGTGTTTTCTGAATCAGGCTAACTGTGTTAACTTGAGGTTCTGTACAAGCCTTTGCAAGAATAGTGACCAGGTTTTGGTATCCCAACCTGCTATTTGTGGCAGTCAAGTAACTCTGATGGTAAGTTTTGACATCTTCTGTGCCTGTCACAAGATGTCAGAGTTTCCAGTGTATGGCTTCCCTGCCATCCAGTTGGCCAAAGTCCCCTGTAGCTGCAAGAACAGCATCCACAGACGAGGCAGTGCCAGGCAACCAGAAAGATTTGGAAGGGAATTTGTTGTGAAGAATGTCTATTTTTACCCTCCTACTCTCTTGTGGGTAGTGGATGACAGATCAATTACCCAGCACTTCAGTAGAGGGAAATAATCACTTTCATTCTAGAAGATTGTCCACCGCATTACATGATGCTAAAAGTTGTGTATATATATATACATACAACTATATATATGCAACTATAATAAATGGCATATACAACAACATATACAGCTATAATAAATGACAGGTTTTGCCCTGCTGAGGGACTTTGATTTCCTGGGTGGTTGACAGAAGAAATTATCTTTAAAGTACCCTATCAACATCCATTTATAAAAAAACAAAGTGGTAACAGAAGCTGTAGCAGTCAGATTTACCCCTGAACCAATACTGTGGCTGAAGAATTTACTGTGCACATCTTTGATGCGGGGCTGTTTTAAAGAAACCGGAGACCCGCTGATAGGCTGTCATTTTAGGACAGCACCTATAAATCTTTGGAGAGATTTAACATAGCTGAGGTTGGGTATGCCACAGTATTTTCTATTTCTCTACTATTTGTTTTGTGCTGAGAGCCTGATTTTTTAAAATTTATTTTTATTTTTTTTCAAACACTGCCCAAATTTCTTTGCCTTGCTGGCACAGTTTGGGTCAGAAGAGTCATACAAGCTTTCCTTATGAGAAATTTGCAGAGGTAATTGTGTAACTTTGTCTGTGACATTGGTGTTATTGCTGCCCAGAAGAGCTCCTTAAAATACCTGCTGTAATTGGTGCTTATATGTTTTCTTTTATTGTAGACTTTCATAGAAACTCTTAGAATATGATGAGTTGGAAGGGACCCATTGGGATCACTGAGTCCAAATTCTGTCCCTGCACAGAATCCCACCATGCGTGTGAGAGTGTAATCCAAAAAATTCTTGAACTTCGTTAAGCTGGTTCTGTGGCCACTTCCCTGGGGAGTCTGTTCCAGTGCCCAACCACTCTCTGAGTGAGGATCCTTTTCCTGATATCCAACTTAAACCTCACCTGATACACAATTCACACCATTCTCTTGGGTCCCATCATTGATAATCAGAGAGATCAGTGGCTGCCCCTCCACTTCCCCTTCTGAGGAAGCTGTTCTTTTCCTTTAAAATCCAGCTTTAACATGAGTGAGGCAATTTGCCTTGTTGTAGCTCAAGTGGGATTTCCTACTTAAAGAGACTGTTTTTTCTTTCCAAACAAACAAATAACTAAATAGTACCAACAAAAAAGGCTGTTGAAAAACATCACATACATGGAGATTACTGAATGACTATAAGACCTTTTTGATCTTTCAGCATGGACCTCTGAACCCAACAAAATAAACAGGCGAGATTATGTCCTAATTGTTCTTTGTGAGCAGAGCTGCAACACCTGGGTGTGTGGTTTCCCTTTATAAATTAAAAGGTCAAGCTCGCCCCTCCTCCCTTTAGGAAAACATCCTGTGCCTGCGCTCTCAGTGGCCTTAGGCAGCTAATCAGTTTTGCGCCAGTGGGCGAGTGGTGTGTGTGAGAGTCTAGTTTGAATGTATCATGGCGCCCTCCCCCCCACCTCTTTTAATCTCTCCTTTGTAAACATTCTTACTATTTAATCATTAAAGGGATGATGCTTGACAAATGGGAGCACACGCATATCAAGCCCTGAGCTCTGCAGGCGTATGATGTGAATGAACTGATGTGAGCTGCATAAACAGCTACTCTAGGGACCTTGCCTCCCTAGGTCTGGAAACAGGGACTTACACTGTAGGTATGAATTCCCAATCACATCAGTATGCCGTAACAGAAAAAAAAGAAGAAGAGAAAATAAAGTTTTTTAGAAAATGGCCAAAATGGTCCAAGGTTAGGGTGAGTATACTGGAAAACACATAACATGCTGCCACCATTTGTAATTTTTTTTCTTTAGAAAGGTAAAAACATCCTTTCAGATTATAATGTTGACAGTCAGTTGCTTCACTTCTTTACACATGGCATGCTGGTCTTTTTGAAAATACATTACATTTTAAACATAACTCTTCTTACAGGGAAGACTGCCCTTTAGGAATGAAAAAAAGGTTTTTGGAAATCAAAAAAACAGTCCCAGTGCTAACACAGAAAATGAGAATATCACATATTTAGTGTTTGAGTCTTTACTCAGCAGAATGCTGACCTGTAGCTGAAGCTCACAAAACCTTACATAATATCAGCTGTAATAAGTAGATAATAGCAACATGTGGCTGAAAAAGATACTTTTTCTTTGAAAAGAAATAAACTTAATATATCTTAATATATGTGTGTAGCCACAGAATTTTTCTACTAGGCCTTCTAAAAGAACTTTTGAGATATTTGGAGGGGAATGACTGCTGAACTGTTACAATGACACAATTTTATTCCTAAAATGAGAGTCAGAATGTATATTAAGCTGTCTTGATTGCGGTTTTTTTTGTATGCTTTTCTTCAGAAAGAAACTTTGCTGGTGGTGTCTCATAGACTGGTCTCACTGGTTGTCTGAATTCAGTTACTGGGCTTCTATACTTGATGGGGTTATTTTTGTTCCAAAGATATTTGTTTAAATCTTTGCATTGTATTTTTTATTTGTATCCCAACAAAACTTTTTTGGGGTGGGGAGAGAATTTTCCTTCATGAGCAGAATGGTATTTAAGTTTCATCTTAAATTTACAGTTCTATATCAACAAAACCCTTCTCAGGGAGCATCACCAAAAAAATGTACAAGAACAGGGGAACACAGTGGCAGGTGAAATATATTTAAAAGTCACCAAGGCATTCTTTTTCACCATGTAATGATTCTTCAAAGGTTTTAATTGAAAGATCCATAATCTCACTACCATTTCTGTAATGCAGTTAATCTGTTTTATGCAATTTAGAAATTATCCTTAGCTATTGGGATAAAATGTGTGGTTATATATCTATATCTATCTATCTATCTATCTATCTATATCTATAAAAAAGAAGAAGAGAAAATAAAGTTTTTTAGAAAATGGCCAAAATGGTCCAAGGTTAGGGTGAGTATACTGGAAAACACATAACATGCTGCCACCATTTGTAATTTTTTTTCTTTAGAAAGGTAAAAACATCCTTTCAGATTATAATGTTGACAGTCAGTTGCTTCACTTCTCTACACATGGCATGCTGGTCTTTTTGAAAATACATTACATTTTAAACATAACTCTTCTTACAGGGAAGACTGCCCTTTAGGAATGAAAAAAAGGTTTTTGGAAATCAAAAAAACAGTCCCAGTGCTAACACAGAAAATGAGAATATCACATATTTAGTGTTTGAGTCTTTACTCAGCAGAATGCTGACCTGTAGCTGAAGCTCACAAAACCTTACATAATATCAGCTGTAATAAGTAGATAATAGCAACATGTGGCTGAAAAAGATACTTTTTCTTTGAAAAGAAATAAACTTAATATATCTTAATATATGTGTGTAGCCACAGAATTTTTCTACTAGGCCTTCTAAAAGAACTTTTGAGATATTTGGAGGGGAATGACTGCTGAACTGTTACAATGACACAATTTTATTCCTAAAATGAGAGTCAGAATGTATATTAAGCTGTCTTGATTGCGGTTTTTTTTGTATGCTTTTCTTCAGAAAGAAACTTTGCTGGTGGTGTCTCATAGACTGGTCTCACTGGTTGTCTGAATTCAGTTACTGGGCTTCTATACTTGATGGGGTTATTTTTGTTCCAAAGATATTTGTTTAAATCTTTGCATTGTATTTTTTATTTGTATCCCAACAAAACTTTTTTGGGGTGGGGAGAGAATTTTCCTTCATGAGCAGAATGGTATTTAAGTTTCATCTTAAATTTACAGTTCTATATCAACAAAACCCTTCTCAGGGAGCATCACCAAAAAAATGTACAAGAACAGGGGAACACAGTGGCAGGTGAAATATATTTAAAAGTCACCAAGGCATTCTTTTTCACCATGTAATGATTCTTCAAAGGTTTTAATTGAAAGATCCATAATCTCACTACCATTTCTGTAATGCAGTTAATCTGTTTTATGCAATTTAGAAATTATCCTTAGCTATTGGGATAAAATGTGTGGTTATATATCTATATCTATCTATCTATCTATCTATCTATCTATCTATCTATCTATATCTATAGCTATAGCTATAGCTATAGCTATAGCTATAGCTATAGCTATAGCTATAGCTATAGCTATAGCTATAGCTATAGCTATAGCTATAGCTATAGCTATAGCTATAGCTATAGCTATAGCTATAGCTATAGCTATAGCTATAGCTATAGCTATAGCTATAGCTATAGCTATAGCTATAGCTATAGCTATAGCTATAGCTATAGCTATAGCTATAGCTATAGCTATATCTAGCTATATCTGTGTCTATATGTTTGTCTATATCTGTCTATATCTATCTATATACCATAGTACCAATGACCTAATGTGGTTGAACTTGCAAATATGTCACTTCTCTTTCCCTAAGCTTCATATGCTACAGTGTTCCCATCCTTGTTTGCACTCAAGTTCTTTCTAAAGGCTTGCTACTAACAATGACAATAATTAATGAATGTGTTTCAAGGCTTCCCAGTACATCCTGTCATTTCAGAGCCTGTCTTCTACACTGTAGGCTCTGAGAGGCAGTATTTGTTTTCATGTTTTGTCTTATGCAATGCCAAGCAATTCATTCTGTTCAACAAACAATGAAAGTGGGTGAAATTTTGCTTACTCTTACACTTTTGCAAATCTGAAGTCTTTTAACTCCATATAGAAAGGAGAAAATTAATATGCTTCACATGTACTGTTACATGTCAGTATGTACCTGTGCAAAGAAGAAACCTATCAGATTTCAGAATGAGGAATTAATTAAACCATGAAAAGCACATGTTTCTCTTAACTGGCATGAGCAAATATTTTTTGGGTCTTCTGAAGCATTCTATGTATTTTATGTTGCTTAAGAAGTAGTAGAACATACAGTAATAAAATTATTTAAATTAGAAAAGAACTTTAGTATCATTTAGTCTGACTGTAAGCCTAACATTGCTGAGCCCACCACTAAACTGTGTCCCTGAGTGTCACATCTAGTCATTTGCCCTACTCTGAACTCACTCCAGCACCTCAGTGTCTTTCTTCTAAAACTGAATACTGGATTCACTGTCCTGTTCTGCTGGCCACAGTATTACTTACCCAAGCCATGGTGCTGTTGGTCTTTATGGCCACCTCGGCACACTCTGGCTCATGTTCACTACTATTGACCAGCGCCCAAGGTCTTTTTCTACTGGACAGCTTTCCAGCCACTCTGTCCCAGCCTGTGGCACTGCCTGGGGTTGTTGTGACCCAAGGGCAGGACCTGGCACTGCTGAACCTCACCGCACTGGCCTCAGCCCGTTAATCCAGCCTGTCCAGATCCTCTGCAGGGACTTCCTGCCCTCCAGCAGAACAATACTCCCAGTCAGCTTGGATGTCATTGAAAAATGTACTAAGGGTACACTTGCTCTCTTTATTCAAATCATTGATAAAGTTATATATCCCAATCTAAATCACCTGACTGGGTTAAACCATGACAGGAATTTCTCTTCCACGTGCTTCTAGACTGTTACCTCTCCTTTGTATTATATTTCTAGCAGAACCTGATAAGTTGAAGTCTCTCATGAGAGCAAGGGGTAGTGATTGTTAAGACTCCTCTGAGCAGTTTTTAGAATACTTCATCTTTTTCTCTGTCCTGGCAGGCTGCTCCATAACAGATTCCCACCAGGATATCTGCCTTGTTGGCCTTCCTCTGACCCTTACCCATAAACACTCAACCCTATTGTCACCATCATTAAGCTCTAGGCAATCAAAATGCTCCCTAACATATAAGGTTACCCCACTGTCCCTCCATCATTGCCTATCGAATTTAGATTTCTCTTACAGCACCTCAGCTGAGCAAGTCTTCACACCACTTTTTCAAGGTGTCAGCTGTGTGATAGTTTTCCTGCTGCTCTATGGCTCCTGTTGTTGCCTGTGCTATAGGCACTGGTGTAGCTGCACTTCTGTTGGGCTGTTGATCCCAACACCTTTTTGGGTTTAAAAGCCCTAATTCCTATGTCACCATTTTCAGGTGGTTCCATGGTTTTTAACAAATCAATAACCCTTGCATCTTTGCTGTTGCATGGATTTCCATTCCTCCCTCTCTCCCCTGAAACAGCAAGACCACAGGACTTTGCTACCACACTGTCCTCTGACATTAGCATGCCACCCTCAGGCCACTCTAGGGAGTCTGATTTTATCCCTTTTGCTGTTCAAATCTACTTTAAAACTCTTTAGTGACCCTACTAACTCCTGCACAAAGATCCTTTTTCTCTTTGAGACAGGTGCCCCTCCTGTTGTGATCATGGTGCCACATGGACAGACCTGGGATCAAAACCCCAAAAATTCTGCTGATTACATCACGCTTGTACCCTGGTATTAATCTGCCATGTCTCTGACCCTTCTCTTATCAGTCCCTGAAAATGTAAGGATAGAGGAGAAACCACTTGCTTCTGATCCCTCAATCAGTCATTCCACGGCCCTGAAATCTCTTCTGATTGGCCTCAGATTTCTTGTTGCCACTTCATTGCTTTCAGCCAGAAAAATGGATAGTACTCAGAGAGCAGTACCAGAGTGGGAAGATTTCTTTCACATCTTTAACCTGGGCCCCAACCAGACAGTAGTCTTCTCTAAGAAATGGGTACAGTTTCTGTATTTAGCCTCTGTTCCCAAGAGAAAACCTTACTGTTCTTTCTTACCATATTATCACACTTTCACACTATGTTACGCATCCATGTATTATAACCCAACACTGAATGAGTAAATGCAGTTCCCTTCTCCCAGTCTCAGTTGAGCTCTTTCAAAGGCTAAAAAATTTTGTCTGACACTTTTATTGTCCAGATGGTTTGTGACCTGTACAGATATTATATTTGGTAATACACTGATTATCAAAACATGTCTTGTTACTCACTTGAGCATTATGACTTGATGCATAGATCTATTACAAAGATTGATAGTCTTAATAAATGCTAATCTACCAATTGCACAGAGATTTTGCTGTTGTTGGGTTTTTTTTAAAAGATGCTAGATGGCACTGCTAGTCCAGTCTTTATTTTGAACAGCTGGGTTTCATAAAGCTAATTGTGCAGTTATGAAAAGGGTATGTAAAGTATTACTTAAGCTTGACAGCTAGCGCATTCTGAGAAATATACACCATCATGCAAACAATAATGTTTCCACTGTAAGGGTATTCAGGTTGACGTCTATAAACTATAGTTAACTGCATTAAAACTTGCTTTACAAATATACTTGTGTTTGCATTTTGTCTGCTGTGTTTCTTCTTCACATGCCACCTCATTTTGTAGTTGTTGAGTTATGATAGCATGGAACTTGTTTCATGTTTTATTTTTTTATTCAAAATGTTGGCTGTGGGACTTTGAATGCTTTTTTTTAAATTTAAGAGTTAGAAATCCAGCAGTGAAAAAAAAATTATTTTTACTGGAATAATTTATTTTATAAATATTATGCTACTCATGTTGAAAGTCATAAAATAATTATTTTTCAGTTCTGCATATTTAAGGATCTTTCTAACCATAGTGTTCTTCATTTTATTAATTTACTGTAACTTCTGTTTAGTCTGTGATTTATCTTTCTCTTTATGTTAGGAATTTGTTGTCATTATCGGCCAACAGGTGAGGGTTCCATTTTAGAAAATTACATTTTACAACTAAAACATGAGTGTAGAGAACAAAAACGCCCCCAATCTTTGCAGTAAAAGACTCCAGTAACATGCAAAGTTGCTCCTGCTGCATAAAGATTTGCGACTTGAAAAAGTTTATACAATGTTATTGACTATTCATTCTCTGTTTAGTTAGTATCAAATTCCCTTCTTTTGTTAATTGTGCAGTAAGCTTACAAAGAAACTGCAAATTCTCAGCCTTTTGGGCAGACAGTTGGATACCGTGTCTAAGTGTTTGAAGCAACCAAACGGAACCTGCACCGTTCTGACCACTGGCTGGGTCACTGGCTGGGGCTTAAAGACTCACCTGAGTAACTCGAGAAATCCCTTCAATCTCCCCTTTTGATTTGCCTTTCACACGCCAGTACTTTTTATTTCTTCTCATCTGTCTGCTATCATGTTAACAAGCAAAAGAGAATCTCGGCAGTTCATTGACAGCATAATAAAATGGGATTTAGATTTCAGTATTTGAAGAATGGCCCGCTTTTAGGGTTTTATGCTTTTGTCTTGTACTTGTATTGCCCCAGTGATCAAAAAAACCTCAGACCCCACAACGTACGTCATCAGCCCTATGAATTGTTCACCTGAGCTGTCCAGTCAGAACTGGCAGAACATATAGCAAATAATGAACTTTATGCCAAATTTTGCTTATTTCTCTGTAAAACTGTATTATTAAATAATGAATATTCTGTGAGGCTTTTCTCAGGCAATTATTTTGAACTAGAAAGAGCTGGAGATGCAAGTGTAACTCAACACATTTGAATGACTGCCCTCTAATAGAGTACCCGAGTTGTGCAATTCTTCCCGTCACTTTTCATTATTGCAACTGTCTAATATCTTTTCCTTCTGCACAATAGGACCTGCTTCTTTTCCATGCAATGTGCGCTGGTGTATTTGCATTTCTGTTGGGCTAATGATCCTGCTACATTTTTGAGGTTAGAAACCCCAATGCCTATGTCAGCGTTTTCAGGTGGATTGAAAATAGTCCAGTCGTAAATTAAACGAACTGATGAGGTGAATTTAGCCCTGTGTATCTGCTTAGGAAAACTCATATTTCCTCTTGGAAACCCAATGCAAATGTAACCTTAGATTATTGCTTTGAAAATCTGTACTAGGTGATGCTCTCAGGTGCTAAATATTTCATGACTGTTGAGAGATGCTGCTTGATAATGATGCATTTAGTTCCTAGATGAAAATAAACACTGCTTTGTGAAAGGAAAGCAAAATGAAGACTGGTAGATGGTTATTTATTGTTGGTGGGACAGCTATAGTGCAAAATAGTACTGATATATTTGCAATTTATTCTAAAATACTGCAAAAAACTTTATTTTTATCAGACTGCATTATTTCAAGTGATTGTTTTGAATATATATTTAAGTTAACTCTAATATATTTATCTGAAAAAAAAGAGTAAGGAGACAGGTATCAATCTGAAAGCCAAATGTTCTGACATTTATGGGAAAACTCCATTTATATATTAAAATTTGTGTTTTACAAAAAAGTGAAGTTCACCAGGTATGCTGGCTACAAATACAGTGATGCCTATTAGGATAAAAAATTATGTGTATTAGTTTGTCAGCTGTTCCTAATTCTGCATAATTTAGATACTGTGAACAGGAGAGGTGTGCATTATTTATCAATAATGTATGTGTGGATTAGTTTCATGTGAGAGAAAGCTGAGTAAAGAAAACCACTGTAATGTGCTCTATCTATTATTAATCAGTGCAACAGAATAACATGTAAAATATCCTAGTGTGCAATAAGCATCAGTAACAATTTTAGACTTGTGACTTATTAGGTACTGTTAGTGATCCTTGTTTAAATAATTGTGATGCTACTTATAATAATCCTGTAATGTAATATTTGATACATTCTTTAAAAAAATAAATATTTATTCAGCTGGCTGTTCTTATTTTAATCTGTGTCAGCAAGGGAGAATTTCAAATTCTGGCCTCCATTCTTCAGAAACTCCTATAACATGGCAAAACACTTGCTGAGAATTTCATGGGCTTACCATATAGCTACGGGATATAAGCAGCCGACTGTCAGTGCAAGGTTAGGTCTAAAACTGGCAAAGGCTAATCACATATTATGGAAACTGCATTCTTCTTATCAAATGAGTGCCTGGAAAATAATCCAGAATTAGTATTGGTTCCATGGATGGGTCCCTCCATTGAGCTTGGATGTTTTATGCATTTCAGTCAGGATTTCAGAAAGAGATCTCAATTTAAAAAGCTTGTGGAATGTCAGGTGGGTGGGACACTCAAGCATGGCGACCTCATGAGAGGTGGGGATGTGGGCTTATGTTGAGAGGTGAATTTTCTGCAGAAAACAAAGGATGCACTTGTTTGCTTCTGGTATCTAGTCAGGAAACGGGATTTGCACACCAAGCTGCCTTGTTGCTTCTTGCTGTCTTCATTCAGCTTAATAAAATTCCAGTTTTGTTTTGTTTGCTCAGTGGAGAAGCTTCATTAAGAGGGTCTTAAACTGTCAATTCCTTATCTGACATGATCATCATACTAGCCAATACCTGGAGGATTTTGGCACAGAACAAAAGCTATTTTTTCATACTCTGCATGTGTGCTCTGATCTATTATTGTAAAAGGGAAAGCAGTTATACCACACATCTTTCAAATGAAAGGAGTTCTACTGCATTTTATGAAGGTCCTACTTCCACTGGTGTTCAGTAGACATGCTCAGAGAATTAATGCTTGCTAACAGAGATAGGAAGCGTGACCCCAAATCTAGAGTTCTTTTACCTATCTCTAAGTATCAATGTCTGAGGTAAATGTCTTGTTGACAAAAAGGTGGGTACAATCTGTTCCATAGTTCTGAGCAAACTTTGTGAGAAGTTCAGCTTCGCCTGAACTCTTTTACCTATAGTGACATGATCTCCCTTGACCATAGAAATATTTCTGATGGCAATGCCAGAATGGGGCATCTGTATTGTACACCCCCACAGCTTAGTGGAAGGATCTTGGCTCCAGTCTCTATCTGGCCACAGGAAATGGGTGAGTTAAGTAAGGCTCAATATATAACATTTAAGAAAGAAGCTATTTAGTCTTTATTAAGAAGCGATGAGTTATATTTAATACATAGGTTATTTAGTAAATTATCTGTCTATTTTTGATAGATTTTTGTAAGAGTAGAGGTGCTGTAAAATTTAGGAATTTTATGAGAAATGAAGAGAGATTTTTCAGGGCTATTATTTTGGAATTAAATTATTAAATTGTTCTCAAACTAGCATCAGGCACCTAAAGCCTATTTTGAACACCATATAGATGTTCTATTGATTTCAAGATTTAAGTCTAATGCTAAAGGTCTGATCTGCCTGCCCTGGACTTTTGCCATTACATTCAAGAGAAGCAAAACTGGCTTTCATTTCTGTCCACACATAGTAAATCTGAGGTATCAACAAGCCCTTCCTGACACTACAGTACTTTTTAAAAAACTGTTTCATTTTTAACCAAGTTAATTAGTTTCCAAGTGAGTAGGATGCTTTTATACCCTCTTAATATTCTCTTTGCAGTGTGTTGGTTGCCTGGGGTTGAAGTGTTTTTAATTAACTATATGTGATAATGAAAACCATGAGAACGACCTTATGCAGAAGTTCTCTCTTTCTGATGTTACATATAAAACAGCGGAAGTCTTAACAATATTTAACACACAGCTTTTTCTTTCCTCCTGCTTCTTCCTCAACACCCTCCAAGACACAGCTCAACCTAATAATGGAAGTGTTAGACAAGGTTGTATACCAAGATTTTAGTGTTTGTAAAGTGTATCTAAGCAGAGGGTTTGACTATTTTTGCTGGTTAGAAGAGACAGCACAGTCTGAAAAGAGATGGAGCGACTGCAGTGAGAGCTGCTTTGTGTACTGCGATGTCCTGGGGTGTGATCATGCATGACAGTCAAGCACATGTATGCTTAAGGCTTTTAATGAAACAAGTGGGATGCCCTGCTGCACTTGCACATTTGTTATTTATTCAGCTAGCTCTTGTTGCTGTTGGATCTCTCCTACACCCTGAGGCCTGTGAGATGGATTATAACTAGCCTGTTGGGACTTAATAAGACGGCCAAATGCTAGGGGTTGAGCAAGCAGTACTGACTCTGCTCTGGAGTCTGTGATACAGGCCTCATTTTTGTGTTCATTCCATTACAAAAATACATTTGGATATGGATGATTCTCATGTTAAAACACACATCGCAGGGTGTAGTTCCCAGTAAAGATATGAAAGGATCTGATTCTGCTCCTAGGGAAATGGGCAGGAGTTTTGCAATTTCCTTTAATTAGTGAAGGACTGAAATCCCTGAAAAAAGGACACAGCCTTAAAAGGAAGGCATATTTTGCTCTCTCACATGAATTTAAATTTCTATTAAAAGGTGAATTACAGCCTTTGCAAATATTTTAAGGCTATTAAGTTTGCATGAAATTGAAAACCTCAGCCTCTTTTACTGTGTCAGTAGTGGGCAGAATTCTGTAGACTCTTGGGGGCTAATGGCAATCTCCCAGCCTGCTCTGTTGTGAGTTCTGAACTCTTGACAGAAATTATTCAAGCTTGCTTTGGCGGTGCAGAGGATGGCCAAAATTCCCTACAATAACACAGAAAGGCTTAAAGAATTAGATGTCTAAAAATAATTGTGGCTCTGCTGCTGAAATATATTCAAGAGTATTAAGCTTGCTGGATATTGTTATACATTGTGTCAAGAGGACACAACACAATGTGGTTTGCTACCCATGAGAATTATGCTGCAGACTATCACTGGAGCAGGAGCTTGAGCCCATGCATCACTGCTTGGCATATGCTACAGAATAAGACTTGGGCATACGTTGCACAACCTTGTGATCTAGTTTTTTTCAGGAGCAGAGCTATGCCCAAAATGGAGAAGATGAATCATGTAAAATTGAGAATTCATTAATTCTCTATTGTGCTAAAAAAAAAATCTTCAAACTGAAGGAAGTTTTGATCAAAACAAAATTTCTTGTAGATCATGGATTTGAGCATTGCAAACTAAAGCTGAAAGTAGTCTAAATATAAGCTATTTTGAAGGGAAAATAATTCTACAGCAATTGAAAAAGGTATGTGTAGTCCTTCTAGGACCATGGTACTAGGGCTTTCTAAAATGCTGCTGTATCACCCTAAGAATTTCTGTTTGCTTATTGGCTTGTTAGAGTAAGAGAAACGCTTTTGTTAATACATATTTTTTAATTAATTAACCATCATTTGGCAAATGGGTAACCATTTTAGTGCAGGACTATATGTAACCACTCTTCCTGTAGACAGAAATCAAAAAGATATTAAATAAAGCTGAAACAGCCATTGTCAACAACAGAAGGATAGTGGATAGTACAGTGATGAGATACAACTGGGTCCATTCTATTAAAAAAAAAATAAAAGGTTCTCCTTGTCTCATTAAAAACCTTCCTCTGAAACCACATATTTATCTGTTCCTTCACACATGCTCTACTACAAAAGTACTCAATTACAGGGATTGAAAACCTTCCATACATTCAGATTAATGTTTCTCTGAAGTAAATACCACCTAAATGTTCAAAGGAGGAGCAGTGGATTTGAAAAGGTGTTTGGGATAACTGCATTATTATAGTTATTTCTGTAATTTACCACAGCCAGCATCCTGATGGCAAGCAGACACATCACAGCATGTCACCTTTTGGCAGATAGCTTCTGGGCCATGATTTGCATCTCTACTGTGCTTGGGATTCCAGAGTATAAATTGTTGTCAAATTTCTCCAGATCTGTCCAAACACTGAGAAATACTGAGAAATTCAGTAATAATTTTTGCCATTGGAATAAAAGTAGGAGATCATGCCAAATATGACTCAGAGCCAATTTTTTATTTGTATTTAAATATTAGTACCCTGATACAGCTTAAAACCTCTTATTATTTTAAAAATCAAAAGTAACACTTTGTCAGATGTGAGAAGTATGAGTCAACTTTCTACTGGCTAATTGTAAATGGCAAACCCCATATTTTAAGAACATTTGTGATTAATTTAATGTTACTTATTTGCTTAATTAGATGACCTTTAAATTCAAGCCCAAATTATTTTATAAATATTTGGCTTTCCAATAAAGCTATATGCAGATAACAGTCATTTGATAGGAACCATCTGCAATATTTGAACTTTCTGCATGTTAAAATATTTTTTTTATTCTTTAATTCTGAAGGAAATTTGGGGTTTTTTTTACCAGTGCTGACAATGCAGCAACTAAATAAGATCCCTCCTCTATGGCATGATACAACTGAGACTAAAGTCAAGGCCAAGCATGGATAGCAGCTCTGGAGCAAACAATTGCTGAAACTTCCTGTAGACCATGCAGAATTTTAAAATGAGAAAACTGTAGAAGGGAGACAAAAAAATCACATAGACAATATACTGATTTAGAGATAATGGTTCCTCAACTGATGTTTCATACAGATAAATCTCTGTAATACACAAAAATCTCCATTATATTTTGAAACTGGATAATTAATCTTTTCTAAAAGGATAGTAAAGCAACCAGTGATAAAAGGGTACTAGTGATAATAATTCTTTATCTGCTAATAAGCAAATAAATATTTTCCTGGAAGCCACAGGTTTTATGCAGTAACAAATATGTCTTTCAGTCTCTTATGACTTCTGTTCATTTTATCTTTTGTGCCTTCTACTGATATTCCCTTTAACTATAGCAATGCCATCTGAATTTAAAAGATAAGCTATTAACAGAACTATTTCTGTACAGTTTCAAATTAGATTTAATAAACCAAAATATCCCATTACATGAGATGAAAGGTATGTATTTCCTGACAACAATAAATACAGTTCAAAAGGGTTTTGTGTTGTCTTTGATGGAGTTTGTGTCGCGGTTAGGTTTTAAGATAAACATCTGCAGAGTTTTGTTAATGGTGTGATGTCAGGTGCACAGAATGGGACTTGATCCTGCTCAAAAAAATACCATCAGTGAAAGGTGCTTACCCACAAGCCATGATTTTCATAATATAAACATCTCTGCTTTTTGAATAGTGAATGTAAATTATTGAGCTTCTGGCATGCAGTTACTTCCTATATAACTCCTATCATGTGTGAATGACATTTTACAATAAGCAAACTTCTGCCCTTAATGTAATTACTCATATTAGAAATGGAAGGATTTTATGTAAAGATAAAGGTAAAAAAGCTAAAGAAGCAATTGCTTTTTCATCATCAGATACTTTTGTTATATCTTTCAGTTGTGATACTGATATTTTGTACAAATACCAAGATATTTTATTAAAAATTGTGGTAATATCTGCATTAGTTCATTAAATACCCGTTTTTATTTTAATACAAACCCCCATGTTTTCATGAATCATGTTTGGAGTTTAATTGATCTTCAGCTTTTTATTTATTTATTTATTATTTATTTTCTGTGTTTTGCACTTCCTTTATCTTGACTTTTTCAAAGGAACCCTTCCTATGTCAGCCTCCTTATGCATATGTTTTTCTTCTCTAGGTTGTATTACTTGTAAATAGCTTCTAATCTTCTGGTCATAATGAGCATATCTATTTGAAAAGTTGTTGAGTCTGGAGCATCTTTATATCTTTTTTCTGTCTAAGCCTTATCTGCTCAGCAGAGGCTTAAAAATTCTTATTAATGCAAAAATAAGGCACTAATTTCTCCAGTTTTCCCCTTACCCTTACCCTGGGTGTTTGATTGGGCAGGGGGAACATTATGAGGATGAAATGCTTTATTTAGCATACTCACCCTGTAGGGCAGAGCATATGACCTCTTGGGTCTGGATCTTATTAGTGTGTCATCAAGCAGTGAATCCTCTGGAACTCTAGGCTGGACTTTTCCTTCCAGGTTAACAGGCCTCAGAATGAATTCAAGTTCACCAAACCTTCTGCAGCTAAGCAAACTCAGCACTACTCAGAAGTTTTCTACAGAGCCTAAGACAGCAGCAAACAGGATATTTGTTGGTACAACAACCCCATGGAGCTATTTGATGTCTGCAAACTGACTGCAGTGTGAGTGTGAATCTCTTGGGGGCTTCCCCTCCAGAAGGGAGGCAAAGTTGCTCAGGCTGCACTCCTATGGACGGAAGGCATGGATAGTTTTTCTGCTGTCTAAGCCAGGGCAAGTTCTGCCTTTGCTACCTGTCCCATTCTTTCATGTGAGATGGTCAAACTGGGGACCAGGGAAGAGGAATGCAAAATGCCTTTATTCAGGAGCAGAATATATAAGTAAACAGCCAGCCTAGAAATCAGGAGGGTGTGGAAAAAGGACAAAACAAAATCATCTGACCTCACCCTTCCTCCTGCTTTCCTGATTTTGTTTCTTTGTTTCATTTGGTGTTTAACAAAGAGGGAGCTCATTTTTATGAAATGCATTAATGATAAATCTGTCAGTTCCCTTTTCTAGTGTCTTATACTTCCTATGAAGACAATGTAAACCTGTGAACGCAGCTTAAACAGATATCCTATTATAATAAGCTGAATGTGAAAAGCTTGGGAAAATACAGCTTTAATATCAACAGATTTCCATGGCCTTTGTGTCATGAAAACTGGCTGTCTGTTACTAGAAGATTTTTTTCAATAACATGCAGTAGTTATGAACGTCATGGTTAATAAGAATAATCACATCCCATGCCTAATACCAATTTTTTTTTTTCAGAATGTCATCAAATTGCTGGTAAGAATGGATGGCAAGAAATAAATGTAAAACAGACTCTCTTTTATTAGAGGTCCTGAGTGCTGCTATTTAAAAAAAAAATATTGGACTATAGTTAACAAGTACAAAGTACAATAAATAAATACAAGAGATTAGCAACCCCAGTGTATTCTGTGCTGATATGGGAGTTACAAGTTACTACAGATGGAAGTGTCATTTGAAAGTTACTCTACATTAAGCAAGAGCAACACTAAGACGCTAAAAGAAATTTCCCATGAAAAGGGGTAGAATCTTTCTCCCTCCCATTGCTGCTTTACATATTTTAGAAAGTAGATACTTGCCTATAAAAACTCTGTTTATTTGTGAAACTGTTAGTAAGAGACAGTTGGATTCCAGAGTTTAATTATGTCAAGATATGTAATTTCTTTTAGATGAAACTGAGGTACACAGATAAAAAAATGTAAAAGGGTATGACCATAGTCCAAGTTTCTGGCTTTCAGCCCTGTAAGGAAAGAGGCATCCTGTCTCAGTGAATTCCTGTTCTTGGATGCTAGTAAAGCTGTGATGCCTGGAAAGAACGGGGGAGAAGGTAAGGGTACCCTGCAAAGAAAGAATCATCCATATATTTTGAAGCAATCAGCATATTAGGGAGTAGGGCAGCATGAGTTTGATGACAGACTGATGAAAGAGCAAAGATTTTAAATTTTGTCTCATTAAACAATTCTTCATATTGATCTGGAGCCTTTCTTCTAAAGAACCCATGGGGCTTTTCTAAATGAATCCTCTATTGAATGTTTTCAAAGTTTGCATTAACTTTAATGTGATCCTAATTTGAAAGAAAAAGCATCTTCAATATATACATGAAGACCTATATCCTCTCCAACAGCATCACTACAAGAAGCTTGATGTATGAACTGAACCAAATCAGAGTGGTTAAAACTACTTTGGCACTAAGGTAGCTCATGTCCTGTATTTGCTAAAGAATGGGTTAATGCCACAATTTTGTCAAACAGTACAGTGGTATTTGGTGATGAAGAGTTGTTTTATTAGGAAAAGAATCTGTTCACAGAATACTGCCACCTAGCACCATATTAGGACATCAATTTGTATGGCTGAAAGAAAGAATGTGACCTATTCACCAGCCCTGCTCACCACAGAATCCTGGGTTGGAAGCCTTCCACCCAAATTTGGCTAGACTTAGCTCTAACATCCTTGTAAAATGTCAAAGTCAATCTAAGATGGGGGTAGTTTGTGAGTGTCTTTTAATTTCTCCCAGAAAACCTCTATATTTAAAGTCTGATTGAGCAAAAGGGTGGTCAAGGGGAAAAAATAAGTCTTGTAATGCAAAAGCTTGTTCAAGGTTTCAGTGGTGGGCTTTGTGGGATGTAGTATTTTGGTAAAGATTGGGTTTTTGAGGCAGAAATTCTCTATGAAAATTAAACAAGATTTGGAAGTCTGAGCTAAATTCTGGTTTGATATCCCTGAAATCAACTTCAGATATTCCAGTATTTTAGTTTTACTCAGTTAATTTATGATGTTTTTGACTTACAAGTGCTCTTGGCCTCTTCTGGATCATGAACTTGGAAGTCTTTTAGCCACTAAGCAAAAAAATTTTCTCCTGGAACTGAAAGCTGCTTTCCTAGGGGGGCTTACTGGAATTGCAAGTCAGTTTACTACAGTTTTCCAGACATCACATCTGAAAAAAAAGTGAGAGAGGAAAAAACCCAAGGTTGTAAACCAAGCTTTTAAAAGAACTATGTTGCCCATCATTTTATTTGAAAAGTCTTGGTTTTGGGTTGTAGGAAATATTCCTTCTACTGGTTGGAGGGAAGGGGCAAGAAAAACTATATCTGCCACCTACATAAATTCAAAATATTTTCTCAGCATCAGTTTAAATTTTTTTCTAAAGAATTTAAGTCTGACATCACTGTAACCAGACGAAACAAGTTTTTGTAAATATAACAACGTTACATGCTGTTGATTGAGTGGAATCTTTGAAAGATGTATAAATGAATTGTGAGATTCGAACCCTTGTTATCTAGAGTATGGAAAACACTGAATGACATCTACTCCTAATTAGATTTAAAAATCCCAAATCAAAAGCCTGAATAACAGTAATTCAAAATTGACAAAACCAGGTTAATGAATTTAGACTTTTATGTTGTTTTTAAGAAAGTTTCTGATAAATTCACAGTCTCCATTGAGATTGCCATAATCACTTTACAATCTGGATACATGTCCCAAGTGTTTCTTCTGCTCAGCTTACAGTGGCAGGGCCTGCTTTTGGTTTGCCTCTGTTTGCTGGCTTTGGTCCACAGAGTTGGGGGGTATGGGATCCACATAGCTGCAAAACAAACACTTCTATGGACTCTGGTTTGAGCAGATCAGAGAATGTTGGAAGGAAGAATTAAACTGGTGATAAAAATTGCTAAGAAAGTGAAGGAGAAGGCTGCCAGAAACAAATTATCCTTCTCATTTTCTATGTGAGAAGAGAACAAGTACTACTGCAGATTATTTCTTTGGCTATTCTGTGGTCCTAGGGTATTATCCTTCTGATTTCTTTCAGGAAAGTGTCTTTGTTGAAAGAGTACAAATGAGATGAACAAAGAGCAGAACAAAAGTTGTTCTTGTGAAATACCAGAAAAATTAGAAGACTTGCTTTTTTCTCTGTTATATATTCAGCTTGTTGGACACCAGTTTCTTACATGTACAGACATTCAAAATGAAGAATTTTTCACCAGACTATGTTTTTGTACCTTTTCCCCCTTTTCCTATGGAAGGATTTATCTTTTTTCTTGTTACTCTAAGACAGAAAAGGTAAGTAACAAAATGAGCAGTAAGGGGATGTTTGATGCTAAGTGGACTCAATAGCCTCAAAAAGTAATGAGATGAGTTGCTGAATCTCATGATTCAGGCAGCCTTTTTGTGGGCCATCTAGATTTTTTTTTTTGTTATCAATTGTGTAATTATTTTTTCAAAATCAAGATGCATATAGTTCTAAAGGACCTTCTTTTATTCTTGCTAATTCTGGAAGCTAAAATTTAAATATGAAAATATGAATAGCTAGCAAGTACACGTATGATAAATTCTAGTCCCATTTATCACTGTCTTCTATAATTTTTTCTTTGGAAAGACCCTTCACATCTTCAGAAGTAAAACATTACCCTGACCAGGTGTTAATAACCACACTAAGACAAATTCAGCTTGTAGTTTTATTAGCAAAAATACAACGTTATGGAGTTGTCTTTCAGTAGGCAACGCACATCCTCTGAGACTTTCAGAATTAGTCAAATTGATGTTGTTGTTCTTGAAACATTAAAGTGAATGATGAAAATGAGGAAGGAAGTGCTGGCCAGAGGTTAGCAAGAGGCAAACAGTGTGCAGCCATGTCCATGCAGCTATGCTGCTTTGCCTCTTCTGCTCATGACCTGCAACGCCCTAAACACTCGAGTCCTGGATCTTTGTGGAAAAGCAGTCACAAGCTGTGCCAAACTCTGTGATGCTTTTGTGCTCTGAATACATGTCCTCCAGCGTCTAGGATGAAACCACCGCATTCATTTGCACTTGAGTAAAAACTACATTGTTTTTGCAGTCATTTGGCATCATGTTCAAAAAATATAAGGTCAAATTCGGCTCCAGTGTTGCAACTCAAATGATTTAAATGGCATTTTGCCCACCTACATCAGAGCTGGATTTGGCCCATCATCTGGATCTACTTAGTGAATACTGTGCTAAATGTTCAATGCCTTGCACAGGGTTTTAGTTATGTGCTTACCATTGAATTAAATGGGAATTGTATTCTTAGGCTCTTATCCAAATTATGAGGCTGTAGGACTCTGAAGGGAACTTATTTTTGTTAAAGTGTGTTCAGCACCAAGCACAATAGAACTTAAATTACTGTTTAAAATTAATGTACTTTAAAATTTTGCCTAGATTTATTAGTTACTGGATATCTGCAGTTTTGATGATCAAGGCAGCAGCACATCAAGTCAGAAGTCTTTGGGAACAGATTCATTACTTTTCACCATCTGTTGAGCCAAAAGTGATCAAGTCGTTTTGGTCATATTTGTCTTTCATACAAAATAGAGTTTTTCAAATGCATTTCATTTTTCAAGAACAAATTTCCTAAAAATCCCAAATGAAAATTCCAAAAATGTTTTTGTTTTTGATGCTCAGAATGTCTTCCTTTGAAAGACAACACTCTTATTGGCTTTAATTCACCTAAACCAAGTGCTTGACATGTCTTCCTTTAAGATCTTTATAAAAACAGTACACTGATGAAGTCTTAGAAGGATAATCTGGTTACTGAAAGCATAAAAGCTTTCTAGAAGAGAAATTAGCAGAAAATTTTGCTTTAGAG
This sequence comes from Passer montanus, assembly GCF_014805655.1. Classification (NCBI taxonomy): domain Eukaryota; kingdom Metazoa; phylum Chordata; class Aves; order Passeriformes; family Passeridae; genus Passer; species Passer montanus. The sequence goes on from NW_024366815.1 coordinate 4,957,845, forward strand.
AAAAGAATCTAAATTTCATACTGTCCTTCCACTCTTGGCTGATACTGTTTCAGATCTCATTAAATGAAATAAAAGCAATGATGTGAAATTGCCTAGCTAAGGTGCTTAGCTGTGTATTTGTCTAGTGGTTGCTTTTATGTAGACACAATTAGTCTGTCCTGCCTATTTCTAAATTCATCATTCTTATGAGTTGGGGTACTGTTTCATGATCTTGAAGCCTTTCATTAGCTCTAAGTATATGTGAAATATTTGTGCTGAGCCTTTCTTCGTCATGTCTGGAAAATCAGTTCCTTAAAGGCTGTGTGAGGAATAAAGGAAAATCTGGACTGAGGTAGGAAGGACATGGTGAACATGTCAGGGGTGAATTCTGCAGCATTTACACATACAGAATACTGATTAATTATGGAAAAACTATCCTCAAAGTCAGTGGGACTACATATGAAAAAAGGCCATCTCTACATGAGCTTTCTAAAAGCAAGTTAAATGAAATAAAATTACAAGTGCACAGAAACAGAGTTTAATTGAGACAGTGAAAGGAAAATCTTCACTCTGTATGGAGAGCTGTACTCCTGAGCAATGTATGATTGAGAATACAGAGGCTGACCAAGATGTAGCCAGTCAGAACACAGAGAAAGGATCCTGGGTTCATTGTAGCTTATTCTCCAGAGGAAATCACAGAACAAGAGCTGTGAAACTCATGTGAGTCAAAGATCTAGGGGATGTTTTGCAAGCTAAAAGGGCAGGAAGCAGCAATTGTAACTAATTGAAAACTTGAGAGATTTGATCTGGTGCAGCATTAGGACAAGCTACAGCATGTTATGGACAGAAAGTCAGCCTGTAGGATTTTATGGTGTATCACCTAAAGATACAAGAAACTAAATAATATGCTGATTAGATATCCTTTACAGGAATAATTTTTTAAAAGTATGACCAAAACTGGAGTACATGTTAATTCTGATCCCACAAATAATTCAAGACTGCTCATAGCTTTCTCCTGTAGCAGACAATGTAACACATTGGGAACAAAATATATAAAATACATTGCTCTGACCATAATTAAAGTGAGGAAAAACCCACTGTGGAATGCTCTGGATTCTCCAGAGAGCAGTAAGTCATATATCCTAAGTCTTTGGGAATAGAAGATGTTCTCAAGTACTTAAATTATTTCAACTCTTTATATGGAATAGACTATAGTTATTTGGTAGGAACTGGAAACGTTCTAAAGGTATCCAAATGAGTGCTTTCAATTTAGAGTTCACCCTTTAACACACAGGAAGATGAAGCAAGTTTAAAGTAATGTCATCTGTGCTACTGGATCTCCAATCCCAGAACTGACTGTTAAAAAGGACCCAGAAATTTCTTCAAGAGGGGAGGAAATTCACCATTTTGAGAGAAAAGACTTTTGTACAGTCTGCATGCCTGGGCAATGCCATTGTAGTACCAAGTAATTGAGTGACTTTTGACAGAGGAACAGCAAAAAGGATTTGAATTGGTGAAGAAAGGATTTTTATGAACTAGATTGTATTTAAATTTCCAAGTTGATCCTAGTCACTTGCGGCTTCTGTATGGGAAATTACTTTTATGCAATGCTGAAAGTTGCTGTGGGATTTGCACTTGAATAAATTGAGCTTGATTGGTGTGGAGTTTGGAGGCTGCAAATTAAATGCTTAAAGTCTTGGTGAAGACTATAAATGCTAGAACATAAAAATAACATTTTTTTTTTTACTTTTCTAGTGTTCTATTATCCATTGCTTTCACAGAGCTTATTTTTTGTACTTCTGCTTTTTTTTTTTTCCCTAATGTAAAAAGCATTGGGAATTATCAGAGTCCTCTCTAGGTAGCTGTTGTGGCAGTGTTGTTACATATCTGTCTGCAGTTCTGTATTCCTGACTATAAGACAGTTCTGAGCTGCAAGTAAAGACAGTAGAAACCCAAAAGAAATGAAAATAATTATATTCCCAACCAGGGAGCAGAAAATGCTTGGCTCTTGATTAGAAAAAGTAGCCAGAAAAAGAATTCCAAACTTAGACACTTTTGGAGAGAGCCTAGCCCGGTAATTAAGAAACTAAACACTTTCTTCTTGTTGATTCCAAAAGAAAGAGCTAACTTCTTTGTTGAGGACCTGGTGCAGAAATTTAAGAAACATCCCAGAGGGATGAAGAGGGAATTTGGAATTTTCCCAGTAACTTTTTTGCCTAATAGAAGATGGCTTGTGGAGGAGAAATTGCTCAGAACTTGAGTGATTTCCTTGCAGCTGATAGATCTTGGTTAAAGTTGCTGATAATTTCAAACAAAGAAAAAACAATGCTCTCTGGCAGAAATTTAGCAGAAGATGAACAAAACCTAGTAAGGAGACATGCTATTTGGATTTTAGGAGTTTGGAAAAAGATAAAACTTCTGTTGATAGTTTTCTTTAAATTAAAGGGGATGGTGGTAGAGAATGGGCTGTAATCAGAAGTCTGGGTAATGAAATCTACCAGTTCCTACACCACTGTCTTATGTATTTTTTCTTTTCAAATTGAGAAGAAAAAAAATCTGCTTGTGCTACTTGTATTCTTTACTTCCAGCGTCTTAATGAATATAAGCGTCTTAATTTCAATAAGCAAGCACTGTAATATGGAGGTGTAAGGCAGATGGAGGGATTCTTTACTTCCAGCGTCTCAATGAATAATTTAATTTCAATAAGCAAGCACTGTAATATGGAGGTGTAAGGCAGATGGAGGTTTCAGGTGTGATTTTCACAGTTAGAATATTCTGAGTTAGACGGGACTCACAGAGATCATCAAGTCCAACATTTAAGTGATTGGCCCATATGGGGCACTCAAACACTTGATCCTGGTGTTATTAGCACCATGCTCTAAACAACTAAGTTAATCCTAGGGTCTTTTTCTTTTTTTTTTTTGTAAATGTATTGATTATCAGGACTCATAAATGTAGCAAGAGGCAACTTCTTAGGTTCTGCTAGAGCAGTACAACGTGCTAGTGCTGTCATCGCTGATTTGCACTCAACAGCTGTTTAAATTGAACACCAACACTGTTCTGAGCACTGCTGCACTAGAGCTCTATCCATATGCTTTTCAGATAGACTGTTAATTTAAAAATCATGACTGGCTGTTTTATCTTGGTCCCCCAAAAAATGCATCTAAAAGAATTGAAATCACAGTGATCAAGTCCTAAGTGATAATTGGAAGGCAGTATAAACACACTGAAAATTTTACATTAAGTGGATGATGGAATCATACACATTAGGGCACACAGGACTGCATTTTCAGAAATCACTCTCAACTTCTGGGTAAAATTTCTTCCTGAAGTTTTTAAGACACTCAATTAGCTATAAAATTTCCTTGCACTTACATAGCCTGTAATGACAAATTTAGAATAAAAATTTCTTCTGTGGAAATAAGATTAGCAGACTCTAGGACTCTTTCCTTTCACTTACCTGCTTGACCAGCTCAATATGGGACTGGTTTATGATTTGTTGTGAACAAATAACCTTTTACCTAACACTATATTGGCCATGCATTTTTCCTTTTACAGGTGGCTTTTATTTTTAAATCTGATTGTTTCAGTTTTATGCAGGCTGTGTGAAATGGCAGCCTAACATATCTCTCCTGTTCTTGTCACCTTTCTCCTGACAGTCCCTAAAGCCAGAACACTGCCACAAAGGCCCTGCCTTCTTTTTGTGCACTTTCATTCAGACACAGCTGCCTGGCCAATGCTATTATGCTCTTAAGCCTATATAAAGCCTCTGGACTCCCTCCCTCCTCCAAGCCAGCTGCCTTTCCTTGGCCCTGATCCCATGTGCTGAACCTGAAGAGCAGGTTCCAGCACTGGTTGTATTCTTGCAGCAGAGGCTGCAAATATACAGGCTGCCAAGGGGTGACCTCTGAGGCACACAGCAGTGACGTGGCAGGGATCAGCTGGAACTGCTGGTGTAGGAGTGCTCCAACTCAGGTAACTCATTATTTAGGAAACTCCTTAAGCTCAGCAAACCAGTTTTGAAACATCTGCTCCCAAACCTTTTCCTGTGGTAAGGCTTCAGTCATCTCCAGCCCATATAGAAGAATACCTTTCAATTCAGTTTCTGGATGGATGGTTCAGTGTATAAAAGAAATATTAGAAGCAAGAACAGTTTTTATAATTAATAGATCCATTCACATCAGTAGTGTAGTTTACATGCCTTCCTTAATAATTATTTATTTAATTTTATTATGATAGTCCCAAAACCACTGTGATGTGAAAATAATAGTACCAGCCTGTAAGTGATTATTTTAGGTAAAGGAGTAGCTAAAGCATATATTCTAACAGGTACTACAGTAATTGCTTCATAACTTTTTAAATTGGGAGTATATTTCTAATACTTTCACTAACACCTATATTTTGTTGTTATAATAACAGTTCTCCTTTTCTTAAGTGTCTCTTCTACCTACTGGTATGTGTGATAATATATAAACATACTTATTTTCTTTTTTTTTGGCGTGAAATTGAATTAAGCCTTTTTGCTTCCCATTTTTGGCAAGAAAATAAGGAAAGTCCTGTCCCTTCCCATGGAGAGCGATTTCAAAGCTAGATATATCACTTAACATTTCTTAAAATTTCTTTCTCTGTTCCAGAGCAACTTAATTTACAGCTTTCTATATTTACAGTGTTTCATAAAAAGAAATTGTGTTTGGCTTTGTTGAATAAAAGCTGAACAGCTTGAAGTGAGCTATCTTCAAAGTAACAAGAAAATTGTGCAAATACTTCAGAAAATCAAATAAAATAATCATAATCAAATGTTGCTCAATTGTGTTTGGATCCTACAAGCTAAACTCTGATCAGACGTTACAAGTAAAATGCTGCAAAAGCTGGGATGTGTTTACTAGTGTTCTCTCTTCTGGACCAAAATTAATAGAGATTTGTGTTCCAGCTAGAATCATTCCAAGAACTTTGTGAACAAATTTAATCAAGTCTGCTTTTGATGCTACTTATAAAAAATATTTATTTAAAGTAAGGCTTTCCTCTCTTAGCCCTGGAAAGGTTGACCTGCTTTATTAGTACTCATGGGTATGATCGCTCAGCTTCATGTTGCTACTTTATATTGGCAGCCCAATATTTAGTGTTGTTTTTCATGATGCACCACTTCATATTGGTAAGAATCTTATCTTTTGAGAAAAATATAGGGGAAATAGAAGACCGGCATGCATTTTGAAAGATTATAAGCCTTAGAATATTTTGGTATTAGCATTTCTGCTGTAAACTTGGCATTGTTAGAAAGATTTTTATTTACTTTTGATTTATATTTCTTAAGGAAAGCTTGTTTTTTTTCTACTTCTGTATTGCCTTTCTGGCACTGGTATGTTGCTTCCAAAGATTATCTTTTTTCATCTTTATTGTTGACTGTCATGGTTTTATGTGTGGAGAACCTGTGATACAGGATGAGACTTTTCTTCATGTCAGTGTTCTTTATCTTTTTGTTCTTTTTTGCCTAGACTCTCCTGAAGTTTTTTATATGTGCTGAAGTTTCACCCAAAGGGGACAAAGTATGTCATTTTTGCCAGCATCCTGGACTAGACAAATTGATAATATAATCTCATACTTCCCCAGTGTAGCATGCTCTTGTTAAAAGGGGGGCTTTCAAGAATGAGTGTGCTGTGGATAGTGGTCAAGACCTGCAGCCAGAGAGCAGGGGTTAAAAGGGAGGTTTTCATCCTTCCTCTAATGCTTCAAAGTCTTTGAGATGTGAGAGGTCAATTTTGATATCTCATCATGAAAAGAACCACATGCAAATGTACCCTCTCAGAGTACCCCAGTGCTTCCTTCTCTGTGAAGAGCTGGCCAGGTTATATTAATGAATATAACAGCAGAGGTATTTTGATAGTTCTTCTAATCTTTGTTATTCTGTAAAGAAGTTTTGGCAGTAAGTGTTTTATTTTGCTTTAGAGGCATTCTATAAATTTGGTTTTTATTGTGCCTTGCATAATTAAAATGATAAATTTTACTGAGGATTTAATTTCAATAAACACTGATCATTTAATAAAGCATAAGGTAAACAGGATAATTTCTTTTAAGGCATCTTGGTAGACTCAGACTTTATACTATTTTTTAATCTTACAAATTGTTCAGTGTGGACCTAGCTTAAAAAAACACCATAGATTTATATTATGTATTTAAGATGGCATGATTTTATCTGGTTATAGATGAAGAGAAAGTTTGAATAATGGTGCAATTTGAAAAAAAATCCACAAGCTTCTACAATTTAAAATTTTGTATAATAGGTAAGCTCCTTAAAGTTGTGGGAGTGGAACATAAAGTATTCCTAGTTACTAAATTTGTTTTCTTTTTGTTTGTTTTTTTTTTTCAAATCCCAGAGTGTTCACATCTGAATCTTAAAATGTCTTCTTCTACAGTGGGCCACACTAGGCACATCCCATTTAGTGAAGTTTAGACACAGCAAGATCCTTTGGAACCCCGATCCTCTCCTGACTGTAAAATGGTATGTGTGATCCTGGAAGGTACTGTTTGTATTTGAGTCTTGACTTTACTGTACAGAGTTGCAGAGAACCAAAAGGATTTTATGACATTGCCATTGGGACTGGTCTGTGCACACACTCCTCTGCTCTGAAGGTCCTGTATCCACCAGGATCAAGCTGCCTTGTTTTCCAAATCCTACACTTTACTTGAACTTCCAAATCCTCACTTGGCATGACTGATGGTCCTACCCAGTCAGTTTTACCATTCTTGGCCCTACTCCTGCAAATCACTCAATTAAAAAAGGAAGCAGGTTAAGATGAGGTTCTAAATAATTGATGTTGAAAGGATAACTTTCTTGTCTGCACTAAGAAAGAGCATGGCATATACAGGTAGGAGATGTTTTTCTTAATTCTAAGCCCTGCATAAACAAAGTTATTCCTCTCCTGGTTCACTGGCTCCTGTGGGGCTAGTCATTTGATTTAGGAAAGTAGAGTTTTTGCCCATATGGAATTTGAGTCTTAGGAGTGATCTTCTGATTTAAAATTATTACAGCCCATCTGAGTGTATTTACAGTTCCAGCTAATTATTTGCAGATTCTTTAAACTATATTATGTAATGTGTGTTTTTACTTTTATTGCTCTTCCTGAAACTCTAAAGTTCTTGTTATTGCTATTCTGCAAATAAAACATCTATGTAACAAGGCTATCATATTTTACATTTTTTGGGACAGCCTCAAATTTAAAAAGCATGTCAAGGTGAATTGCATAATAGAATGAGGAATGAAGAGCTTCCTTATTGTGCTCATGGGAAGACAATAATCATGATACCTAACCTGGAGCCAACTGAAGTGACTTTGGATATGGAAGGGGAAGGCTTTCCACCGGCTACAGATCTGTTGTTCTATACCTGAACAGTTTGAAAGCTGATTGCTTTCATCAACATCACTTCAAAATGTTTGTTGAAATCTCAGGTCACATCTGGGAATGTAAAGTTTCTTGTAGTATGTCACTAAAGTAATTTCTGAAACACATTCTGATTTTGGAACAGTCTGTCCTGGAGAAAGAAGATCTGGAATCCTTGGAGTTGCTTAGGGAGTTGATTGAGTGAATTTGAGTTAGTACCCCAGGAAGTGCATCAATAATGTCAGAGAGTCAAATTCCAGGAACCAACTGAACTTTACATAAGTTAGTTGTGAGCTGCCAAAATTAATCACTACAATGGCCATTCAGTCTTCTATATTTGCCATTTTTATTGGCCTTTTTATAGAAAAGAAAAAAGAATGGGCTTTTTTCCTGTTTTTTAGGAGTCAGCGATGAAGCTACTACAGAAAAAGAAAATGAAAAAGAGCAGAGTAAGCCAACAATAGATTGCAGGCATACACACAAGATTTCTCCGTGGTCAGGAGGACTCATGAGTTCCTTTTATGATTTTTTGGCCAGAAGAGAGAACATGTTTTGATATTTGAAGAAGTGCACAAACTATATTAAAACTATTGCAAGAGTCAGAGAACTCAAAATGGATGCAATTAATTGACAAAATTATCATCAGACTGTAATACAGTTAAAAAAAAATCCTGTTGTTAATGATAAATCTGTCAAAACTAAGATAAAGTTACTTCAACACAAACTTCATTGAAAATCTCATGCTGAGTATTTTGTGCAGGTTTGTCCCTCTATTTATCTGCAGGGTGAGTGTTACAGCTCCTGATCACAAAACCAAGGCTCTCTATATCCAGTTGCTACAATCTGTAATTTCAGATTTTGAGATCATCTCTTAGAGGGGTTTTTGTAGTTGATTTTTCTTACTTCTTTTAAAGTAGAGGCTATAGTTGCACATAATATAGATTATTGAATACTCAGTCTTAATTATGTTTGATCTGTTGTAAAAATGTGGCTTCTCAGGCTTCACTCTGTTGCTTCTTACAGCATCAATAATTTCCAGAGCTTGGTGTAATCATTATACAGTGCCTGTGAAGTCAGACTACAAAAATCTTCTGTCTCTGTCTTTCCAAAGTCCTCTTCCACCACTTTCCCTACCACCTACCATTTTGGAGCGATAGGCGCAAAGAAATATCCATAGGAATCTTTAGTCTAAAAATTAAATTGAAGATGTAATAGAACTCTGTCTTACTTACAGGCCCACCAGAATAACTAATAAAGCTATTTTTCCAAAATCTGTTTTTAAAAATCTATCTCAATCTTTTTTTCTTTAAGGTATTTTTTTTCTTCCAGGTCACGTTTTATTCTGATTGTGTACAGGGATGACAAAGCAGAGGTAAGACAATAGCATACACCTGACTGTGGTTCAGCTATAGTAGCTTTAATTTTAATAATCCTAGCTGGATCTAGTGAGAATGAAGCCACATACATGCAGAAAGAGTTGAAGCATATACAGCCAAGGGAATCTAAATGCATGCTTTGGTTAGCATATGCTGAACTTTACACCATTATTTCTGCTGTGTGAATAGACATACAAGCTAAATCCCAACGTCTATTAAAATTCTGGAATCCATTTCACTTTATCAGTATGAACTTTTGGATAACCCTTTTTTTGCTTACACAAAAAAAATCTAATTGACTTAAAGCTCATTAAAATGTATAGCAGTTCTTTTTTTTTTCAAGGAAAAAGATACTATAACACCATAGTGGACAATTTCTGCCTTCCTGCTCCAGTTAAAAGACTAACCACTTTTATCAGTGCTTTCTCTTAATAAAGGTTAAGCAAGTTTCGCTGGAAGTACTGCCAAATAGATGATGCTCAACTTCTTTCTCCTATACTGAAAAATTTCAAATAACAAAAAAAACCACCCAATTTTCAATGTAAGTCATTCATTATATGGTGAAGACATCACTACAGTAACACTACACTGAGGAGTTCCTATTTATCTTCTGAATGCAGAGATATGTGTCTGTGTACACCTGCTTGAGAAACCTGCACTAAAATGACCACAAACAAGTGAATAAATTTGAGATGCCTCATGCAATACATACTATTGCTTTTTGCTGTAAAACTAAAGGAAATCTGAGTCATTGCAATCTTAGAATGTAATGCCAGACAAATGAGAACCAGACCACAAACAATGAAGCCAAGTACATCATTATAGGTTGAGTAATGTGAACGACTTACATAAACTATGGCTGAAATTCAAGACTTAGCAAAAGACCATCACCCTTAATTGCATAAGAACAATTAAAAACTCATTAGTCTGCAAGCTGTCCATCAGGAATAAGAATCTCATCAATTGAAGTCATAAATATTTAAGGAGGACAATTTTTCATTTTGATTTAAATTTTTGTCTTACCTTTCTTACGCTACGAATTGCCTGTCATTTATCCTAATGCTTCTCCAAAAAGGGGAAATAAATGCACTTTTTCTTCACCTAGGCTTCATTTCCAGCCAGCTTTTCCAGCAAGATTTTCCAGCAAGATTGTCAGCCCAGGATTCTTAATAAAATCCTTCTGTCTCTCTGAAGACCTTTCTTGTTTTACTGACAATGCTCTGTCATGAGATTAGTTTTAGGTTCCTAATTTGCTGATCCATTGGTTACATATAATAATAGATCAGGTGATCTTAACTTGCTCTTGAAAAAAAAAAGTATTATGGCTAGTAGTAAGGACCACAGGCTTTGTGATAATTTTGTTTCTACTCTTTGTTTAATAAAAAGGATAAAAATCACTTATCAACCAGGTCCTGTTAATGCTAGCTAACAGCCTTACTAGGCATTTGCTGTCTGCACTGGAAGCCATTCACTAGGAAGCACCATTTATAAGATGCACACCCACGTGATGAAATAAACCACAGATTATCAAAGGCTTTGGGAGTTTTAGAAGACTTTGGATGAGACTGTGAAGAGACAAGGCATCAAACTGAGAACAAAACTTAAGTCCTGCAAGACAGTGTTGTAACATCTCCAGTGTGCTGTCACACGGCCACATTAAGAAACTCTCACTTCTTAAGTTGCCTCAAAGACCATGGAAATTGTCTGATGGCAGGAGGTACCAGACACTGAAGTCTTACTAAGAGCAAATGCATCAGGGATTTTTCTAATGTACATTTGAAGTGGTTGGCCATGTGATCTAAATGTTTGGAGGCAGACTATCCCATAAGACATTTGAATGTGGTAAACACTCTTGCTGGAGTCAGCTTTAGGGTTATTAAGATTTTCTAGAGATAATCCTAAAAATGTGAAAAGTCCACTGATTTATGAGCTCATGATATTCCTAACAACAACAGCAAATGGCAGGAGATGATTTACAGGGGTGTAAGTACATTTGAAATGTACTAATTTCAACAACTAATGTCCAGAGAGTTGAAGAAAAGAGAGCTTTTTAAAGAGTCAGCCACACTAAATTAAGTCTGGCAATTGTGTGGTGAAAACATTCCTTGGATTTCATAATCATAGGAGAACTCATCATCAGAATTAATGCAGAGAGGAATTTGTTTGCTGCCATCATGGATAATAAGCAGAACAGAACAAACAGTCTCTAAGCAGTAGCCGTTTCAACTTTTTACAGCTCAAGATTTCCAGTTCCCATTTTAAATACCTTAAGGAGCAGCAACAAATCTAATCTTACTTCTGAACTGTCTTCCTAAGAAAATTTCTCATACCAAGCACCCCAGCATTTGATTGGTAGACAAGAGGTGGGGATTTGCTGGCTTCTGCTGAGGAGATCTCTACTTCAAGTGATGTGACTTTACAGACTTGTTACAGCAGATACTTTCCTTTAGTCTCCTTGCACCTGCTTTATCATCGATGGACTACTTTCAGAAGAGAATTCAAATCTTGGCTTATTCTCTGATGTAAAGCAGAAGTTCCTACCTAGTTCAGGGGGTCAGGAGTCCAACTAGTAGAAAAAGCTCTAGGATTAAAACCATTTTACTTTTTGATGGAGAGAATGAGGATGATCTTAGGGCCTAAAAGTGTATACATATTTATATTTTTTTGCCACCGAGATATTGCCACTGAGATATTTGGGAAGTCATCTTATCTGATGGTAAGAGGGCTTCCCCAAATCAAATAATCAGATGGATGTTAATACTAACTTGGATGAAGAATACTAAAATTAACAACTTGTACTCTCATAAGCAACTCTTGCTGGAGCATGCCTTGATAAATCCTGCTATGTTCTAATTATGCTGCTGAACAATTCTGCTCCAGTGAATATTGACAAGCTGGGCACTTTCTCTTCTTCTGTAACTGGTTCCTGATAATGCTTGGTACAGTATGCTCCATCTGGGTTTCAACAGAAAGAAGATTTGATACTATTGATTAATCTCTCTGAGTTCCAGACGTAGCACAAACTGAAATATAAAAACTAAACGTTTTTTTTTAAATTGAGGTAGAAAGGCATTTTATTTTCTACAATGAGTGTTATTTGATCTACTTGAAGAGCCAGATATATTTTTAAATCTGACAAAAATAAACGTTGACTTTAAATTGAAATACCAAAACAGATTTCATTATGTCAATTCTGATTTCACTTGTTTTCCAAAAATTACTGATTTATACAATTTTCTGGTTTAATTGCCTGTCACCCTTCCAGGGAAGGACAACACTGACCTGTTTTTCCAGTTAAATTGCAGATGAAATACTCAAAACTAATAACTATGCCAACTTTATTATCCAATGTCACTAATTTTTCTGTATATTCTGTGATGTATGCTTCTGGCCCCTTCTTGTGTTTCTTAGAAGAAGAAGAGCTGCAAGGAGCTAAAGAGAATCAAAACAATTTCTGGGATACTTCTGTAGGCTTAATAGAGAGAAAGGGTTTTTGAATTAGAAAAAATGACTTGACTGTACTATCTTAGATTTGACAGTCATAGATATAAAATATTTCCCAAGTTCTTTGTTTTTGGTTTAATTTGGTTTTCTTCTACTACTACTACTACTACTATTATTATTATTATTATTATTATTATTATTATTATTACGACTACTACTACTATTATTACTATAATTTCTCCTGTCTTGCATTGTATCTTTTGATTGTTGTGTATGTGTCTGTCTGCTATACTATAGATTTTACAGTCCAGTTCTGAGAAATATATATAGGGTAGTGATCAGGCACAGATCAGCCAAAGCACAAAGCCAAAATGCATGCTGATTCTGAAAAGACAAATAATTTGGCATAAATGCAAACAAGTTAACAGTTTAGTTGAGCAATGTTTTTGGAATGAACCTGAAATACCATTATAAAATTAATGCAAGAACACTTAGTGACTGATGGCTGCATGATCTTTGAACTAGAGCTAGAAGCCTTCAATATTGAATTGCATTGCATCATTCAACAGCAGTCAAAACTGTGTTTTGTAATGCGCATTACCATGTAAAGATTATATATTTGTAGATTTACCTGTGAACTTTTTAAGTATACCTTTTCTAGTCTAAAATATTCACAAAAGACTACATCATGTATCCCAAGTTTGTAAATACAATATAAACATCAAAATATGATCACAAATGCAAAGATGTTCTCAAGTGACAGCGGAAAGCATTTCAGAATGAGGCTTTCTTAGCACTTAACAACACTTATTGTTAAAAATATTTGTCACTCAACAAATTCCACTAAGTGTCCCCAAAATGGAAAACTAAATTCATACCAAAGCCACTTAGTAACTAAAAAGAAGGAAATCAGGGAGTGTGAGTATTCTTTATCAGCAAGCCAAAATACTACATAACTCAGTGGATTTCTGAGTTTGCCCATCTGAAACTGACACCCTGCACTGCAGGTCAGCTTTTGTTTGTTCCTCTATTAAAGTAAAGCAACTCTTCTCCTAGGTAACAGGTGACAGGAGAGGAGGATGTGGCCTTGAGTGGTGACAGGAAAGGTTTACACTCAGTACTAGGAAAAATTTCATCAGTGAAAATGTAGCGAGGCATTGGAACAGGCTGCCCAGGAAGCGATAGAATCACCATCCCTGGAAGTGTTCTAGATGTTAGGAATATGGCATTTGGTGATATGTTTTAGTGGTGACACAGTAGTTCTGGGTTAGAGGTTGGACACAATGATTTTGGAGTGCTTCTCCAGTGTAAATTGTTCTATGATTCTGGGTCCATATCTTCTTTTTTTCATGGCCAAGTGTTTCAGATTTTACTACTGAAAACTTTTACTACTTTTGTAAACAAAGTCCAACACACCCTCACCTCCCATGAGTTCAGCTGATGGTAAGCTCAGAGCCATCCCACCCAGGGCTGACTAGCACAGCCTTGTTTTTCACCTGTTGGATATCCAATGCTATAGTCTCCCATAATGATGTAAATTTGCAGTAGTTTTTGTCTCTACTAAAATACCAAGATTTTTGTTTATATACATATCTAATCCAAAGATTTCACAGAGATTTACAACATTAATCCAGAATGCACCATCATTCTTTATCAGAGACTGATTTTTTGACTCAGTTCAATTTGCTTTTACTTATATTAGGGTTTTTTTTTTCACAGTGTCATCACCAGTGTTCAGTTTGGAACCTTCATTCTCATGTTTCTCTGTTCCCCTAAATCCTACACCTATGCTTCAGTTACAGTAGTTTGTAACTTCTACCATCTCTGGTTTCATATCCTGGACTAGCAGCTCTTCACCTATTTTTTCTCCCAGGTTCCTTGCGTTCATACAATAAAGGTTTCAGGCGTGTTTTATTAAACATGACTAAAATTTCTGGAGAGCAGGTTTCCCACACACATTTGTCATATGCAGACTTGGCTTCTAGTTAAATTTTAACACAAATAGGTCTTTGTTCCTTTCTGTAAATGTCATCAGACTATAAGCTACTTTTTGTTCAGCAAGCATAGCACAAAATTGAATAACATTCTAGAAGTATAGACAGGCTTATGAAAATTGCAGTAGGAATAAAATTCAAGTGTTACTCAACCTATTTGGGTTCAATTAAAATTAAACCTGGATTGAGAAGCAGTGAAGTTTTTATTCCAAGTCATAAAACCCCCACAAAATTCTTATCTTTTAAATTGTTAATTTTTTTTTTTTTTTTTTTTTGCAAACTTAAATCCAAGAACTGCTCTATACTTGCTGTCTTCCTGCCCTACAGCAGAATCTGGAAGGCTGAATCTGAAGTCCACTCACTGATAGCAGGCAAGTCCAGGAAGCTCAGCCAAAAGGGGGCTGAAAATGGGGCCTTGAGCAAGGGCTTTGCCTTGTTTGGAGGCTGCCAGCCTCCAAGACTTTCCAGACTCTCAATGCTGGAAGCCTTTCTTTCCTGCCTCTTTCCATATCCTCCCCAGAACAATTTGCTAAACTAGAAATTACCATTTGCCTCTTAAGAACATAAATTTTCTAAAATCAAAATATAAACTGCTTCTTTAAAACAACAACAACAACAACAAAACAAACAAACCAAAAACAAAAACAAAAAAACACCTGAAAGAAAATTCCGAAATAGCCCTAATACAAATTGTATTCAGAAATGTTCCTCTTCTTTGGAAGTCTTTAATCTGTATTTTATTTGTGAGTACTTCAGATCTATCACTTTGACCCACATCTTGGGAAATAAGGACTATTCAACATGCATTAATTGAAGGCTTTAATTTTGATAAGGCCTGAAATAATTTCCCCTTCCTGAAACATCTCTCCCTTTGCCATTAAATTTCAGAGAATCACCTGCAGCAGGTGCAAATACAGCTTGCTCAGTTCATCTATGCTATACATTAGAATACAACTGGACTTTATTTATTCTAATAATTTCTGAAAAATGATTTCTGAATAGATTTCTAGGTCCATAGCAACAGGAATATATCTGAACGTTAGCAGAGTTCTCAGCACAGGAAGGAGTTAATCATAATTTGGTTGCTTGTATGAAAGTCTGGCTCTAAACTCTTGGTACAGTGCCCAAAGGCAAAAGCTATATCCTGAATTGGCATTATCTGTCTGTGCAAGAAATCAGTAGTTAGCAAAGTGATTGTGAAATTCTGACTATTGGCAATACGTCTCTAATAAGTTTAAAGGCCACGGGTTTTCCAGTTGCAGTTTCATAGCTAAATTCATATCAATTATTTAAATTGTCATTTTACTGATATAACCACAATGTTATAATGATATTTATCTAAATACTATTCATTCTTTGGTTATGTGTGGTGCAAAACAATCCACAAAATATTTTCAATTGGGTTTTAAAATGTTGGATAGGTTTTTGATTAGAAGAGACGGAAAAGCAGTTCTGCCCTTCATAACAATGAAAATAATCAATTCATGTTTTAGTATAATTGAATTTTAGCAGTGCTAATTATAGTATATTAATAACATCTATGTTTTTAATGATATTATGTAAGGGTGGCAAAGACTAAAATTATTGTTATAACTAGTGCAAACTTTTAGCAAGGATCAGAGTATAACTAGAAAGTCCCAGAGAAGCTGGAAGAAAATCCCATAAATACCTACTTATGAAACAGCACACATTTGTTCCCCTACTAAATAAATAATTGCCAAAAGAAAATGTTTATGTTATATATATATAATTCTTGTAATGTTATTTTTAGCATGTATTATATAATTTATCATAGAATTTTTAAATGCATAAAATAATTTATTTACAACACAAATCAGTGAGGTATTTATGAACATGATTGTATTTTCTAAAAATATTATTTTCTAATATAAGATTATGAAACTCTGACATTAAATTATGCTAATTTCCTTTAATCCTGTTAGACACAAACAGAAAAAATACAAACCATAAACAACTGACCAGATGCAAAAAGTTTGCTGACACCATTATATATAAAATATATATATTTTATATAAAAATATATAAAATATATGTTTTAAAAAAATTTCAAAACTTTCTTATGGATGATCTATTGCTGGTAGACCCTCCCTCTCCTATCAGTCAGCAAATAAGGGCCGCCTTTTTAAGAAAATCACTATGCTCTCACCTGCACCTACTAGAGTTTTAGTAGATGGTCTTTGGGGTCCTTGAGACTGGGCAGATAGTGTCAGCCACTGCAGTGATCACACCAGGCTGGGGCATTTCAGATTTAGCAAGGCAGAGTAGAAATGAAGGGCTGCAATTTCTCACCTTGTGCTTGCTCGTGGGAGAAACAGGTAGGGTGACACTTCAGCAGGGTGACCACTGAAGTTGATGACTGGCAATGATCTGTAGCTCAGAAAGGAAGTTGAGGAGGTGGAGTTGATGTCCTTCTCCCCACTTCCTGAGTGGGTAGAGGCATGCTGAGGTCTTCTCTCAGGGACAGCTGATGCTGCAAGTACAGCCCATCCACCACGGGCTGCATTCAACCGCCGAGGAGCTCACAAATTACAGGAAACAGCCCTTCCAGAAATGAATGCATGTTCCTGCAACAACATTTAAAATTAATTTGCTAAAATCTACTCTGAAAAAACCTAAATTATAGCTTTCTATTTGTTCTTGGTCCTACTTCCACTCCTTAGGGACTCCTGATCTAACTTCATGTTGCTCAACTACCAAGGCCAGTCAACACAGCAACGTGTGTCTTTGTCATTTAAACAGGTTAGGATATGGATTTAAGGCTCCAAATTTTTAAAAGTTTCAACAAATGAGGGATTCTTTTGCTGAAAGACACTCTGGGTCACCAGCCAGGAGCGATGAACCTGGTGGTGAATGTGATATTGATTTGGGCAGCTGTATTTGCCTTCACGATCAAAACAGGTTTGGACAATATATTAAGGGGGAATTAAAAAGCATTAATCTGTTCCTCGACAGGCATTCCTATGTGTTTAGGTAGATTCAGATTAAGGGTTTTGGCACAAATAAATGAAAAATTGTGCAGAGGAAAATTCAGTTTAATGACTGAGTTCTCTTGGGTAATCATCCAGCAGTTACAAGATATGCCAGGTTTGGCAACAGGACCTAATTCTGCAAACAAGATACTTTAATATAAACTTAGTTATATGCCTTTTTCCTGTTTACTAAGGTTCTGGCCTTAAGATAACTCAAATAATTGTACTTCAGACAATTGCTTATGATGAGCCAACTCTGTTGAAATAAAGAGCTTTTGAAATTTCCTCTTGCTTTCCCTAGGGATTTCTGTTATAAAAATGGATTATGGTATGACTCTAAGAAAACTTGGTATAGAAGGAGCTTTAAAGCAAAGAAAAATTATGGGGTTTTTGGTAAAACAATAATTTGAGAAGGACTTATCAAAGAGGCAGTTATATTACAAATATTCACTGTACATCTAGGATATCCAATTGAATTCTTTTATAATATACATTTTGGTTAGTGATAAAAGCTGTATTCCTGTTGGAATGCAAACTGAGAACTGTCCTAATCCTTAGTTCTCACATGTTGATTGGTTAAATGTGTTGAAATGTCCCATGTTAGCATCTCAGCCAAAGGAAACCTAAAGGAGTTTTAAAACTTCTTTTTCCCCAGAATCCTCCCATTAATAAATTTTACTTTTAGTGAAGTTACCAACCCTTTACTATATAAAATAAGATATGAAATGCCTAAAAATTATAAACCTGCTTGAGTATTTGATCCCAGTTCCTTTGTGATTACTGGAGTGAAAAATTTGTGCTTTGTCACACCCTGTCTGACACCATCTGATGTCTGAATTTTCTGCTACTGTAATAGCGACTGAAACAAAGTTGAGAAATCCTCTCTGGATGTCATGGGCATCCAAGAAAGGTAAAAAACCTGATAATGAAAAACAGTGTTCTTACTAGCCACAGAAATGGGCCCTTAATAACCCATCTTTTTCTAATTGTGAACTATGTCTATGACAGTTCCAGTGATGATCTGTCAGACTGCCTCCAGAGAAAGTACTTCATGATCTTCGAGACCCTGCACTTTTTCTTGGCACCTGAAATTCAGACCCTTGGTCTAACACTGTGTCTGAAATGTTTTAACACTTCTTAGTGCTAAACCTCACATATGAACCAACTCCAAACCACCAAAAATCTCTTTTGGCAGCACAGATCTTTTTATTACAGGAAGCATAATATTAATTTCATAATTTTCCGCTGTCCTGAATTTCATGGTTGGTATTATACTTATGCTATGTATGTTATTTGTTTCCTATCTGGAGATCACTAAAAATTGGTCATTACAATTAACAGTTTCTCTGCAAGACCCCATTCTTGTAATATTTTTCTTTTACTATGGGCATGTTTTTTATGGCAGATGCAAAAATCCACTGATGGAATACTGAGTGTGAAGCTGAGGCTACTGAATCCTCTGTGCCTGTGAGGGGAAAAAAAGGAGACACTTCTTTATTAATAACTGTTTAAACTTTTTATATAAAGTGGTCTAACAAAGGCATATTTTTCAAAATAAAAGTTTGTAGTTTTGCACTCCTACCAATTTCTTCTTTGGAGAAAGAGACTAATGCAGAATATGTTTCCAAAACACTGGCAGTATGAAGTCCTGAAACAATTATGTATTTAAAATACTCCTTTTCCTTCTGTCTTCCACTTGCTCTTTTGCTGAACAAGCCTGTTTCAATTTTTCGAGACTTTTCAGAAAGCATTACAAAGAATGTAACTTCATTAGCTGCAACCTCATCAGAAAGCCATAAATAAGTGATTATAGCTCCAAATCAGTTTTCAAAGGGTAATAAAGTACAGCTTCTTCCATTTTATCTGTTCTGGATAGACTTGACACAAGCAACTTATATCAGGCTGTGCTGGGAAGCTAGGCAATGACTCATATCATAGCTTACTAGTTGAATTGGTAAAGTTGGGGATCCCTGTTTTAGTGATCTCTGCTCTCATAGTACTGCAGAGACTATTTGAAGTATATATCAAAAATACACCAAAAGGGAAAAATACTATGAAAATAGAATTTGTAACACAGTTGATAACCTGTCAAGATCATGTAGCAATAGGTGGTGAGGGCCCTTCATAGAAGCTCTCTTCCTGCCAGAGAAAACTGTGCTGGCAGAAGCAGAAAGTATTGGCTCCCCACTCCAGGTTGGATGTGTGTCCTTCCTAGAGGAGTCTGTCACATCTGCTCTTGCAGTCTGGTCTGGAGTCTCCAGGAAACTCATTCTGTTAGTGTCTGCACTCTGATAATGAGCTTACCAGCACATAACCTGAAATTATGTTGTATAGTTTTACTCTGTTGCTTGTTTTGGCTGCCAGAAACTGCATTTTCCTTCTCAATCACACTTTAAGTTACTCTTATGTTACTATACATTAGCCTACTCATTGATTTTTAACTGCAGCTAGAACTATTATTTAGTGGCAGCAAGTAAACCCTGCAATGGAACTCGGAAGTTACTTGAATATTGACCAGTCACCTAAATTGGTTTGAAATGGTATGAAGCTGGCAGTTAATTTTTTTTTTCTTTTTTTTTTTTTTTAATGGGCTGTGGAAGCTGTGGTGAAATCTAGGTACTTCAGGTGGCTGTCCCATGTGCAGCTATGGAAACACCTCTTAGGGTTCCTGGTGCAGTCTCAGCCCCTCCCACCAGACCCATCTTTTGGACATCACCCTACAAGGCCCAAGGGATAAACCTTCAGAACAAATAACCCTCCCCCCTGCAGTGCATCTGGAGTCCAGGTGGGAAAGGACTAGGAAGATAAAAGATAAGTTTTCATCTAATCCACTTCAGTCTGTCTCTCTGAGGAAAGTCTGATGTGCCAGGGTGGGTGTGATAACATGTCTGAGGCATCACCATAACTAGGCCTACTCTGAGTACTGCATATTTTAAAACTGATTCTGACTCTTTTTCAGGCGCTCTGCAGCTGTTGAAGACTGTTACCTGCACAGGATGCCTTAGAATGTACTCGCAGTACAACAGATGCAGCTTGGTTTTTCTTTTGTGACCATGGGTCTCAAATATAAGCTCCAATTATTAATCTACACAGAATGCTTGTGTGCACCTACATTTCCTCTCTTTATATGTGACTGTAGATATTTTCAAAGCTCAGAGTTCTAGGCCAAGTGAGAGGTGCATATTCCAGAGACTCTGGGCTCCCAAAAAGATAATGATATTTCATACAAATAATAAGCAAACTGAAGTTTTCTGCTGTGAGTACCAAAAAGGCAAAACAGATGTTTTTATCAAAAAAGTAGGATCTGGAAAATGCGATAATATATTTTAAATGTGAGCAAAGGTATTTAATCACACTTGCTCTTGTGTAAATATGGAACAATTCACATACAACTTACAAGGAGTCCTGGTATAATTTCATGCAAGACAGATCATTATCAGTTGCAATCAACTGCACATTCTTTAAACATGGTGATCTCAAAAACATTAATTTTATTGAGGATGTGATTTTTTTTCTTACCTTAACCTTCTCAACTGTTTCTCCAGTGTGATACAATATTTAAAAATTACTTATTCTGCAGGTAAAATTTACAGTTCTTTCTTTTCAATCTAAAGACAGTAAATTTCCCCAAATTAAAAAAAAAATCAAGCCAAACCAGTGCAGTGGAGTTATACTAGTGTAAGAATGATTCTTATGCCACAGTTTCAGAGTTTTATGCCACAGTCTGAGAAGAGCTCAAGTCACATCATTTGATCCAGATGTGGGTCTAAAACATCCTCAATCCAGACTCAGGAAACACTAAAATTTAAGACTGCTTCCACAGTGTTTACTTGGCCAAGTTGTACATGTGTTATTTTCTATTCCTGGTTTCCTTATTAAATGGAAACCTTAATGTATCATTTTGTTATTTATGGTCTACCATAAAAACTACAGGATATACAACGTGAAGAGTTAAAACTAAGGAAGTGAAAGCTTAGCATTTGGCTTTCCTGACTTTGCGTGAATGTTGCTTTATTTGTGTTAGGTCACATGTATTTTCTTACATAAATTTACTTGCTTTATGGAAATTGTAAGAGTTGCATGGCCACTTTTGGCTCCCTCAAAGCTGTTAGTCTGTTACCTCTTTGCTCTTTAGAAATGATTTCATGTCTGTTTACGGCACATCCCAGATGTGAATTCTGACCAAATGGTTAAACAAACAGTGATTATTCTATTTGGCTAGTATGAAATCTACTATGAGGGCAAGGGGAAAGCAATTATTCAGTTTAAACAACTGGCTGTCTTAAATCTCCATTTTGATGTTGTAATAGATGGGACAGGACTTTTCTGTGCAAACCTGTTCTGCATGTATTGTTCAGTCTCCGAAGTGCACTGGGCAGCACCAGGGCGTGGCCCTGGTGAAGGAGAGCTGGCCGCTCCCTCTGCCGGCATCCAGGACCGCTCCTCCTGCTGCTCCGGGGGGATTGGCAGCATGGGCACCCCTCCTGCATCCCACCTGCCTACACCTCTCTGTGGGCTCCAGGCCTGGCCTGCACCTCAGCTCTGCTGCCATCATTTGGAAAGGAAAGAGGGAAAGAGAGAGAAAGATGAAGGGAAGAAAGTGGTGGAAGGAAGGAAATGGCAGAAATGGTGAAGTGGCAGAAGTGGCAGAAGGAAGGAAGTGGGGGAAGGAATGAAGAAAGTGGCAGAAGGAAAGAAGTGGGGGAAGGAAGTGGCAGAAAGAAGGGAGTGGGGGAAGGAAGTGGCGGAAGTAGGAGAGGCAGGGAAGGACAGAAGAAGGGAGAGAGAAAAAATAAAGAAAGGAAGGAAATAAAATTACAAAAAAAAAGGAGAAAGGAAAAAAAAAGAGAGAAAATAAAAAGAGAGAGAAAGCCTTGCTAGTGCAAAGTGAGGTGGAGGGTGGAAATAAAAAGCTGGTGGGAGAAAAGAGGAAGCAAGATTGCTTTTTCTGACAGCAGTTTATGGTTAGATAAATTTAGTTGTAACATCAAGCTACAGCCTTAGATAAGAATAGGACAGTTTAACTTTAGCTGCATGTTAAACTTATAAAAAGGGTGAAAAGTTACGTGTCAGAAAGAAAATAACAATGTGTAGGAAAATGCTAATTTCCAGTTACTAACAGAATCACTAGCAGTAATTCAAATATAGATATGAGGTATATACTGGAGAGTGGTAGAACAGAACAGTATCTTCAGTGTCCTTTACTGGAGTTGACTTTTGTGTGACCAAACTGCAAATGAAATGTGTGCTTTAGATATCAAGTAATTTAATTTATTAATTCCTGTTGTAACTTCAAACCATATAATTTATCAGAGAACATCTCCGATTTTGCTATTGTACTGTGTTCCTCTTTTCAAGCACTTATATAATGTGAGTGGAAACAGAAAACCCTAAAATAAGGGGGATAGCAACTGCAAGAAAAAATATCCCTGAAAAAAATATTTGTTCTTCTAAATTAGGTTGAGTTTTGGTAGTACTTCTGTCTATGCTTCAGTCTTGGTAACCCAGGTTGACATTCTTGGATTATGGGTACAGTTCCAACATACAGAGTTAACTACATTAGTTGTTCTGCCTTTCCATGACTGTTTCTTTCCTCATCCCTCTCCTTGCTTTTTTTTCTTTGCTTGGGGAAAAACCAAGAGATTGTCCATTGTCTGTATCTATTATCTTTTTTTTACTCCCTGGCTCACCTTGTTTCTGCCCCTTGGTGCCTCTCTTTTGCATCTAACTGTCATTTTTCTCTCTAGGATAATTGCTAAATGATATTAAAATTACATATGTTCAATGTAATGCAAAACATATTGCTGAAAATGACCTCTTCTGCTGTTATTTCAAGCAAGCCTAGGACTTGTATTCACTGCTCACAGAGTTACATTTTATACCAGTGCTGCAGAAATAGAAAAAAAGATCTTTTGGAGGAGAGCTCCATTGTATGCTTTGCTAGATTTTTTTTTTCTGAGACTTTTCTAATTTACATACCTTACAGGCGCACCTGGAAATCAATGCAGTGATCAAGTACCTAAATCATGTACTGGATTACGTGGCAAAAAATTATGATCAGTCTAGTCAAAACAGGAAAGAAAAAGTTAGGAGGAATTACCCACAGCTAATGCACAAAATATTAATGGATTTGTCCATTATTTGTGAAGTCTTACATAAATAAAGATGCTTTTATTTATTTTGTATAGGATTAGCTTAAACTGAAATAAAACCACTGTGCTCCTGAATGTGAGTCAAATGGGAAAAGATCTGAATGCACCTGTACATTGAATTATTAACTTTAATTGATTTGCCCTATATTTCTTAAGAATGTTTCTCTAGACGAAATCTTTGTGATGCTTAGTGCACATATTACTATCCAAATAATTCTCAAATTAGCATGACTTCTGAATTATTAACTAAACTATAATTAGTGTTGCATAGGAATCACTGGAATATGATGTCTTGATTCTTTGTGCCAGCTTGTGAAACTATGTAGGAAAACGAGGAAATAAATGAATATTTTATAATCTAAGATTCTTCTGGCCCCTGTCTTATACCCAGCCTGAGTCATAGCAAGCTGACAATGTATTTTATTAGTATCGAACAGGTATTGCTCAGTTAACAGTGTTCATGTTCCCAAACAAACTTGCCTAAAGGCCTCAGCTAGCAAGGCTGCTGGCAGTGTTCTCTTCTGTTCCTATTTTGGAGATTCTGAACTTATTCAAGTTTATGCAGTAGTCATGGCAAGCAATAAAAGCCTCTTAAAACTTGAACAGATTCTAATATCTCAAATCTAGTAAATTTAGATGG
Source organism: Passer montanus (assembly GCF_014805655.1). NCBI lineage: Eukaryota > Metazoa > Chordata > Aves > Passeriformes > Passeridae > Passer > Passer montanus. Next base: position 4,981,796 of record NW_024366815.1, read on the forward strand.
CTAAGTCCATGTCAGATCTAAAATACTTTTGTCAAAATGTATCAGGATTTTATTAGACACAGAAATTAATAATTTCCCTTAAAGCTGTATAAATGTGGGTACAGGTGTATGTGTACACACACATACACACGTAAAACATATGTTAGAAGTTGCACAGAGTCTGTTTGCTAAATATTTGTTGATCACTTTTATTTAAGCTATATGAATGAGAATTGCCTTTAACATTTTATTTAAAATACTGATGACACTAGATCACTTATGGTGAAATTAAAAGTAACAGAGAACATGAGAGGAGTTGTATTCTCTGAACTCTTGCCTTTATTTGAGTAGGTTTCAACACTTCCCTAGTCTTAATTGTCTCCTTACTCAAAGTTTGCAACACAAGAAGTTACCTCCTCCCTATAATCTAAACAATGAGCAATTATGTACCTTGTGCTCTAACCAAAATAAATCAGAGTTTCTTAGAGATTATGTTCTGTGAAAACTTGTGCTGATTGCCTCAGAATTTCCTCTCTACTCTCAAATCTATATAAATATTAACTCTGTGAATGGCTTGGCTTAAGAATGTCTTATTGCAGTGGGGGTTGTTTGTTTGTTTGTATTTCTGGTTTGGTCTGGTTTGGCTTTCTTTTGTTTTGCTCCAGATCAGTCTGGATTAAACGAAAAGAAAAAATTATTGATGTCTTTTTCTTTTTTTTTTTTTTTTTTTTTAAAAAAAAAAAAAAATTTCTTTTTGGGAAAAAAAAAAATTTTTTTTTTTTTTTTTTTTTTTAGCAACATAATAACATTGCATCTTCGGCAATACAGAAAATTTAATGAAAATCTAAATTCCTTGACACTGGATTATTTTCTTTTTGCGTAGCACAACACGCAGAAGTGATATGAACAAAGATCTTGTGTATAAATTTAATAATGAATTATGCAAGTGTTACAGTAATAATTTAGGTATTGTCACTGGAATGTTTTGTGAAATTTTTTGTCTTTTTTTTTTTTTTTTTTTTTTTTTTTTTAGCAACATAATAACATTGCATCTTCGGCAATACAGAAAATTTAATGAAAATCTAAATTCCTTGACACTGGATTATTTTCTTTTTGCGTAGCACAACACGCAGAAGTGATATGAACAAAGATCTTGTGTATAAATTTAATAATGAATAATGCAAGTATTACAGTAATAATTTAGGTATTGTCTCTGGAGTGTTTTGTGCTTAATTGAAAAATCTACAAAAGCTGGCTTCTGTAACAAGCTGTACTCTGCAGTCTTGTTTGCAGGAAGCTATATGCAAGTGTTACAGTAATAATTTAGGTATTGTCACTGGAATGTTTTGTGCTTAATTGAAAAATCTGCAAAAGCTGGCTTTCTGTAACAAGCTGTACTCTGCAGTCTTGTTTGCAGGAAGCTATAGCTACATCGGTTTATACCAGACATATGCATTACTCTGCAAACATATAGAGACTTACATGAAAGACATAAGTGGAAAACAAGGTTCTAAGTGGGAAACAAGGTTCATTTATGAAACTCAGTTTCATAAACGAAGTGATTAATAGTAAAATAAATTTAAATTGAAGGGTATTGAAATATTTTTCAAAAGTGCACTCAATGACCCTCTTTAATGCTTGGGTTAGATGAGAAAGATATGGTTTTTTGCAAGAACTAGTAGTTTGACTGATGATCTACTCCAATTAATTCCATTTCACATTCCAGAAGGTAATGATAAATGTAATTGGAAAATAATTAGAAATTCTAGATTGCTTTTGTGGGATATCTGATCTGCTGCTTAATTTAACCTAAGTTACACTCAAATGTTTAAAATCTGAATATCTTTTACTCTTTCACATGTTAAAGGGCTGATGCAGCATCCATAAAAATTATCTGCTGCATAGAGATGACAAAGGTAATTTCATACATGTTTGCAGCACTTCTGATGGAACAGAAGTTTCTTTCTTTTAGAAGGCTTAAGAAAGAGACGCATAAGCAGAAATGCATTAACTACTTTTTCATACTGGATTTACTGCAAACAACAGCCACATTATCTCCTGTTTCAAATCTTAGCTTTCATGGGGATGTGCAATGTTTCTAATTTATGAAAGTTGCCTTTTGAATGCATCTGGGTTAGGTATATGCAAGCAAGGAGGGGCCAGAATGACATCCTGTGTAGGGTGGCGCTAATGCGTGAGGAATCAAACTACACCAACCTGTCTTCCACAGCCACCTGATGACCCATCAGGCTAATATTCTACACTTAACTATCTTGCAGCTATGATTCAGAAACAGCAAATAAGCCTTGGCAGAGCCAGGACACATGTTTCGCCATGAACTCTATGAAATACAGACACATTTATGCACCAAACACATTCAGGTCTGAATGGTGAATCCTTTCCTCAGCTGGCCTTCCTAGTACTTTTCCTAATACTGTCCAGACATTAGTGTTTTGTGCCAAATCAGCAAAACATTAATTCATCCTTCATTCTACAGCAATATCATTACAGCAAATTTAATAAAAATTTAAATCATAAAAGCACTGCTAACTACCACTGATATGCCTTCTCATATACATAAATGATTTTTCCCATGTTTTAGTACCTCAGATATGGCTCTGTATATAATTCTTGCTACCAAGTAGACAGAGCACAGATTTATGCCAGCTTGCAGGGAAGAAGCTATCTTATAAACAGCTGGTCAAGTGTTATAAAAGCAAGTTGTATGACCACAAGACAAAATATCTTCTTTAGCCTTATGACGAAGAACGGTTTTATTTTTGTAGGACTATATTTTCTGCCTGCAAAAAAGACTCAAATATAACTGTACTTCTGGAAACCATTTTAACCAATAGTTCAGCTGAATATTATTGGAACAATCAACAAACCATGTAATTTCCCACAATAATAGCTGGCTGTTTTCTGACCTGTAGATATTCATGACGTGTTCATGAATCTTTGAAAAATAGATCTCTGCGGTGGCAAACGAAGTTATGTCAAAATAACCATAGCATATGGTAAAGTTTCAGTATTTCTAGATTAATTTCCTCTTTATATTTGTTCTCTGAGAAGAAATTATAGTTTGAACAGCTGTGCTAAAATACTGGGAAAGAATTTTTGATGGAACATTGATAGTGATCTTGCAGGGCATATCAGTTGGGTGTAACATATGAGTTAAATAAAAATAATAGTTGGACTGAAAATTGCATTGGACCACAGTTTGGTTTGTCTTTGAAGCAATCTATCTGTTGTTTATTTGATTTCCACAAAACTTTTAGTTGGTATAGTTACAGAATATGAACTCCATGTATGTCTCCAACAACATAAAAACAAATAATAATGAGTTCCTTCTACATTCACAGGGATATTGATCTTCAGACTCTGTGTCATAAAACTTCTCCTGTCTTATCTTTGCAGTTACAAGCTTTCTACATGAAATGTTCCTATTTTCTTAATTTCCAGAGCAGAGTTAACTGCTGAACATTGCCTGCAGTCAGTTTGGTTTGTTTTGTTGATTTTTTTTCAATTCTGCACCGCTTGTTCTAAGACCCATTGCTCTAAAGCTTCTTAACTTTCATCTCTAAAGCAAGATAGAAGTGCCTTCCCTTTCTTAGTGTATTCAGACACCACTGACCTGATCAAGTGTGGTAGCACCAGATGCTGAGGAAGTCAACATGACTTCCACGGTTGCCAACATGATATCAACAGGAGTTTGAGCAGTACCATAAACTTTTACAGTCAGATTTCTTGTGTGAGGTTCTTAAAATCTTTCTGTTTACAGTGTCAGTGGAGGCTTTTCTGTTTGATGAATAGGGTGTAAAAATGCTTTCCACATGAGGATATGCACTGTTACAATAGACAGTCAAAAGATGCCTTTCTTATGCCATTATTTCAACACTGAAATACTTAGGCAGGCTCCACCCATGGTACATGGTATGTGTCTTCACAGTCTCAAATCTGGCAGTAATTCATTCTGTGCAGACAATGCACCCTTCTGGTCATGGAGAGGATTTTTAAGTGAAGAACATTTCCTACAACAATATTTGGATAAGCCCATAAACTAAACCTGAGTAGCTTCTTGAGAAAGCAAATGTAACTTTGATTCAGCTGTACAAGTGTTTGCTATAATAATGAATGATTACCTCAATAAGCTGAACCACACAGGGCTGTCTCCTGACTGTGTCTCAGAGGTCTGGATCTGAGGAGGCTTTTTTTCCTGATACTCCCTGCCTCCAGTGTAACCTGCATATGCTGTTGGAATGAGACTATATTCACCACAAAGTACTCTGCAGTTGAGTGTGCAGTGATCTAAGAGTCAAGGAAGTAAGGTAAGAGGCAGTACTGCTAACACTCATTGCTGGAAAGAGAAGACAAGGAAGTTTTGGGCTTTGTTCATTCACATACACAAATCCAGTCATAGGTGGACTCATTCACAGGAGTGAAAGTAACAATTTCTATCTTGGATTCCAAGTCCCAGTTTCCGAATGAGTACTAGGAGACAGAACACACAGAAAAAAAGACAAAAAAGGAAGTGTCGTTTTCTTTTCAGTATATGTAAAGAAAAAATAGAACTTGACTTACAGGACAATTTTTTGATTGCTTTAATATGCCTCTTTTCTTCAATGGCATACTCCTACTTCTGTGAAATAGATACCTATGTATATGGACTATGTACTGTGTCTCACTTCAGCCCTGAATCATTCCTATACTCTGGGAGGTATAAAAATCAATCTGAGTTCAAGTTCTAAGCATGAAAGTCTCAATAAATAGTTGCGTGAAAATTACTCCTGTTAGCCAAATTTATATAAACAAACTTATAATGCAAGCATTTTTGCTTTGCCTTCCTCACAAACTATTCAAAGAACCCGAACTCCCAACTTCACTCTCTAAGAAAATGCTGACACCTTTTGGTATGTTTTTTTATTAACTTTACATCTCGTAACAATTATTTTCCCTTCGTCTTTCTCGGCAAAGAAGAACCTTCAGGAGGCTAAGTTTATATTTAATTTAAAAACCTCTCCAAATACTTTTATATTTTATGGCAAGCAAAATCTTATTACACTAGCCTGTGACCACTAGACACCAAACAAAGCACAGATATGTCCCTGCTGAGGCACCTGAGTCCCTTAGATTACATTTTAAAAATAGATTAATGTACTGTGCAAGAACAAGGAGCATCCAAATTGTTGAAAGAAAATCTAAACAACAAATCTTCAGAAATAACATTTCTGAAAGCTATGGAATGCTTCATTTATGGATGACTTTTTTTCCTGTTGGTTATGGAGACAACATTGACTAAACACATGACCTGAAGATATGGAAAGCATTGTAACTATTTACCGTATGAATAGGATTAGAGGATAATTAGCTACATGTTCGGGAAGCAAATTAAAAGTTTTGGAAAACTGACTGTGAGTTCAACACATGGATGTCATGTTCATGTAGATAAAACCTAAATGATATGAATATGCAAAGATGTAAAGGAAAGGAAGCATGCATCAAACAATAGACTTGACATGAATGATATTTGGTGTGCCTTTTTCCTCCAAGATAAGCAGAGTGATTAATATTTGATTTTTTTACCAAAAGACACAGCTGGGCTTTCCAGGACAAAGCAGACTGCTGTGTGCCATGGCAGTTGTCTCCATCCCATGCTGCCAACACTTTCTCCTCCCTCCTCCTCCTCTTGCCTGCAAGTAGACCACAGGCAGCTGTGCCACAGGAAGAGGAGAACCTTTTGCCTCTCACTGTCAAGGTACAAGAGACAAAAAAAGGCAGCAGACAACAAAGACAAGCAGCTTCTCCTGCCTTCTGTGAGCAGGAAACAGCAGCAGAGACAGAGTAAGGCAGCTGCCCTGCACTGCCTCTGCTGCCCCCCAACCCCTCGTCAGGCTGGCTGGATGTCCATACCCTCAGCAGGCAGTGGATAAGAGGGGCAGCAGTCCTGACAGCACCAGAGACCGAGGAGAGGGCCTTGTCCAAGGAGCAGGAAGACTAGCAAGTCTGTAGCTTCCATGACCTGATTCAAAGGTAACATGCCAGAGACAAAAGCTGGAGTACTAGAGAAGAGATGCTCCCTATGTCCCTCATATGTAAGACACGGGCAGAATGCTGGGACCTTCAGCTGTGCACAACCACAGTCCAGGGCCCAGCCCTACACACAAGAACCCACTACAGTGTGGGAAAGACCCTGACCTGGGCTCTGTTTTTGTTCGTTGGACACAACCTGCTGCCCACAGAACAGTGGGACATGGCTTAAAGCACAGATGTGGCAATGGCAGCAACATCCACAGCACAAGGGCAGAGAGAGGCAGCTGCCCCACACTCCCCTGCTGCCCCCAGCCCCACTGCAAGCCAGCTGGACACCCATGCACTCAGCAGGCAGTGGGCAGAGCTGGCAGCAGGGGTGGTCCTGGCAGCACTGGACACCAAAGCAGGGGCTCTGGCCAAGAGGGAGAAACAGTGGGAAGATAACAGAGACCAAGGAGGCACAAAGGGAAGAAAGCAGTGACTAACCACTGTCCCCTGGGGCAACAAAAACAAAGAGCTGCTGTAGGAGAACTAAATACATCAACATCCACACTACCTGGGTCAAGCCCTTGTACCTGGAGGGAAGTGATCGTCCCACTATATTCTGTGTTGGTGTCACCTCTCAAGCTGCACCCAGGACTCGATGTGGGGCATACCTGTCCTTAGAAGTAGGGGTAGATGTGGCACTTAGGGGTCATGATTTAGTGATGGAGTTGACAGTGTTAAGTTAATCATTGGACTTGATTATATTAGAGGTCTTTTGCAACCTTAATGATTCTATGATTCCATAATGGCTGACTAGGGGGAGAACAGGCATGTGGCATAAAATTTCAGCTGGCAGAAAAGGGAAAAAACTACTGAAAATCAGAAGGCAAATGGCATATTAGAAAGAACAGAAGTAACTTAAGAACAAGCTCATCAGTTCCAGACTTACATATTTTGTTATTATTTCCCTTTCACAAAGATGTTGTTTATTTTCTAAAAAAAATATTTTCCATTTAGTGATCACATATATTTGTTATGAATAAAGAACCAAGGCGAAACTGCTGCATTTATAACCAGTCTCAAACCCCAATTAATTTCAAATCATATTTGTGATTCATTTGTGGATTCTCACATGTGAATTTGTAACTGTTTGGTCTCTCATAAATCCCTTTTATTACCCTTTATGGTACCACTACGAATGGGAAGATGGGTACTGGCTTAAGTGGAATGTAGTGAAAAGTTGAGTGAATTCTTACTTTCATATTACTGGTCTTCAATATGAAATTTATAGATGATTGTGAGCTTGAGGATAATAGGGGAAGCATAGGTCAAAATCAAAACAATAGCACATATCTGTATCTGCATAATAGAGGTCAACATTAATCCTGTTTCTTTTGAAATATGACCCATATATTTTTGGCCCACTACATATTCACCCAAATTTTGTGAAGAAACCAGACAGAAATACTGCACTAAATCATGCAAAGTAGAGGTAAGAGGAAGATAATTCCAGAAAAAAAAAAACCCAAAAACAAACAAGCAAAAAAAAAAAAAAAAAAAAAAAAAAAAACAAACAAACAAAAAAAAAACAAAACAAAAAATATGAATGATGTGCAAAGATTAGCTATGTGATTTTGTCTTATTTAGTAAAATTTCTACTATTTACTGTCTTTGTTGACAATCACAGTAATGACTATCATGTTTATGATTATTCTTGTTCAGCAGGGGCTGGCTCTTATAATGCAGAGTAATTCTGTGAAGCCTGTGTATTATCTTGTTTTCTTTCTGTTAACTTGATTTATTTGGAGTCCCTTAACCTCAACATGAACACATCTGAATATACACCAGCCATATGAATAAAAATCTATAGGAACTGTGATAAAAGAGAAATCACATTAGTGCCAGGATTTCTTAAATTTGTTCAGGAATAAAATCACTGAGATCCATTATTTGTGAATATACGATGTAATGATTAAATTAGGGATCTCCTGGGATCCTTAGTTTAGGATGTTTCCCGTGGAGACATCCCAAACAGCCTCAAGGCTAACTTTTGGCCATGGTACTATTCTCTATTTTATTTTCAACAAGAAAATGAAGAGCAAGATCCTGAAGAAGCAGAAAATCAGCTTCTGCTTTTGTACAGCTTAAAATTTTGTGTGGCTCTGGTCCTCTTGAAAACCTCTGCATATTGCTATGTAAGTTTCAAAAACAATAGGAATAATTTAATGTTCTGCTTATCACCTGGTCCTCATATATGTCACAACTTTTGTAGCTGAATATTTCAGATAAGGTTTCTTATCTTAGTTTTTCACTTATATCCTCTATTATATTACAAAACACAAAAAAAATATGAATGATGTGCAAAGATTAATTTTAAAAAGCACATATATATTCAGCATTATTTTTATTTTGTTTCAAACATCAGAAAAAAAGTGAAATTGAGGGGATGCCAACATAAGTCAAGCAGCCTCATATTGAAATACGTTGTGCTGGGATGTCCTTGGGGTCTCATCCAGAAATATTACTTGTATCCAGCAGTGGTATAGCTATGTTATATAGTGTTCCAACTAAGCTAATCATCCCAGGAGGAATGCCATAATGATGTGACAAAAATATTTATGATTCTGAAGTTAGCTCAGGCATCTCTTCATCATGCTGCTTTGTAATATGTAGACATAACCTTCGAAGCTCATGATATGCAGGAAGTCAGATTAGATAGGTGACCTGGAGGCCAGCTTGGGCCCTCAGTTCTATTAATCTAGCTACATATCAGAACAAACCATAAACATATTAGAGGAAGCAGTAAAATAGCTCCATTAAACACCACATTAAGGGAACAAATTTCCACACAAGCCCAGGGAAAAAAAGAAATAAAAGAAAAGGCAAGACATTCAAAGTTTTGTGTTTAGATAAGGTCAGAAAAAAAGGGAAAAGACTTCACAATAACATGTCCATTTCTTCTATGGTTTATAGAGAGAATGATGCAATTAAACTGGGGAAAACACTGCTGTGAGGAAAAAGAAAACAAACCCAGATCTTTTGCAGAACAATTGCACTTTCGTAGGTTTTGTTGCTGCATGTGTCCTGTTCTACTGTATTCCATATGATATCTAATCACCCCGATATTTGAACACCTTCCAATAATGCATTAAGCAACATAAGTAACATCTGCCACATGTTCATTCTCATTCTCACATCTTCTCCTCAGTGGCAGATGCACAAGAAATGCTGTGTCTAGAGTTCATTTCAGTAATAGATTCATGTAGCTGCATGTTTATGCTATAGGCAAAAAATAAGTGCTGAAGGAATTACTTTATAGCAGAAGGCATTAAGCTAGTTCTTCATTCATGGGTAAAGCATTGTAAGTCATTAGATCAGCCCCTGAAAACGCCTGCTGCTTCACAGACAGTCTTTAGGCTTTTTCTAGCAAGTGCCATTGCCTCGGGAGCAGGAATTTATTAAAGGAAGGCTAGAACTTTAGGTGATAATGCTAATATACTGGTTTGGGGTTATTGAACTCTTTCAAACTTGATGAGTTGTTATCTTTACTGTAGAGAATGGGATGAAGGTTTGAGCTGTTTACAGTAGCCAGAACTACTAAAAGGACAATCTGAAATGCTTTATACCACTTAGTGTTTCCTAGGCACTTAATGCTTCATGTTGGACTGAAAGGTGATGAGAGTTTGAATAACCCAGGCTAAATCATAATCTGCCACTATGTGACAGAGTTTGAACAGTGACAGTCCAGAAAGCATAGACTTTTACACAATGTATTATAGGGAATAATACATTGTGTAAGAGTTTTTAATCAATAAGGAATATAGGAGTAAGCATGGACTGGGAATAATACATGGTGAAAGAGTTTTTCATCAATAAAGATTATAAGAGTAGTCCCAAACCCTGTATTGAATTGACCAGTTTTGGGTACAAATACCTTCAGCCAAGTAAGAATTTAAACTTTACCAAGTTGCTTCTTTTCCAGAGCATCAGCCAAGACCAGCAGTCATTCATCTGGTAGCTCATCTAAGTCATTATGCCAGCAATCAGGCACAATAAATATTCCTCTCCCTGTTCGATGTCCTGTTCTGATATTGAATATCACTATTTTTACTTTCCTTTTACAATAATTTTGTGCAAGCAGGCAAGCATATGCATGCAGTCATAATATGTTTGTTTTCAGAGTTTACTGCAGTTTTGTCTGAACATTTTTGGTTTCTTGGTTTTTTTTTGGTTTTTGGGGTTTTTTTGTGCAGACAGGAGGACCTATGCTAATAATATCTTCTGCTTAGTGTGGATAAGCAGCTGTTTGAAGCCACATAAGTAGGCAGACAGGCAGTCTTCAAGAACCTGGCTGTATGAAACTGTATGCTTCTCTACAATTAAGAATAGAACAATTCCCAGCACTGCTTTTCTCTTGCTCTTCAAAAATAAATGGTTCTTTATTTAGTTGTGACTGGCTTTTTATTTTATTTTTTTTTTTTTTAAAGTTCTGAATCCCATATTTCTTCCTGATTTATGACAATCCCACCTTTAGGGTCTCTCCTTTTCCTTTTATGTAGGTGATCTGTGGAGGAATCTGGTGTAGGAAAAGTTGTGCTCCCAGACCTTCCATAAGACCACTAAAGAACTTAAACAGTACCATTAATGGGAAAAAAAAAAGAGACATATAAAAACCCAGAACAAAATGAAACAGAACAAACCACAAAAAAACCCAAAAAACCCCCCCAAAACCCCCAAAAAACCAAAAAACAAACCCAAAAAACCCCTAACAGTTCCAAACAAACTAACTTATGTCTCTTAGCATGAAGTTGTATTATACAGCACAGATTTGCACAGTTAGAGCAGGATCAAGATGGGTGAAAGTGTTCTTCTTCACAGCATAAAGGACACCTGATCCTCACTGCCAGAAGGTTTCCTGCAAGGAAATTAATCTAGTAACTTTTTCTGGAATGCCAGTATCTGATCTCTGCCTTGCTCCTTCTGAGGCATTCCATTGGAGAATGGTGCTTCTTCTTGCTTGTGGTGAATATTTAGAGCCATGCTATAACAATCAGAAGACCACCAAAAAAGGATTGTGAATTGGGCAATACATAATATATTGCATAACAACAAAGAGTTGTGCCTCAGCAAAAAATACCTATATTATAGATATTTTAATGTTTTCCTAAACATATGTTATGTTAGTACATAAAAAGTTCTATGTTACATTATGGAATCAAAATGCATGTATGAAGTATTTATTTTTATAGAGGGTTTCCCCAAAGAACTGAAGGAAGGAAAGCTATATTCTCATGCAGAGTGCCCTAGTGCAATAAGCTAACTTCCATCAACCTTAAATCGAGCCCATTCTATCACTGTGCATTTAAACTCAGGAAACAAGGCAAATAGGGACTACTTTTGTTGGCTTTGAACAGTATACTCTCAGCATCCAAGATGAAGATCACTAGTTAAAGCAGAAAAGATTCCCAGATGTTTACTGGTAACGGGACGTTCGAAAGACTCAGCCTAAGTGAAGCACAAGTGAACAGAGTGGATAAGGCTAAACTGGTCAGGTTCAGGGGTGCTTCCATGGTAAAATGAATCTTTGAGTATGTTTCACACTTAGGTCTGATCCTACCTTGTAGTATTCTGGAAAAACAAGGATATGAGAAATAACAGCATTGCTTTTCTTGATAGCCAAAAGAACTGAGGTAAAAGCTGACATCTCAGATTTATAAAATACAAGGTGTTTTTTTTTTTACTACTATATTTATTTTTCCTTTTTGCATTTCCTTTCATCATAATGTTCTACTACTTGCAGAGAATTTATGTTTCTTTCCCAAGGGCTAATGAACATGGAAATTTAGCATTATGAGCTGAAATCCAGGTGAAAACAACTAAGTAGGTCATCACACTTTCAAAAATGTCTGTTTTAATAGAAGATGCTGCCATCTCAGCCCTTTGGAAAAGTAGGTCTAATATACAGATGCTTTACTGTATACTCAGAAGCCCAAATTTAGATACTCAGCTCTCAATAGCTTCACTAATTTTCCTTTCATGTTTTTGTTTTTATAAGTTTATTGTAGTATGTCTCTTGGTTTTCCAGTTCTTTTGAAAGTATTGGAAAAAATATGATATGAGTCCAATACTAATTGTTTTCATCTTGGAATATTACTCATCCTTTCAAAGAAAAGCATCATTTCTAGGCAACATTGTGTTCCTTAATTTGCACAGTTGTGTGTTGGCTACATCTCACTCCCATATATACATGCCAAAGATGAGTAGTTGTATGCATCCAAATGTATTATTTGTTTATAAAAGGCGTGCAAATTGTACAAAATAAATGTACTCAATGAGAGTATTTAAGCCCTTTTCTTCTAATCTTCTATTTTCCTTAAAACATGAATATTCCTTCCGCGGTGTTCTAGCCAAGATTTTGAGAGTTCACAGCTAAGCAGATGAATAGAAAAATGTTTTAGGGTCTTAGAACTTCTGTCTATGAGTTTTTATAAGTGAAAGTTCCATTTTTCTCTTCTTTCTTATCTTTCCTCTAGTTAGGAGGAATTTCAAATACTTCCAATGAAGTAAAATCTAAGTTTTATGTGCATTGCAATAAAGCATAACTGTTTGATTTGGTATTTTTTTTTTCTATGTGATTTTGTTAAACAGAATATTCACATCTTTGTCTTCTATGAGAAGCTGAATTATCTGCAACTCATTTATTTAAGGCAGCCTTTTTAAAAAAGAGAAAGATATCCAAGATCAGAATCAGAATATATTATGTCTGTGTACCCAATAAAGCTGTTGATCTCCTTACTCCACTCTTCTGAGAAGAATCCATAGCTGGAAGTGAAAGAGCAGAAGGAAAACAAAGGCCAAGAATAGCAGACCTCCCACTGGGATCACAGTCTTTGTCTCATTCTTTCCATTACAATGACTTGGAATGGCAACAGAGCCCATGATGTATCATTACATGTGAGAGTCCCTGGAAAGATGGTCAAAGATACTTTTACTATTAGAAATAATAATTCATTTTGCACATCAACAATATAGTGCTACTAAACTGTACTTAAACTTTAATTAATATTTCTAAGTAAAAGATTTCTTCCTCTTTATACAAACACTGAAAATAAAATTTCAGTTTTGAAAATATATTTTCTTAATTGGCTATCTAGTGTACTATCTTTAAGGCACATATATGGCCAAATAATAAGAGCAACCTGCCATGTAGGAACAGGCAACAAGAGTAATTTTTCTCTGATGTTGTGTTCCACTGTCTAGCGGTAGTCAATGGAAGTGATGTTTCTGTAAATATTGAGTATTATGAAGGATGCTTCTGTATGTAACCTGTTCAGATGTACACTAAAACACAGTGTCTTTCATTTGTCTTTAACAAAAACCAACCGCCTGTTAAAATTTCTCATGTATGACATTGAAAATTACTGTTTTGCAGACCCTGAATAATAACTAACTTCTCTTTAATTCTAAAAATTAAGTGAAAAAGCCAATATATAAGAATTCAAAGCAGCTTTCCAAAGTCTTTTCCAGAATCACTATCTGCAAAAGTTACACCTGGGAGGGAACAGGGCCTCTATTAGAATGTGCACTGCCTCCTCCCACTAGTGATACCAGCTTCCAAAAGAAATAATGGGTGACTTGAATCAGGAACATATTTTCTTGCGATATCCACCCAAATGGACAATTGAGCATTTGTGGAGTCCTCAAGCTGGAGTGACCCAAAGTTACAGCACTATTGATCAGCTGGTTTCCTCTGGGACAGAAAGATTTTGCTTTACATTAAAGATCACAGTCTACTCATTTCTTCTTGTCCTCTTACATAAGGCCCTTCACTCTCAGGCACGCTGTTCAAAACCATGTTCTCAAGCAATGCTGGTATTTGTTTCCAAGCAATCTTTAGAAAACACTAACTTCTGCTTAGTTATATTACACACCAAATGTTGTTTATAAGTGATTTATACATTTAATGATTTGCAAAGTGATTTTTCAAAAATAAGTTATAATCATATTCCTGCTCTGTGTAATACTCCTAGTGTACTTTATATTATACAAGAAATTACTCAGTCATGGTGAAGTCTAATATTTTAACTTTTGCTGTATCCCTAATTTGGTCCCACAAGTACTAAGTTGCATTACTATGTGCCTTTTTCTTCTGTGTTCTTCACCCTTTGTATTCAAATACATGCAGTCTGAACTTAAACCTGAAATGTAAAAACATTTTTACAGAGTAGATCTATTACATGAGAAAATGCTCTCATTAAGGGCAAGGTGTGACTTCTTATTTCATGAATGTGAGGTCTGTAGGTTAGCAAGCTAATATTTCTACTGGAAAAAAAGTGACTGCCAGATGGCAATCTAGAGGGTAACACAGAATCTGGACCCAGTTTCCACATAGACTTAACAAGAGAATTAGTAAGACATTCCATATAAATGTTTCCAACTGCTTTTAGCCAAGTCTTACTGATGTTGCCTTTTCTTCATCTATGCCACTGAGTAATTACCTCCTAATTTCTGCTGCTGACTCCTCTCTCCAGCTGCAGCACAGCTCATTAGCTTGGGCTCTGTTACACTACCTCTCTGTCTGACTGTCAGTGCCATAGATTATAAATCATTTGAGGTCATGACTGGTACTTTTGTATGTTTTCTATCAGGCAAACCAAACTCGACCACCAAACATTGGTATTAGATCATATTAATTACTTTCATAAGCCTTTAAATGAATTACTCATTGTGATATTTAATCTGGATATATATTAAAAGGAAATTTTGAGTAATTGCGTCCTTTATTTGACAGACACACTACATAAAGAAAGTATATTTTAAGTCTTGTACATACAGGAGTCAGAAAAGTGTAAGTGCCATTGACGACTCACTACACAAATTCTATGAAAGATGGAATCCAGAAACAGAATCTGCTTTTGGAAATTGACAAAGTGACACACCAAAAGGGGTCAAAGCAGTTCAGTCCCAGAGCAAGGAGCAGATCCTAGTAATTTTCCCAATAATCAGACTTTCCATAGCAAATTTGACAAACAAATGTACCTAGTGTTAAATGCCAACACGGAAACTTCAATTAGATGCATCTAATTGGAAACTATTTTGCAGGCCTTTCAGCAAGAGTTGAGTAAAAGGTCGGGATGTTTCTTTGCTGAAACAGGTTTGTCAAAATTAGTGACTTTTCTCTATGATTTTTACATGCTTTCAAAAGAGACACAAAAATGCAAAGAAATCCTACAGTAGAGAAAAAAGAAGCTTTAAGAAAGTTAAGTGAAATCAGCTCACATTTTTCTTTCAACTGTTTTGAGCAGTAAAATGCTCTCCTTCTGTCTGCAAAAGGCAAAGCTGCTTCAGATGCAAAGCATTCACAGCATCAGCAACAGAGTAAGACAGGTGAGGTGTGTTCTTCCCAGCTGGCATTGTCCTGGGTAATTATAATTTAAAGATCCATTAATATGAATTCTAGGTTGAAATACAAAATATTGCTTTTGTTAGAGGATACTGGAATATTTCAAATGCAAAGGAAAAAATACTTTGACAGACTAGACCAAAATGCCATGCTTTGCTTTCCTTAAACTGCTTTTTATCAGATGGATTGCTGTGTTACAATCATTTGAGAAGACAGACTAGTCCATGTGACAGAAGCAGAACATCTGATTGAATCTGGTTTGACTTTAACAGAGAAGGCAAGTGTTTATTTCCCTTGTCAGTAGGCTGACAGAATTAGACAAATATTGGCATATGGATTACTTTAAATAAACTTAATTAATACAAAAATCAATTGAGAAAATTACAAATAGCTGAATAGATTTCAAGAAGTTGGCATTTGTATTACTTCAATCTTCCTCTCCCCCTGTACCCTCAAGCAACCATGACTTATAAGATGGTGATTTTTTTCCTTAAAGCTTGCTGATTAAAATTAAGCTAGTCACTCTTTCCACTGGCCCTTTTCAAACTGCACTATTACTGCTGCTTTGGTTTGCACTGTAATGTTGATCAAATTAAAAGTTACAAGGCTCAGAATTATTTGTCCAGTATTTTCCTGTGTCTGGAAAATTATATAGGTAAATACCAGTACTGTTAGCCTACAGCACTACTGATACACACAGGAGTGGTTTATGGGGGAAAGATTCAATTTTAATAATGGAACTATCAGTTTCAACCAGGGTCTTCACTAACAAGAGAAATAACAAATGCATGCCATTGACAGGTTACTTCTTAGTCACTACTTTGTTGTCTAGCAAATAATCTCACATCACAAATAATAATCATCAAGTGCTATTTCCAAATCTGTTGTATGTCTAATGTACAGACATCTCTATATTTCCTACTAATTAAAATTATTTATATTGCCATTATTTTTCAAAATAATTCATAGTAGAGGATTTAGAAAAACAGGTTACCCTAAAAAACCCCATTCCCTACATGTTGTCTGCAAATGTCAACATGATTATCAGTATTGTGTAATAGATGAATAATTGCAATAGAAATCCTAGTTATGAAAGATCAAATTCAGGACAGATTATGTTCTTGCAGCACAAGATCATTTAGAACAAATAATTTATACTTGAAAACTCATCTACAATCTACTTGCCACCTTAGTATTGTGTGATACATTTCATGCATTCACTCATTTCATCCCAAGATCTGTCACATTCTAGGGAATAAGACCAATTTAATTGACTCTCTGACTATCTAATGACTGTGACAAAGCTCTGATTTCCCCTAAAGGTAAAAGCACAGATTATGAAAGAAACTGCTTATACAACAAACAATGCTGATGATACAAGATACTGACTTGAAATGGAAGTGAAATGAAAGCAAAAATAAGACAGAATTTTTTTAAAACAAAGGAAGATATTCTATTTTCTTCTTTCCAAACATTAAATTGTTAATGACACATATTATGACCACTGATGTAGAAATTTACATCCTTGCATCTGTAAACAAGAAAGATGTCCCTTCTTTTCCTAGCAGAAGCAAATGGAAAAAAATGGAATAGCTGCCCATTTATTTTCAATTGACTACTGGACAGTGACTTGTGGAGATGAATATGTGTTGAAATATTAATCCATTTGTCATGGAATATACTTGATTTAAATACAATCTTACTAAAGAAGGAATGACGAAAATTAATTTTATGGGTAAAAATATCAGAGAAGCTATAAATATCATTTGTACATTTGAAAACAACACTTAGTTGAGGTATCTCCCCTAGCCAAACATATGCAGCAGATCTTATTTTGAGGGGCAGAGACCTATTTAGAACACAACCAATGCACAAGAGTACCTAACATATGAGACAGATTTGAGTAATCACAGACTCTCCCTTTGCCTCTGGGATTGGAGAGTGAATTACAATGCCAAAATATTTCTACAAAGGTCTGAATTCCCAACACATATTAAATGTTCACACATATACATTTTATTGGGACCACTTTTGTTGAACTCCCAATACAAATAGAAAAGTGTGCTTGAATTGTCTTTATATCTGTAATGTCAGAGCTTCTTTCCTGAATATAATCACAGGCATTAGTGGTAAGATTGGGGTAGGTGGGGAAGAAATACACGTTACTGCAAAATAACATAGCCACTAAAATAAATAATTTGACTTACTGTCTTGACACTATCCCACCAAAACCTGCAAAAGAGTCAGGATCATGAAAGGGCAGCATAAACATCATCATCTAACCCCTAGGTTCTTATTTCGTGATTGTGTTCCACATGCTTTCAAATTAACAGAGTTGATGTAGTCAGGTGTATTAGCACATAATGGCTAGGATAACATTTTTTCCAGATATCCCAAAAAGCAGTACTAAAAAACATCGGCATCACAGGCACTGCTAGCTGGTTGGAAGGGAAGAAATGTGGTTGAGGGGAAAAAAAGACATACACAAGTACAGGGAAGAGATTTACCCACATTACACATCTCTAAAGAAACCTCAGTCTTCTTTATTGGCAATCTACTGGTCTACTTTCTGATTGCAGCCAAATCTCATTTACAAGAATGTTATTTTAATATCCTGCTAGATGTGCAACCCAAACTTTCAATGTAAATGTTATTTATGGAAGTTTCCTTATGCAAGAATTGTGACTTTTTTTTTTCCATAAAAAAGACCCAAAAGAGCACAACAAACAAACAAAGAAAAAACCTTCAAGAATGTCTGTGGGACAGAGAAACTGCTTATCCTGTGAGCCAAATGCAGATCCCTATCTCCAGCACAGCTAAGGAGCTCTATGGAAACAACTCGGAAAGCTCTCCTCCATTAACAGGATGTTGAGAAAAGGACTGGCTGCAGCATGAAGAAGAGTCAGTTTAAGGGACGGATTAAATGGGAGTCTTCTGTGGCCTCTGAGCTAATTAACTGCAAAGTTTACAGTAGAACACTTCAGATGCTTACTTTTTGGCATCAAGGTTGTACTTAAGAGGTTAGGGAATAATATCTTTAGCTGTTATTAGAGTTAGAGAAAGATTTTGGTTCAAACACAGAGTAAGTGTGGAGTAATTGGCAACAGATTGACTGAAATAGTCAATAAATATTGTTTCATCTAACTTTTCATACTGCAAAGAAAGGGATTTTCCCCAGAGAAGTGTCATTGTAGGTTTCATTCTCATATAAAATAAACTTTTACTACTCATCTAATTTAAGAAACATTAAAAACATAAGAATAAGCACAAATGTAATCATCCTCTTATATGCTATGAGTATCACATAATTATGCTTTGCTTCCACGTTATTACATATGGAAACTATCAATTCAATAGAAAACCCTTTCCCTGAAAAATTTAAAGTAGTCATCCCAATATTTAATATTTAATATCCCAAGCTTTATTATTGCTTCTATGTTCATAATTCTATACAAGATCTCTTATTTTCAAGATAAAACCTACCAGGTTATCTGAAGATATTTTACTCTGCCTTGTGAAGGAGTTTGTTTTTCACAGGTATCATTCCATATCAAAGCTTGTGATATGACTTTTAATTTATTTTACTCTCTCCTTTATGTTTGAAGCTAATGACCTCTGGATTTTTTTTTAAATGCACAAAATTTTTAACTAACCCATTAAGTGATGATGAAGTTTACAATAGCTTAGACATCTGGCCTGGATGTGATACATATGAAAGATAGTCACCTCACAAATCAGCAGTCTGTGGTGCTTGAGAGAGATTAGTCAGGAGGGTTACTTTAAAGCTTCCTTGGATAAAGAGATCAGACACATCTCCCAGATGTAAAACACCTCTGTCTCTACTGGAGAATATATTGAAAAGTGACTGTGAAGGAGAACTGGGTGGCCCAGGAGGTATGGTAGCAGACTGTGAAACTATTAATCTCCAAGCCATGTTTTTGAAACTAATAATGGCCTTTAAGATTTTATGCAAAGCCAGTGAAACAATAATTGCTAAATACACTGATGAGTCCTCTTGTATTTGTGGAGGGTCTACCATAGCTGTGAACCTTGGAAGCCAGAAAGAACATACATTAGAAATTACTAAGTGAAGTGTCCAGCACTTGTAATTCATTGGGGTTAGATCCTGGTGGGAATTGGTAGTCATGTTTTCTCTGACAGTTTTTAATAAATTGACCATAATAAAAAAGGGAGGAATTGTCCATGAATGGTATTTAATAGAACAAAGATTGACTTCATGGTGTTGAGAAAGCAACACAGCAGCAACAGTCACTTCAAAAATACAAGGAGAGGGGCAGGAGTCCTGATATATTTACAACATTCATTCAGAAAGTGTGGGGACCCACTTCAGCCTGGAGGGTTTAAATGGTTAAATTACCAGAGGAGTGCAACAGTCATGGAGCCAGGAAGTATTTTAGATAAGTAATGGCTACTAAAGGTACAGGAATTGCAGAGGAAGGAGACCATTTTCTCTGACAGTGCTTTGGAGTGGGGAAACTGCAGCTGGCTAGTTGATGTATTTCACTCTACACAGCCAAACCCAGGTTTCAATCAAAAACAAACTCCAGAGCTAAGGAAAGATCAGAGTTTAGGACTGATCACTCCCTATAGCTCTCTTTTCTGTTCATTAAATTAACCTTGCATTTGTGTGTGATTTTTGGTGCTAGGTCACTTAAATAACTGGAGACAAGGTTGTGCTCATGATGCCTTTGGAGCTCGGCGCTTGAGGCGTTTTTCCAGGATGTGGGTTTGAATGCACTCAAGCTACTGCCAGGTACTTCCAAGCCCCCTGTCTTCCAGATTAGTGTCCTGAACAGCATTTTAGATAATTATCTAAAGATAACAGACAACATAAGCCCTTTGAAAATGAATTATTCCTGCTCACATAGGTATCTAGATTAAGTAGTAACTTGACAATAATGGAGGCATCTATTTTACAGATTTAGGCTTTGCAGAGGCATGGGAGTTTCCTCCTGTAGACTTACCCCTACACTCAGTGTTTCTTGATGCCTGCTTATAAATGACTTTGTATTCTATGTGAGGTTTTTGAGGGACATTTTTCAGTGGCGTCTATGTTGATATATTGTGTATATAGGATGCTATCTATTTTCTTATCTTCTATAAAGTGGGCTGATGTCTGACATCTGAGAACATGTCCTTACTTTTGGAAAAGAACCAATTCAGGACACTGAAGTCCTGGACTATGTGCCAGGAGTTATGGAATGTGCAGGGTTCTGTAAGGTAGAGATACATCATGTTATTAAAGCATTGCTGAATAACACAGAATTTTAAAAATACAGACATTCTAAATGCTAAGGCAGTACTTGCACACTTCCCAAAGCAGGTGATATTTATAGAGCTTTGCTTTGACTGTGTCTGTGCTATGAATAGCCTTATAAAACAGGACCAGTTATTTTAATGCATTTTATAAGCAATTTTTATAAGGATTTTACTTTATTGCCAAATTTAATTAATTTTTTAAAAGAATATATGGAAAAGGGGTTAGATATTCAATTAGGAGAGAACATAGGTGTGAGAATAATGAAATAACTGTAAAGATGCAGGGGAGGAGTGATTGAGGCAGAAGAAACATGCTTTCTCCATGATTTTTCTATTGTTTTGATGAAACTGAAACTGATCCACAGGGCAAATGTCACTGCAGCCATTTTGGAATTTTTTGTGTCTTTCTCTCTATAAAACTGGAGCCAGAGGTCTTCAGGGAAGGGAATTATCATACACTTGGTGGGTTTGCCTCAATCTTCAACTATTTTGGAAATGAACATATGTTTATAGCTCAGAAATAACTGAAGCGCCTCTAGTCATGCATCTTAATATTTATTAATCGGCTATTTACTCCAAAGGCCATTTATCTTCTTTCTAAAATGAAATGAAACCAACTATTTTGTTGGCAGCTCAGTGTGGAATAGTGCAGTTTTAAGACAAATGGAAGGCCTTCAGTGTATGAAAAATGTCGTTAGAAAAATCAAAACAGAAACCTTGAGACCTCTTCCTTGGAAAAAGTGTCACAGTAGTTTAAGGTCACTTTGTATAGCTGTATAACAATATCATTTATTATGCCCCTTCTAATCCTACTAAGTTTTTATAATGAGACAATCTGAGTAATTGTAATTGATGATAAATTTCTACAAGTTGGGGGGTATGTTTATGCTTTATGAGCCATCAGACAAGATTGTTTGAGATGGATGTGTTTAATGATATTCTGTTTTAGGGACTCAGTCTCTGAGCTGGCCCAGTGTGGCTTTGTTTCTGCCACTGAAGGATTGAGACAGTAGTGGGTAGCTTGGGTTTACTATGTGGAGCTAACTGCCAGTGTGTCTGTATTTGAAGCTTTCCCAAAACAGATTCCAACTGATATGGAAAGAAAAAGTAATTATGGAGAGTTTTATGTGAAGAAGCCAATTTTACTATTTCTGGTTTTGGAGTTTTTTACATGACTACTTGAACATAATAACAAAGGAACATCCTGCTCTTGGCTCTTCTCAGTTCTCAAGAAAAATAAGTGCAATCAAGTATGACTTTTGACTGTCACACTACTCACTCAAAAGACCACATTAAAAAATACAGGGAATGCAAAAATACACTACAGGAGATAAAGAGCAAATGGAGGGACAACTGAAATCAGATAGCAGGAACTGGAATGAAATAGACTGTCCAGATGCTGCATCTTTTAAGAAATCAGTTTTCCTTTTTGACTCTGCTAACTTCTTTGCATTTATGTTGTGGGTTATGACTCAAAAATGTGTCTGGAATGATCCATTCTATTGTGTCATTTAGCTTTCTTTGGAAAAAAAAATAGAATCAAGATGCCATGATTTTTCTGCTACTAATGACATTATTTCTAGCTGGCCTGTTATTACTGTAGTCTTTGGCCAGGCTGCATTCTTTCAGGCTGCAAACACTCAGCTTATATGAGTTATACAAGTTGAGCTTATGCAAGCAATGTTGATTAAAGATTTTCCTTGGCCTAAAGGGTTGCTTAAAGGGTATGGTAAATATTTGGCATTACAATATCAAGCCTGAGATCCTGAGTAATTTATGATGAAACACCTGCACAAGTGAGCTGAAAGAAACTGAGCATGCTGAATTATTGCACGAGTTACTAAACCCAAATAGCTTCATATGGCCACACAAGAAAGTTGAGGCTAAAAATATAATTACTTTCAGTCATTGTGAGGCCTGAAAAATAGGACTGTTGTGTGGTGTGAGGTTTTGTTTTTAATACAAAACCACAAGTCTGTCTGATAGAGGACACAGTTTTGATATTCTATTCCTAAATTTCTCCAAGTAAAATGACTACACTCTGCATAAAAAAATTGACTAAAATAGTTGTGTCAAATAAACATAATGAGGGACACATTCATACCCTTCTATAGGAATGAAGAACCATGCTATCACTCCCCCTCCCTCACTCACCCTTTCAATGGAAGGCTTACAAGCAGGGACCCACCTGCCAGGTAAAACTCGGGGAACAAAGCAGTAAGGTATTTAGCTGCTGCCGAGATATCTGCTCTGGACACTAGAGAGAAAGAGAGATCTGTCATGTCAAAGTAGAGAGAATTTCAATATTGTCAAAAAATGCTAATTCGTGGACTCACAGCTCGCATGTTGAACATGTTCATCATTTTGAAACCTTCAGCCAATGGAACTGGTATTCAGGTTTTTTTTTCCTCCGTAAACAAAAGCTTCCAAATCTGAATTTAACACTTATTTTACAGGAATTTAAGTAAAATGGAAGACCCAGCTCCTTATGGCTTTCGTAGAATTACTTAATACCTAAGTGCCTGAAGCTTGGTAATGATGTTGTGTTCTTTTCACCTTTTTTGATCAAGTTCTGTGTTTCTACAGTATCAAAGCAGAAGAAAGAGAGGGCTTAGGATAAGACATGGAAAGGCTGCAAATCCCTGATATCTGAATCAGAAACATCTCTTGATAGATCTCTGCATGACATAAGTTCATGGAGACCCAAAACTCAGTTTCATGAAAACAGGCAAACCTTGTTGAGTCATCTGCAAGAGATTCCTGAGAAGCACAGTTATGCAGTTGCCTGTGTAATGTGAGTTACATCTGATGCATAGAAAGAAGAGACATGGAGTAATAATCTCTTACATAACATAAGTGACTATCTAATATTTTTTCCAAAATTCTGCTTCAGGAAGTAATTTGCTCAGATAATTTCTATTTGCCACTATAGGTTAGGTCTGCTGGTATAAGTGAAATAAGGGATTCCTTTTATCTGCTTTGGAACAATAGTGAATCACTCTACAGATACTGTCACGTGAAAGAGTAGTTTCCTTAAACCGCACATGTTCGATCTGGCTGTCAATGCCCAAAGACACAGAAGACCCTTGTGCCTGACCAGCCTGTGTCCTGTTATGGGGACCCCACTGAACAGCCACATGTATCAGAAGGTGGTTCTGGGGTGCAGACCGACAGCGTCTCAGAATAAAATCCTTTATATCAGTTTAGAAACAGAGGCCGCTTTCTGGATTTCACCACTCTTAGTTGGCATATTATCAGTTTTGTCAAGTTATTGACTGTCAGTGGCTGCTAAAGCCCTTGAAAAAAGACTTGTACTAAGTAGTTTACAGAATAACAGATTTTATTAACAAATGCAGTGATAATAGTAAACTGTGACAGATTGAAAGATTGATGTTGACAGCATACTGACTGGCAAAAACGAATTTGAGGCAATATACAGACAAGTTCTAATGCCCAATGAAAGCCAGCTCGAGGTAATTATTTAGCAGGCATATAATAAAGTTCTTACCCTATAAATGTCCCTGTGGAGGGAGAAGACAGGTACAGCTTGTCAATGATACCAGAAGTTACAACAGAGCCTCCTTTGACCTCCCTTCCCTAAGCTATATTTATATTATTTTCTTTGAGGGTGGGCAAAGGTAAAGTTACAGTTGATGCAATTTCATGTTTAGGTGGATTTTGAGCGACTTTAGTCATTAGTATTTGTAGAAGCATGAAAATTAATATGTATTTTCAAGTTAATGAAGCAAAGTTTAGCTTTCATTCACCACCTGGCACATTCCTTTGACTTTGTTCCCATTAGGTACATTGTTTTTAACAGAGCATGATCACAACCCCATTGTGTTGCTCCATTCTCTGTGTCATATGTGCATTGATTTCAACAGAGCATGACCACAGAACCTCTGTGCCACTCCATCCTTTGTTTCATGTCTCCCTTAGAACAGCACACCAAGCTTCCTCATAGTTCCTGCTTCAAAGGTGTGCAGACAGTTTGTCCCTGGCAAACTGTAGCCAATGTATACACTCCTTCTTGCTTAACTTTGCTTTTCAGTATTTTCCAAACAGTTGAGACACTTTAATTTTCATCATCGTTCTTATTGTTTCAGCAAATGTAGACTAGTTGGCTGTGGAAGACTGGCAGTGCATATTATGAACTGTGTGGCTGCTGGGCACACCTATAAAATGTTGTACTGAAAATGAATGACTGAAGGTAAGAAATCACTGGTGCACCTGACACATAATGAGCTGCTCTGAGAACGGAGTAGCTTTCTTTTGGTTTGGATCTATGAAAATATGGCAGGAACAGATGTCCAATATACTCTAGCCCTTTGAAATGGAGGTTTCCCATACAAAAAAATAAAAAAGGTTGTTACTGTCTGAGTAACAGACATAGTGCTGGTACTATCTGGTACTACAGATAGTATTTTTACACAGATGGACCCCAAATGAGAAGGGCAGCGTTTGATGGACTGGCTCCAAAATCCAAAGAGTGTATTTAAATATGTCTGTATGCAAAACATATGCCTGTACATGCAAGTACATTCATATAACATGTTTTCACCTAGGCTTCTAAGTCTGAGTGATACTCTAGTGAAGGCAACTCATGCTCTGCTTATGTTGGTCTGTATTTGAAGATGTCCTGTGTGTGCAAAAAATACATGGGGAATTTTGTTTGAATATATGGATGAATGCAGATTATAGGAACGACTTCTAAGTTTCTGAACCTGAACAAAACAATTTAGCCTATTATCAGCAGACCTGACCTAGAAATACTGATGGAAAACCAGACCTCTATATGATGTAACAAACTTCTGATTATTACACAGAAACTTTTCTTTCTTTATTGTTAAACAGCCATGGGAAGCAGAATATCAGTTCTTGGAGATTCCTCTCTCCAGGAACCACTGAATCACTCTCTTTTGCCCACTCACTGACAGCACTGTATCTTGCTACCCATTAAAATATTCATGCCAGGGAGATATAGCATCAGACATTGTTCAAATTCTGCCAGTGCCCCCAAAATCTGATTAGATGAGGAACAGACAAATCAGCAAGCAATCCATGCTTAGCACTACAGAGGAAGGCAGAAGGTCTTGCCCGGCAATTAATTCCTTCACAGTTGCAAAACTAGTAATCTAACATTGAATGTGTGAGCAGAAGGTGTTGATCAGGTGTCCCAGGGAAAGAATTTTTTGCATTGCCTGAGACTAGCAAGTAAGTTAGCAAGTAGCTAAAGAAGACAGAAGAAGCTTATTGTCATGTGATCACTTTTTAAAAAACATCAACACAGAGAGAAAATACATCCACTCTAATCTTACCAGCTAATGAATGGATAACTTAAAGGCTGAGACTTCACTAATTTAAAGTTTCCATATTCCTTCATGAAACAAGGGTTAAAGTGTGGGGTTTAGTGTATCCAAGCTCATATATGACTGTGCAGACCAACTGCTTACACTCCTGAGCCACAAAACTTCTCACAAAAAATTAATATAAACATACTTAAGAAAGATTTATATAACAATAAAAACTCCATGAACTGGTGACTTCATCTCCTCTCCTTTTATTCCAACTTAAATTATTTCTGCTGTCGTTCATATTCTGGTTAAATTAAAATCTTACTTAGTATCCTACTGATCTGATGATGTTTTTTTTCAGCCAGAATGAGCAACCCAACCTTCTGGAAACAGATGTGCAAGAACATATACACAGAATTCAGATAATCCCTTAACTGTATGTTTGATGATCTAGATATACTAAATATCATAATAACTGTTTTCTAGTTTCTTTAACATTGATTTTTATATTGTTCTTTTCTTCCCTTACATCTTTAACATTTCTATATTTAAATTTGAGTACCAGGTCTAGAAATGGCACTAACGTGCTAATTTGGATTTAATATTGCACCAAGAATTCCTGTTTCTATTGCACATTTTTCTCTTTAAGTACCCAAATATCAATGGAATGAAATTCTCATCTATGACAGTACAAGACCTGTCCAAATCAGTTGTATTTAAATCAGATTCTCATTCTTTGTAGACATAAATTGTTGACTTCATGTATATTGTCTTGCATTGGTATATAGTTAGAAACAATTAAAAAATCTGTTTCATTTGAAATCAACCTCCCAAATAATTATAAATCAGATTCACTCTGTTCTTCTGCCCAGAAATTGAATTATTCCAAATCACTATGCTATTTTGAAAATTCTGGGCAACAAAAATTTTTGTTTTTCATCTCAGGTTTTGCACCAAAATACTTAGGTTAGATAAAAAAAAAGGTTACATAAAAAACCTTTTAGAATATCTGAAATAAGGACAGAAACCAGACCTAAAGTTCAGTTGGGCAATTTTTTCCCCATTAGTTAAAGTCTTTGACCTAATTCAGAGTGGGAATCCAAATGAATGGCAGTACCCCTCACCTGCCAGCAGCTCAACTCTGGTGTCTCACCTTTCCTAGTACCTGCTCATGGGAAGAATGCTCTTAAATGTGGGAGCACAGAGAGAAACAAAAAGCCATACGTTTGCTCCCTCATAAATCTCAATTTCAAGTCATGTTTTTATCCATCCATTTCAAACGTCATTCTCCAGTCTTTGGAGAAGCAAAGACTTTGCTCATTTTAAAAACAAGACAATGCGTTCTAACTGATTTTTTTTGTTTTACCTCCTCATTCTTTTGTTGCTATGTCTTTGGACCACCCAACATAAATCAGCTATCTTTCCCTGGCATTCATGCACTCAGAATCCTTGCAAATGATGTCCCTATTAGTCATTGCTTGGTCCAGCTACAATTGGCATAGTGAGGTTTTCAGAGTATATTTTTAATATTCAGTCAGCTCCTTTTGACTCTTGGACATAAGACCAAAGACAGGATATCATACAGTAAATCAGTGTAATAATTATCTTGATATAAGCTTCTTAAATAGTATAATTGTGATTGGCAAAAAACTCTCACGTTTTCATGACACAGGGGTTAATGATATATATAAATAATGGTGATGCAGTCCCATTAGTTGGAGACCCAAAGCCATCCTTGTGGAGGGTATATATAGCAGAGCTATAATTCTCTCATTGGTTTAGCTCTATGGTGGAGTTCTAGGATCTCAGTAACTTGCAAGAGCCTGGGTGGCCCAAAGTCACCATTTGGGTGGCCCATGGAGCAGAATTTCACTGTTCTGCATAGTCATGGTGTGTTTAGACTGACAATGTAAATGAACAAAAGTCCATCACCCCGTAGGTGGGAGCAAGGCACAGAAGACTGGGATAGCATGAACTGAAGGCGCATTGCTCCTTCAGGATTTAAAAACTTCCAATTTAGTACATTGTCTACTTCTAATCCTGAATGCAGATGGTGTCAGAAATATTTGTGCTTAAATTAGAACCAAGACAAGATGTACAAGCTAAGTTAAGGCTCCTGCAGTCATCCTCCATTCAGGGTTGTGGACACACAGAGCTAAATGCATGTGGTTCTATTTCTGCTTCTTCCCTTTGCTAGCAGAAACCCATATGTGAATCACAGTTTGCTTAAGATGTTCTGCTAGTATATATCATTGTTCAAAGTGACATGTGTACACTTCATTTAAATCTCTGTGTTTCTTAAGTGACAGTTCATTTAAAAGTTGAGAGATATAAGATCCTTCTAAACGTGATCTGCTCATGTATTTCCGGATGGACTGGCAGATATGGTAAGCATTTAGATGAAACCTGAAGTCTAGCACAGGCTGCTAGAAGCCAAGCGTATGACTTGCAACTTATCAATGAAATTTGGATCAGACCCTTCATGAAAGAGAAACATGCGGTACTGGTTCCTGGTGGTACTAAAGAACATAGATGTGTTTCTGGAATGACCAAGCAATGCTAAATCAGAACTGATGTTTTGTGCAGAATGGAAATAAGACAACAGGAGATCACTATTAAAAGCAAAGTATTTCTGGCCATTTTTATAGTTTTCAATTGCTGTTGAAAGTAGCACTATGCTGTTATAAATATGCTCAATTCCTTCCTTCATGTCCTACATATTTAGCATTTTCCAGGAAATGTGGCTTCTCTTGATTTATTAAATTCAAGGCTCCACAGACAAGCTCTTTGCTTGGAGAGGACCATTTGGTTCCCTTGGTGAAACACATGTCTTCAGAGGACAAAAATCAGTGAAAAATTAAAACTGACAAACATCATTTATTCATCATGAACTTTTCCTCTGAGGTTACTACAGAGCAAACCGAGCTGTATGCTCGATTTTTTGTTGTTTTTATTGTACTATTTTTCAAAAGCTGTGAATTTTCAGCATAATTGTGTGTGGTATAGTTCTCATTGCAGCAACCAAAAAGATCTGTTAAAAAAAGAAAAGAAAGCCAACTAGGCAATGTACTTAAAATTGGGTTCCTATGACTGTGTGGGGTCTTTGAAGTGTTCTTGAAATGGCAAAATGGCAACATAACAGTGTTTCTATGACTGTATATAGGCATTGGCTCCAATTCACAAATCCCAAATTCCACCCAATTCTCTGTGCCTGATGTTTTCTTTTGGCAGGGCACTTCCTGCAGCCTAGAGCAAATCAGCAGGAACTATTAGGGCTTGGATGGATTTAAAATTCATTCCTAAATATGGAATCTACTTTTGTTCAAAGTCTTGACCCAGATCACCTGCCTTTCAGTCTCAGGTGTGAACCAGAAAACCATTCAGTTCTGTCCCTACCACTCCTGTCTTCTATCTCCTCTTCCCCTTTCAGCATATAACTGACTTGCTTCAGTGGAAGAACAACAAGCTGGAGGGCAGTGATTGATATAGCACCACATATAAATGGTGGTCAAGAACATAATAATAATTTTGCTGCTGCTATCAAGAGACTGAGCCAATTAAATGCCATGTTTTAATATAAACTTTTGCCAGGACTGTATTTGCTTTATTGAAGTTTCTAACAAGCCTTTAATGTTGCTACAACAGGATATTACTTTTTCTTCAGATAGAATATAAATGTTCTGCTAAAAAAGGAGTAAAAACCATGCTATAAGGTTATGTATTAAACAATTTCTGCATTCTTCCAAGCACTGTAATTTAATCTTAACATAGTAGGGGCACAGGTTTGCTATGGTGCAAGATGTGAAATGTTTACATAAACCACAGTTAAAAGAATTTCTAGGCTCAGTTCAAGAGTTTACACTTTCAAAGTCATTCCACCAGGGCATCCATCATGATCACACAATTGCTTTGTCTGAGTTCTTTAATTCTTTCACCCCTCTGAAACTGTGTATTTAAAAACCTATCACAGGATTCCTAAACAGACGAGGTCAGCTAGGTGTTGTAATCACATCTCTTCACTAAAAAAGCCATATGTAATCAGCTGAGCTTTGGCTCCAACTGTTGTAAACTACCAACTCATATGAGTATTACTGGGAAGAGACCTAGGGAAAATGTCTGTTATATCTACTATCTGTGTAATAAACAGAGTTATGTCTATCATTAGCACTCAAGCAAATAAATGATGGTGCTTTTATGGTACCTAAATAGCTTTTCTCCAGTAGTGGTCAGCCCCGTTAGCCTGGCCACTGCTCAAAGGGATATTCTTGGCCCTGAGGTCGGGAGGTGGGTGCTGGGAGAGCAGGAGCAATGCCTTCTCTCTTGCAGCATTTAATGTATTGGGTTAGAGAGGGCAGGTTTTGGTAGCAAAGGGACTGCAGGGGTGGCTTCTGCGAGAAGGTGCTGGAAACTGCCTCCATGTCTGACAGAGCCAGCTCCAAGACAGACATGCTGCTGGCCAAACAACCAAGTGACTAAGTTGGCATGCCTCTGAGACAACATACTCAAGAAAGGTTGAAAACTGCTGCACAAGACCAGCTATAAGAAAGTGAGAGAATGCGGGAGAAAGAGTCCTGCAGATACCAAGATCAATGAAGGAGGAGTAGAGGAGGTGCTCCAGAGTTTCTCCTGACCCCATAATGATGATGATGCTGAGACAGACTGTCTCTTCAACTTTGAGGATCGGCCCAAGGTCTGTGTGTGTTATTAAGATTGAGGGAAAAAAAAGATAAATCACTGAATGGCTTCACTTTTTCTTCATCATGATTTCCCAGGTGATCCTCTTCAGCAAATATCCTCCCAATCTTTTGCTTAGAGCTCCTTTAATAACTTTCTTGATGTCTGACACAACACTGCCAAGTCTCAACTCTTAATTGAGCTTTGGACTTTCATGTCTTCTCCCTGAACATTCAAACCAGAGGTCATTAACTTGCCTTCAAAAATTCAAAGATTTCCTTCCTGACCTTACTTCCACATACATAATTTCCCTCTTTGAGTTTCAGCCTGAGTTCCTTGTTCAACCTGACATTGGACACAGTGGAATTGCCTGATCCTGTGCTTTTAAAATGTGCTTCTTAAGAACTGACTAGCACTCATGGACCTATAAGCCCTCAGAGACAGATTCCATTGGGACACTGTTCCATTGGGACAAACCTGAAGCTTGTCCTCTTGAAATCTAGGGTAACCACTCTGATTACTTCTTTTTCTCATACACTGAAAAGTTTAAAATCAACCATTTTGTCATCATAGTAGCCAAGACAGCCACTTCTCATCACAGTCCCCATAAGTCTTGCCTTTATTCAGAAATAGCAAGTTTAGGAGGACAACATTCCTGCTTGGGTCTCTGGGACATAAACTTCAGGAATTTGCCAGACTAGTCACAAAAGTGTGGTATTTGCAGTAGATCTCTAGGAAGTCGAAATCTCTGATAAGAGCTTCTGATTAGAAATTTATCATAATTCTAAAGAAGAACACATCAAAAGATGAGAGGACATCTGTTCCCTCCCAAATATGGAATCACAGAATCACAAAATGTGTACTTGAAGGAGGAAGATGTCAACAAAGTCAGAGGAACTCACCAGGAGTGGTCAGCAGGGCCTGTGGCCCTGGAACAGTCACTGTGTGGGATCCCCAGCACCCCACAGCAGGGCACTGGGGAGAGGAGCACGGGAAAGGGTGGCCTTGGCCTCGAGGCCAAGACTCAAGCCCAAGCCCAGGGTCTTGCTCAGGTGTGCACACAGTGGGTGCACCCATGGGAGCCCTGAGCACAGTGTGAGGGCGGAGGCAGTAATGGCACCTGGTGCCCCTTCTATCATCCGAGTGTGCCCTGTGGCTGCGCTGGGTTTGCAATCCTTTGACACCCATGGAGGAACCATGTCATGCTTAACCCCTGGCCAGGAACTCCATGCCACACTGCTGCTCACTCATTGCTTGGAGAGGACTGAAAGGTTAATGGTGAGAAAACTTGTGGCTTGACATAGAAGCAGTTTAAGAAGAAAAGCAAAAGTCACACATGCAAAGCTGTCCCCCCCCCACTTCCACAAGCTCTGCCACCGCTGCTGCAGTGGGCCCCTCTTTCTCTCTGCTGCCTAGGCCTACCTCTCACTGAGGATGACAACCACCCTCAGGGGAGAAAGCTCCCACTTTGCAGGACTCTGGCTGCTATCGCACGGCCGTGCCTTGTGGTGGGGTTGGGATTAAAGCACAGGCTTGCTGGTTCCTGTGATCATGGTACCTGGTTGCCCGAGCAGAAGGGCCTGGTGGTGGGAAGTGTCTGTGCTGGGAAACCCCCAGAGATGACAGAACACTTAATGCTGTTGGGGACCTGTGGAGACATTCTGATCCAAAATTGTTGCAGAATCAGGACTGCCTACAGCTGCTTGCACAGCCTCCTGTTCACAACTGTGAGCACACTTTTTGAAGTTCTTCATGCTTGGTGACTCCACAACTTCTCAGCAACCTATGGCAATGCTCAGTCACTCTTCTCATTAACAAGTCTTTCCTGTGGTTCATTTGGAGTCTCTTGTTTCAATATTTGACCACTACCTTTTGCCCTTGCAAACTCTGGAAAGAGTTTGGCTCCATCATCTCCACATCCTTGCTTCAGGTATTTGTAAATCATGATGCAATCTGCCCTGGGCTTGCTTTCCTCTAGACTGAACAGTCCCAGCTTTCTCAGACTTTTCTTTTAGGGAAGGTTCTCCAGTCTGTTAATCACCATTGAGGCTCTTTGCTGGATTTCACCTTCAGTGTATCTCCATCTCTCTGGGAAAGTCCAGCACTGGACTCAGCACTCTTGAGGTCACCACACCAGTGGGGAGGAGTGGGAAGGATCATTTCTCTTGGCCTGGTAGAACCTGACCTTTCTTGAAGCAGCCCAGAACACTGCTGGCCACCTTTGCTACAAAGGAACAGTGTTAGCTTTCTAACTGGGCACTCAAAGGACATAAGTAATGGAAAACATGGATTCATGTAGCGTCAAACTGCTTTAAAATCCACATAACATACTTGCTGTTCTTCAGCTCATCCTACCATAGGAAGATACTGCTTTTATAGCTGCCTGAAACATCCAGGGACTAGAGATGAACTCTGATTTCAGCATGTGTGCTTTTTTCCCCAGGTTCTATTGGATTTGCATTATCTCTAGTAGGAGGGGATTCCTTCTAAGAGAAAAAGAAAGAAGTTGCAATTCCTAAAATAACTTTTATTCTTCTTAAATTAAATCAGAGCAGCAACCTCCTTTGAATTTTCTGACTTCTTGTTTAGTCCCAGGGTTCACAAATACAAACTCTTTTCCTGGTGAAACAAAAGCTTAGGAATTATATATCTGAAGTTGTCCTTGACTAAATTTCACTAAGGGTAAAAATATATATAAATAAGTTAGGAATCTAAACAAGTCTCAGATGGGTTTGAGACATCTACTGCTGCATTTTCAGAGGTAATTTAAGTTGAGGCCTAAAAGTATGATGAAGCTAGTAGCTGTCTTTGGATATTAATTGCAACTAAAATCCATGGCTGCAGTAATTCATCTTCCTGGCTTACCATATATAAGCCTTGGATTTGCTAGGCAACCACTAACAAACTCTACCAGGTGCATAAGGGTGTAACTCCATGCTCCTCTGGTCAAAGTCATCTCATCTTGGTAGCTCTGGGGGAAAGGGAGAGTTATACAAGCTGTGTTCACCCAGCCGGACAGTTTATGTGTGTTTCTCACTACTACAAGGGCCTGTGAATTATGGCAGTGGGAATTGGTAGATTCTCCACTTCTTCTGACTATGCTGCAGAGAAGGTAATCTGCATTACAAAAGGCCTGGTTTTCACACCCTCTAGTTCCTGAAACAGTTGGGACAGCTACATTCATTAGTGAGTAGTTTTCCACAGGAGTGAGGTGTGTACACTGAAGCTGGTGATTATCATTTCTGAAAAGCTCAGTTTGGTGTAATCTGGCCAATTTTCCCCACAAGCTTTTTTTCATCTCTTGGCATAGGTACAGCTGCTCATCTGTCACCATTTTCCTCAGTAACAGCTGTCTCTGAGGAAGAGAACGACCACACAAGGAAAAAAAGGAAGAAAAGTAAAGCAGAATGAATAAAATAACATTATATTGACCCTGTGATTTCAACAGGGTGGGTCCACCTGCACAGAGATGTTTGCAGCACTGGAGCCAAAAATGTGACAAAACCAAGTTTTCCTTGCTTTCAAGTCTGCAGTTCATTATAGAAACAAAAATGGTACCATTTGCTTCCAGAAAGCTGGAAGCAAATTTTAAGGGCCATAATCAAAACCAAAAGATGAACTGAGAAATATTTTAACCTGCCAGAATTTGTGTGCAAAGGTTCTGTGTTTCCTCTGCAAGATGTGATAATATTTTTCCTACTGAGCAGAGGATATTGCAAATATTGGTGTGAATGCAATCAGATTAAGCAAAAGGCAGCCTTGGACACAAGAGCCTGGTCAGTCAGGTAGTGAAGTAATTGCTTTTAATATTTCATTTTTATAGGTAAGATCATAATTACAGACAGATCTTCAAACTTCTTACTTTTCACCTTTTTTTTTCTTTTTCTCTAAAATGTAAACTAATTTTTCTCTTGCTTGCTTTTTTGTTTTTGTTTTTGTTTAGAATCCTTTAATTAAGCAAGAGTATTGTGGCTTGCTATTTCAAGTTTTCTAAACACTGTCAAAGGCAGAAAGATTTTTTATAAAATCAGATGTGCTTTTCTTTAAAGGAGAAAGAGTACCTAATTTTGAAAATCCTACGAGGTTTGTATTTATATTTTTAGATAAAACCTTCTACATATTGACCTTTAGTTTCCAAAACAAGTTCCTAATCTCAGGTGAATAGAGCCTATTTAGTCCAAATTCTAGTCATTTTTTCATTAAGGAAAAACCAAGTTGATAAAAGCTTTTAAACTTTTTATTATTACCCTATGTTGAAGCACCATATAAATAAACAAATTTCTATATTGAAAATTAGTTTGATGGACTTTTGAAATATTGGATAGAATAAAATTTCCAAATCAGGATTTCTGTATCCTAAGATCAAATAATACCTGGGAGACCATAACTACAAAGGTTACTTTAGCAGAGAGTCACATTTGTTTGAGCTCTCTGGTAATAATAATAATAAATTATATTTAGGATTATGAATAAAATAAATCCTAAATAAAAATATTTATGATTATTAAATAATAACAATAAATTATTGTGTAAATAAATAATAATAATAAATTATTATTTATTTAATAATCCTAAATATTTTGTTTTTTATTGCAAGATATGACAGTAGAACTACTTCATGAAATTTCAATGTAATATAATGACAGGCACTATGTAACCAAAAAAAAAAGAACTGAAACTATCAATTTTTAGTTATTATAGCCAGTTTGATATTTTTAATGATTTTAGATAACTACTCTTCTGGGTGCTTTTTAAGGAACGAAAAGATTTTTAATATGAGCTTGGTATATTCATTAACATTGGTTTTCTTCTTCTAATGCATTAATACAATCTCTAATTGTGATGTCAATGTTACAACCTTTTCAAATTAATGACTTTAATTTTGATTTCATCTTTGGGTGCCCTGCCCTAAAAATGTAATTGATGTTCTGTCTGTACAAATGAAAACATCTCTTTAGGCTCCATTAATGTCTTGAGTTAAATACAGTAAAACAAGTTCTATATTGGCTTAGAGCCTGCATAATGAAGCCATTACATGAGGATTTTCCATGTTGTAATTCAGTATAGAATCTAGCCTTACTTCTTTTGATAAGATGCATAGGATAAATGTTGTTTATCAAAGCCATAATTCAAAATTCTATCTAAACTATAGATGAAGATTTGTTCATATAAGCAAATTATACCAAAATAGCTAGTTTTAAAATATACCTTTATTTCAAAAGATGGGTGTTTACTGTGCAGAATAGTTTTTAATTAGTTGGGTTTTTTTAGTTAATTAAATTAGTTTAATTTAAATGAAAATAAATATCAAATTATTTAAATAACAACCTATTAAATTAGTTGTTATTTTTTTCTTACATAGAAGTTCCAAGGGGCATTTCTGCTACCCCTAATCACATAACTACAATATGTATATATTTGTAAATATTGGTATGCAGTTTGCTATTTTCAAGATTGTGGAGTTTTAGTATTATTTGCTGGGGTTTTTTATAATCCAGTAACAAATTGAAAAATCTTATCAACTTCTTTGATATTTAGGCTGAGTGCGAATTTTACCCACCCCATAACTGGATAGACTGCATCTGTAAGTCTGAAAATATATTATTTTCCAATACTGTATATATATTATTTTCCAGTTTTTGTATAATTTATTACCAGCTTCTGCTTTTTTTCCTTATTTTGCCTGATTCTTTTACTTCATGACATGTATCTTTTACTTCATATATTTACAGCATAAAAGAATCACCATATTCTAAATGATCTGCATCCCTAAAATGATGGCTAACATTCAGCAACTGGATCTTTTATCTTTTGTGCACAGCTAAATTTGGCCATCTACATATACTTTGCAAGCCTTCAGTAAAAGAGCCACCTACAAAACAGGTGCTTATATTGCATGTACCTCTTAAAACAAAGTATTCCTAACCTGAAAAAAGTTTCTAGGAATCCTCTTGAGCTGACAGACTTTTCAGCAACTGCAGATTTTGAGAGGCATCACAACAGTAATAATTTGATGTAAACAGGGATACATCATTTGTTGACTGGTGATTGTTTCTCACATTTCAGATGGAATGAAAATGTTCCTTGGTTTTGTTTATTCCCTCTTGTTGTAGAGGGAATAAACTGGGAACAGGACACACTGATGCAGAGACCAAGTGAAGAGAGCTGGGGAGTGTGATTGCAGATTCACTTGTTGAACTTCCAGGTGCAGCATGCAGGACTCTGCCCACCTTTCTCTTCACACAAGAGGAGGATACAGGTGTCCAGGCTGGGGTTGGGCTAAAAGTCCCAAGGTGTGTCTCAGGTCATAAAAATAACATGCCAAGTGTCTGAGCCTATGGTAGAGGAATGTCCAAATGTTCAGTGAAAACTGTGGGTGTGACCTGATTACCTCAGCAAACTGTAAGGGGGAGGCTTCAGACACATGGCAAACACCATGGAGATTAGACTTGAACTATCAAGTGCATTCCCTTGCAGCTCTAAGTGCATGTCTGCAAGACATTTGGTGCATATAAGGCACCAAGATCACCCACTTCCACACTCCCTACTGTTTGTACTTCCTACAAAATGCTGTGCCATTCTGGAGACAGTTATGGATTTACCAGAATTTGTGTTCGATTTGCAGAAGCCCTCTGTCCATACTCCCTCAGACCACCCTCTTCCTTCACCCAACACTTTAGGAGCCTCCAGGGAAAGATGTATGTATGTTCAGCCTCTGTTGACTAAAGCCTCCAGTCTGAACTTCTGGCATGTCTGAGACTGGCTTCATGGTGCATCTGCGTCAAAGAAAAAGATTTTGTCACAGTATCTGCTTTGTAGCCATTCAACTGTTTGAACTATTCCATGGGCACTGGAATATGAGCCAATTCTCTTTTTGTCAGGGTGGAAGCTGTAGGTGGCTGAACCCTATGATTCAAAAGCAAACATGCTGTTTGCCATTTCATATGGTGTAAACGACAGTAAATTAACTGAAAGGAACATGAAACACACATTAGAAAGAAAGCTATGTTTGCAAAGGTACTGTTTCTTGGCACAATTTGGGTAATAAAGCTGTTTTACTGTCACTGGTTTGTACAAAAGAGGTCTTCTGATACATCCACCCCATCTTGTATATTTCTCTTTTCTCCACAGAGCTTTTCCTAGAGGCAGATGTGAGAGGCCTAAAGAGTGGAGCAGTGCTTTGTGCACATATGGGGTGAGGCAAGCTATAACGTGAATTCCTCAGTGTACACTGACTTCTTCTCTCTCAGAGCTGAAAGAAGTACATCTTCTTCATCTGTGCCTGAAACATAACAGATCATCTAGTTATCATCATCTGAACAATTAGCAAAAGAACACCTTCATGTGTAAACAGTATTACTCATGAGAAAATATGTCAGTCACGGCACCCGTGCTTGACATTGAAAAAAACAGTATCAAGGTATTATATTTAAGATGGACAATGCCAGATATTGACAAAGATAAGGCTCTGTTCTTAAATTATTTGAAAACTGAAATCCATTTCCTTTACTAGTCAGCATGGAGAGGAGGGCTGTGCATAAAACTATACCACCTTTTACTTCCACACTGATAAACCTGCAGGGTTTTGTACACTCTCCCTCGCTAAAAACTTCTGCTGAGACCATAAGCACTCAGCCTGACAAAATGGTTCCTGACAGGAAATGAGCATATTGATCTGGAGCAATTTATACATAGTTAGCTAGAGAGATAATCTATTACAGACAAGTTCTGTTACAGTTCTTCCCCTCTTTGTCTTTTTTATTTTTTTTTGTTTGCCAAAATACTTTACACTGTGGTCAATAATGATGAAATACAAAACTAATTATTAACAAACCTAGCTAGCTGATTATCAAAAATGGACTACAGCACATTCAAGTGCATGGGCTGAGGAAAAGCCATGTACAGTGTTTGTGCCAATGAATAATAACCATGGATTGCATAAGATAATCAAAATTATTATAAAAATAATTAATTAAAATGTCTGAATGCTCATAATTTCCTGCAAAGCAGCCTCTTTCTTCCCCTACTTTGATTATATCAGTAAAGATTAAAAAAATGTTGCAGCACAGAAAAATTTTACAACAGAAATTTCACAATATTCTACATTTGGACCATTTGAACCAAATGAGACCAAATGGATTTTCCTTAATTTTAAATTAATTAATCTTTTATTTAAAAAAAAGGATATATTACAATTGTAAGATATAACTGAATTTTTCCAAGGTTTTTCTTGAGACTCAGGTAGGTCTAACCAGCAAAGTCTTCAAAATATAATGTGATTCAATCTGATGAAATGATCCTGTAAGCCTGACTCAGTGGGAGTTGTCTTGGAAGATCAGACAAAGTCAGTAAACAGGGGATAAGGATAGAATCGATTTACAGTAAAATAGCAATTTTGTGACACTTACATAAGCATCTGACTTGTTCTTACTTCATTTCACATATTGAACCAATGAACTACCCTCTGGATATTTCCCTCTTAGTCCATAGAGTAGAAAAGTAGTACATGTACCTTAAGGCTTCAGCTTAATATTCAGATTTTACACAACTAAAACTTGGTGAGAAGAATATGTCCCTGAATGTGAAGCACACAAAAGAAACAAATTCAGAGAAATAAATTGGTATTGAAGAATAAATAAAAAAAGTATCTTGTGACTCAATAATCAGAACATCTAAACCCACAGAAATTGTAGTGGT
This sequence comes from Passer montanus, assembly GCF_014805655.1. Lineage (NCBI taxonomy): Eukaryota > Metazoa > Chordata > Aves > Passeriformes > Passeridae > Passer > Passer montanus. Next base: position 5,021,138 of record NW_024366815.1, read on the forward strand.
GCTTGTTTAGCTGCCTGTTTACCTAATGTATACAGTGAATCTTCAATTTGCTTATATAGCACATACAATATGTTCAAAGAATGAGGCCTGTAAAGTATTTTGAGATGACTGGATTCATATTTTACCAAGACTTAGTTAAAAAGCTAGCTCCCTAAAGGGTTTTAGATTCCAGAAACATTATGAAAACTAAAAAATTTCTGAAGAACATTCAAAATGTTATTCTGAGACTCTGGATAAATAAGAAATGTCTGGCACATGTCTTTGCAAACTTTCCAGAACAATGTGCTGTCAACTCAAGGTAAATGATTACAATATTTTATCCAATTTTTAACAGTGGGAAAACCAAAATATGTCCCATAATGAGAAACAAGCCTGCTTTGTTTATGATACTCTCCTTTAGCTCTGGTTTATCTTTAGGACAGTTAGGGTTTGCTTTATTTAGAATTTAAGATTTATAAGGAGTTAGTGAAATATGCTTACAAAATTATTATTGGTGAAGTATTTCTATTGCACATTCATTTCAAAATGATACTTGGTTTTTTCTTATCCTACTGTGAAATGAAACCAAATGTCAGAACCTTAAAATATTTCACTATGTTGATTTTTCCCCATTATATTGCTTTTAATTGCTTAATGAAAGTATGTGGAATTACACCAACAGGATGCTTTAATGGCTCAGACCCAAATGTTCCTAATCTTTTCCCTAGTTCGATATGCAATAGTATGGCAATAACCCTGTCAGTATCACAGAAGATAAGTGTCCTCTGCCTGATTAGGAGTTGAGGAGCTGATATGCACTAATGGTTAATCATGACTATAACTCCTCTGGATTGAAATGTCTGCACCTATTTTTAATTAATAGGCCACTTAATTTTTATTTTTTTTTCAAATGTAATGGACACCTACTTATTACATTATTTTTCAGAGATGAACTTTACTACTGTGGAAAATAAACGTGGACGACTAGTTTTTTCTTTACTGTCCTGCTCATCTACTACACTAATTTGCACGAGGCTGTTTTTGTTAATCTCCTTTTCTTTTCTTTTCTCTTTTTTCCCTTCCCTTCCCTTCCTTTCCCTTCCCTTCCCTTCCTTTCCCTTCCCTTCCCTTCCTTTCCCTTCCCTTCCCTTCCTTTCCCTTCCCTTCCCTTCCTTTCCCTTCCCTTCCCTTCCTTTCCCTTCCCTTCCCTTCCTTTCCCTTCCCTTCCCTTCCTTTCCCTTCCCTTCCCTTCCTTTCCCTTCCCTTCCCTTCCTTTCCCTTCCCTTCCCTTCCTTTCCCTTCCCTTCCCTTCCTTTCCCTTCCCTTCCCTTCCCTTCTCTCCCTTTCCTTCTCCTTCCTCATTTCTGTCATCTTGTTATGGAACAAAATGCAGAAGTAAATACTGATTTCTTTAGGAAAAGGTAACTATGAGTTGTTTTGACTGAAGTATACAAAATTCAGAAGGAAATAAGCAGGTGTCAGGTTTTGCCAAATGGACAAGAACTCAGGGAAATGGTTTAAAGTAAAGAGTAGGTCAAGCCTGCAAGGAACTCAAGAGGAATTTGGAGATCAGAGAAAGTAGAAAAGACACCAGTCAGCAACTAATGTAATTACTACAGAGGAAGGTAAAAAAAACCATTTAAGACATAGAGAAAATGTTGAACAAAATTCCTATGCTAAAACACAAGAAGGACTGACCCATCTGCCACCTGCATTCTGTGGTCCTGAGAGGGAGCTAACCTAAGTTCTTTTACAATACACAGAAATGCCTGAAATATTTTTGTACCACAAAACTTCTGGTTTTGTCTCTCATTTCTGGAGTATGCAGTAAATCTAAGCATATTTATTCATGTGGAATATTTACGAGTGTTTTTACTCATTTATATCAGCTTGCATACAGTCCTTAGTGTTATTTGTCAGCTACAACATGCAAAATGCTTTTAGATGTAAAAAATGTACAGTATTACTTTTCAGAGAGGCTGTATTGCAGGAAAGCAACACAGGACTAAACTGCAGGAAGGAGAAATAAAAAAGAGTATGTCATATGTTTATATAGCAGAAAATATTGTTGGCAAATTTGATCAGGGAAGTGTGGGTAAAGAAAGTCAAAGTAGATCAAACCACAGAAAATCTTCTCCTTGATAATTTCTCTTGGGTTTAAGCATTAGCTGAAGTTTTGTCATGTGTTATTTTAACCTTTATAAAATGAACTATTAATACAGTATTTCTGACTTCTAACTCACAGCACATTATCAAAAAAAAAAAAAATAAAAAGAAAAAATAAACCCTGTCCTTTCCATCAAACTTCTAAGACAGACTGAACCTTATAAAACTTGGAAAATCATGCCATGAAAATTATTTGGATACAGAGGATAGTGAGGGAGTAGAAGGAATGCTGTTGCTAAGTTCCTGAAATGGAAGTTAATGATCCTAATAAGAGCAATTCTTTGTGCTCCTCATATGAGTACGTTCTGGCAGAGGAGAAAAATATTTGGATTCAAAGACAATGGCAAGAGAAGAGAAGAGAAGAGGAAAGGAATAGTGTGGGTCTAAATCAGCATGGGATGAATCAAAAGACAGCTCATTTAAGTGTCTGACTCTCTGAGCTCTGCCAGTGACTTACAGAAGGGAAACAGCCTTAACTTTATTTACAATGCCAAAAGGATATATGCAGAAATTTACAGGAAAAAAAATGAATGGGTCCCTTCCTCCAGCTTCAGGCCTTCTCAATTAGAAAGCTGGAGGGATTCATACTATCCCACTTGAGGCACACAGTTTAGCCAGCTACAGTATGCTGTCTCCCTGAGCTCCCTCACTAGTAATGGGAGACAGGTAGTTTTCTGTAAAGCCAAGGCAACATGTGTAAGTGCAGTGCCCAGTTAACAGGAGACTGTCTCAGGAACCAGTTGTCTAACTTGGTCACAGCTCCTGATGGTGATATTTCTCCTCTGAATTTAAACGCAACAGATTTTTTGTTACTGGACATACAACATATACAATGGCATTTTTGAAGCTGAAATCACAGATCTTCACTACTGGGGTAAAAGAGTCAAACTAATGAGCTGAGTAGGGCAACATAAAAGGAATCTGTTAGAAATAGTGACAAAACACACCACCAACACCTCAGGAACTAGCAACAACTAAAGGGTTTAGAGTTCTCAGGCACTCTAAGCTATAGAGACTATTATTAATGTAAAGAAATTAATAGTATAGCTTAATTGGATGCACTGATGTGAGGCACAATCGCACACTGAAAATGCCACAACTGTGCTACTAGATCTTTCTCTGCGGGAGGTAAGCTTTACAAATTACTTCAGAACAGAATGCCACAAGAAGTATGATCTGAACAATCAAGGTCCAGTAGCAGGTTACCTGCCAAATCGTTAAAACTGCAGACTAGGTGCCGTATGCATGATGATCATAAACTCTATTTGTTTCGTAACAGATGCCTGCCCTTAACTTTAGAGATCTAAATTAGCTGAAGTGTGACATCCAATCTTAGTCTACTTCCCAGTAAACTGAACTAATCTCAGCCTACAACTTTGTTTTCAAGGGATAGATTGGGCCTTTGATTTGTGCCGCACCTTCAAAATCTTTTATAGAATATAACAAAGCACACCCAGCTGAAGCTTGAGAACCAATCTATTAAAAATGATAGAGTCTGAATTCTAGTTTTGCTTTTTAATGGAGCTTTCATGGAGACCTGTGCCAGCAAAATTCCAATGCATGTGCCACATGTCATAATTACTTGTAAGCTGCTTTGAAAGAACAGAGGATGACACATTTCCATTCTATTTTCAAGTGATCAAAACCTTGTGCCTGTGCCTTTGATCCATTTTGGATCTGTATGTCCTGCAAACAGGAGATAGCATGCATCTCCCCAATAACAGAATGACAATGAACTGATTCCCAAGAAAAACATTGAGCTGGAAAGGAATACAAAAGAATATTTAACATTTAAGATTGGAGCTGCAAAGAAATACTTCATAACCACAGACATGCTTGCATAAATAAGGGGGAAATAATTTCTTGCACTGTGTGGCTGGAGATGGTAATAGAGGAGCATAAATTGCTGCCACCTCCCCTTGCATGTAGCAACCACAGTGTACACTGTTTGAGCATGACCACAGCAGGAGAGACCATGTTGTTTCCTTTCCTAGCATGGACTCCTGCATGAGGACACCTGTCTCAGGAAGAACAGGATTTATTAACACCTGAGTAGAATCTACACTAGTAGCCTGCACAAGATCAGCAACAGGCTGGGCATAGACTGGCAAAGACTGCTTGGTGCAGCACACAATATCTGGCTTTCATTTGGGCAATATATTAAATTTCACAGGTCAATTTTTCCTTCTCTTTTTTTTTTTCTTCTTTGTAACAACAATTTCCAAACACATTTATGAGCCATGAATGTGGTCTTTACAGCTCCCTTCCCTTTGCACCTCTCAGCATGCTATACAGGAATAGGCATTCATGACAGAATGACAGAAGCCTGTCTGCCCTCTAAGGGCTGGCAGAAACTCCACCATCACTACAGGCAATCTATTCCTGCATCACTCAAAAATATGTGAATACTGGAGTTTAGAAACTGCACACTGTTGTGTATTCTCATGATAAATCCATATAGATTGTTAGTCCTTTCTCTGTTTCCTTTGCAGATGCAGGTGACCATGAATAAGTTTTGTTATTTGTTCCAGCATTTTCTACTAATTTAATTGAAGCAGAAAACCTGTAATTCCACATGTTGTTTTCCCAACTTCTGAAGACAAGCACCACGTTTCCCACTCTTTCCCCCCCCACCTTTTTTTTTTTTTTAAACAGATGATTGCTAATGACTGGTAAGTTGTGTTTGCTGGCTCTTTGGTAATGACAAATGAAATTTAACAGTTCCTAATAATGTGAGAGTATTTAATATAATCTATTCTCATTTAAAGTTGAGAATTTTTCTCTATTATGTTATTAATTGTGGAAACATTATTTGTAAAGTGAAAACTAGTGCAAAAAGAATTAAAGATTATGGACTTCTTTATCTAACTCTCACTGGTAAATCTGACCCTCTGCAAGGCAGCTGGTCTCTTTACCCCGTCTTTCCCCAAGTATAAATGTCCATATGGTTCTCTGTTTTCCCTGACAGATGTCACTTATTCCATACTATTTGTTTCTTGACATTTTCCTATTTTTTTTAATTACATATTTACTCTGGTCCTGACACTCTGCAGATGAAGTCAACTGATATCCTGCAAGTTGCTGTTGTGAATCTTAAAGCCTCTGAGTTGTGCAGATACTTTTGTATGTCACCAAGGCTAGAGGTTCCCCTGTCAGCATCACAGCATAATAAGTGTGATCTAACAGCTTTCCTCCCAATTTGATCCTAATTTTAACAGATGGCTTTCCCATTAATCTCTAACCTTTGGTGGCTATGTTGTTGTTACCATGCTGTGTGTGGAATGGAAACTCTTACTTCATTCTGGTTTTAGAGAGAACAACAATTTTATATTTTAAACCACTGGAAGTATATGAAACACAACTGAAATCTGCAGCGTACCTAGGATGAGTCAATTTTAACAACTTAAAATGTGTCTGTTACACTTCTTTAACATAATTCAAAACACACCTCCCTATATACGGACACACCTTGTCTCAAAGTGCCACTGGGATTTAGGCACAGAAATAATTCTGAAAATCTGGACTCTTGATATTTTGCAAATCAGCAGGCACAGTACACTAAAATATCGATACAATATCCCTTTACTTTGTGCAGTAGCACACACACACCAAATCTCACACTACCAGCAATATTTTTTGGCAAACTGTACTATTAATGCAAATTAAATTAGGCTGCATGACATTAAGCCACTTGGGATTTCTCCAGGGCATCAATTTAGCAACATGTGCTTTCAATCTCTATATGTTCTGTTCCCTTGGAAACCAAAAAAAAACAAAACCCAAAAAAAACCCACCAAACCAAACCCCAATAAATTAAACACAAACTGCAGGTTTTGTGTGTGTGTGTGTAGAAGTCAGGGTTAATTTTCTTTTTGACAATCAAGGGCTTGCCTTAATTTCAAATATTATGCTTGTACTTCTCTCAATGACAATGAGGAGAATCAGGAGTGCACAGACAATTGCCCGCCTGCTACAGAGACCATCATGTGTTGTTCTTTGTTTCTCTCCCTTTTTCCTGCTGCCCTGTATGCTTTTTCCTTAGTCCTCTAAGTGCAAAAGTCTCTTGTCCACCTTTCTTTCCCCCCACACCTATGGATATTTCTGTTTAGAAGACAAATGCATTGGAACCTCAGTCTCAAAGGAAACTAGGTTCTATCTAGCAGAGATTTGAAGTCTCTGGCCACACAGCTGTGGCAAGCCTAGACTCTTGTGGAAATAGGCAACTGGATCCAGATGGGGTCCAGATGTGTTAGTGTGCTGAGGCATCCAAGGTAGTAATCCATTGGACAAGAACGTTAGTCCAGGTGCAGTGTCAGACTGACAGTGCCAGACTGTATTTGGACACGGGCAAGCTTATGTCAGCCTGTGCAGCTGTGTCCAATAAGTCCAGTTTTGGGGTCAGTGACAGAAGACAGTCTCCGCATTTGTCAGTGTAGTGGTACTCCAGCGCATAAATGATGCTGAATTGGGTTGTGCTAGTCCCAAACTCTGATTCTTCACCCATACATTCAGACTGAAGCTCAATTTTCTTGGTGCCTCACATTGTGAACTTATATATCCATTCCCTGATCATGTCCATTGCTCTCTTGAACTGACCTTTAAATAACAGATATCTTGAAACTACCACCACATAAGAATCAAAAAAAAAAAAAAAAACAACCTAGGAAATGTGAGTTTCCCTAGAGGCTCAATTGATTAGTTGTTATTAGAATGTAAGAGGAAAAAAAACTGAAGCACTAAAGGCTTTTTCTTTTTCCTATAAAACTTGAGAATAATTGGAAGAAGGAGGGAAAGGAGAAAAGAGGCTGTTATTCGCAAACTGTGAAAGTTCATGTTTGGGGTTGTGAGAGGGAACTGGCAGCAGCAAAGAGACTTATGGCATGGCAGCACTGATGTGGTTGTGTACATCTCTGAGGTAAACACAAGGAAAAACAAGCTAATCAAAAAAGGAAAATATCCTGAAGCAAGGGAAGAAATTAAGGAGAAAGAATTGTGAAAGCCTGTGATTTTCTCATTATTCTTGTTATTTTTATGTTGTTTTTTTTTATTACCCTTCAGTTCTTCAAGCCTTCTGCAAGTTTTCAGTGAAATGTAAGATTTAAATAGTTGCAAATAAATGGAACTCTGGTCCCATTCTCCCTGCAAAACAACTCAAAATCCAAAAGACCATATAAATACAATCCTAATTTAGATGTTTTTGAAGTGCCATGTTTTTTAAACTGATTTTATTACAGAGAGGGAGATGGTGGGCTGGCACACGAACTCTGACTCCTTTATTCATAAAAACTAGTGCCTCACAAATGGCAGTTCTCATAATAATGAAAACTTGCACACACTGACACACACATGCATGCACATCTGGAAGGTGCTGAGAAAGTGAAGCAGGGATAACAAAAGGGGATTAGAACAGAAGAAATGAAGGATATTCCTTTAACAAGCTTTTACAGAAAGCTTGTTTAATCTCATGCTTACTTCTAAATTAGGGGTGATTTGGCTGTGTCATGCAATGCAACCTCCAAAAAATGTTTCCAGAATGTAGATGGTGAAGGCAAAACACAGCTATGGGTAACATTGTTTTGTTTAGGCTATTTTCTTTTGAAAAACCTGTTTGGTAATTTGTAACCTTTTGTCAGTGTTATCTTTGAAAGTGTCTTTATTTCACATTTTGTTTTGGTAGTTAAGAGGACTGCAGCACTTTTTAAGTCTCTATTACTTTATTTTACTTTTAGGAACATATTCTTATTAATCAACATCATCTGTTTGGCTTCCAGTCTGTTTTCTTTGCAGAAGTGTTTTTGGAAGCTTAACAGTGTAATTCCAGGGATGATATCGGCCCCAATGCTTTAGAATCTGGGCCTACAGAGGGACTTTATACAGCTCTTTGGGAGGAAGAACTTACACTGCCAAAACAAAGTTCTCTGCCAGAATTAGACCCTGATTCTGTAAACTGACTCCATTATCTATGGTTCTGTCTAACTAAGCACATGCACATTAACATAAATTTTAAATACTTGAATTCGTTAAATGTTGAGGCCCACAGAAGACCATACTAGCTCAAGATTCAGGGGCGGAAGGACTCTGAATCTATGCACCACGTATGGCAGGTGATGATGTGGCCCTGGACTGCTGCTCAGAGACCACACCCCATGTGCCATGCAGCTCCACCTCATACAGCTTCCTTCACATGAAAAAGAGGCAAAGAAAAGGAAGAGGGAGTGGCTGCACAGGCAGAAGTGTCTTGTTAAAATATTGTGGTACCCAAGAAATGGGCTAGTGTTGTTTGCAAGCTGGGTAACATTCATTTTACTCCAGAGAGCTGGGGGTATTCAGCCTGGAAAAAAGGCAGCTCAGAGGTGACCGTATCACTCTCTGAAAGAAAAAGGTCTGAAAAGAGGCTGTATCCAGATGGGGTCAGCTCCTTCTCCTACATAAAAAGGCAAAAGACAAGAGAAAACAGCTTCGAGTGGTTTAGACTGGATATTATGAAAAATGGTTTTACTGAAAGTGTTGTCAAGCACTGGAACAGAGTCCCCAGGCACGTGGTGGAATCACCATTCCTGGAGCTATATAATAGATGTTTAGGTGTGGCACTTGGGGACATGGTTTAGAGGTGGACTTGGCAGTGCTGGGCTTTTGTTTGGATTTGCTGATCTTAGAAGTCTTTTCCAACACAAATGATTCTATGAATCTATGACATAAAAAGCCTTTGATGTTGTAAATATTGCTCCTGAAATAAGTATGTTCTACCATTACTCTGCCCTCCCAGCTGAAAGAAATGAGTCCAGGCACTGGTGTTTTTAACACTAGCTTTTGACTTTGTGTGGAAAAAGACATCTATATCTAAGGATAAGTCTAGATATGCTTGTAGTAGTAAGAAAGACCAGGCTTGCAGCCCACCCTAAGTACAGCTATACTTCCCTCTGCTTGAATGGGACTTAGACACTCAAAAAGTAAACTGAAAGAAGTTTTCAAAACCATTTTTGGGAAATCCCAAAGAAGATATATCTTAGAGAACAGAGACAGACTTTTTTGAAGAATATAAAGTAGAACTAGAATAGAGCTAAAATAATCACAGAAGAATATGAATTTTTAACTTAAATACCGAACCAAACTGTTAATTTGAAATGGAAATATTTCAGTGTGAAAGAGAAATAAAAGAGCAATAAATGCTATAAATATTCTACCCTATGCACCATGCTGTCAAATAAAAAACATAAAAATGAAGGACATTTTCTGGTTCCAACTGCTGAATCTACTTCTTTTGGAATCAAACAAAAGTATAATTTATTGATATATAACAGGCCATGTGTGACAGCAGCATGCCTTTAAAAGCGGCTTACTTTTATGAAAGAAACATGGGAGTGAAAAAAGCAAATCAGACTCAATGTTTAATTTAACATTTGAGAAGAAAAAAAATGGCAAAATTGTTGAGGGGAAGTGCAAAACGCTGGACAAAAAGAAAGGTACAGTAATGGCATAAGGAAGTCTATCAGAAAGCAAAATATTTCAGATGGCATTCTAGTAAAGGCTCTAAATTTATGGGAAATGAGGTATATTTTCCTACAGGAAAATATGATTCATTGAAGCATTCTCATTCTGGACTGGTATGAAAGTTGGGGTTTTTGATGAAAACTAAGTGTATTACAGGAAGTTTCTGTCTCATATACTTGTGGAGAACTATAAAAACAGTGTGTTGTGAGTGACTCCAATGTCTCATTTTTTTTTTAATTCATCCTTCAGTTTTGATAGCTGAAACCTGTTTTACCTAAATGCTTTCTATTAGTTAATATCTGATTAATGAAAACAGTCTTTACAGAAATCTGAATGATCCCCAAATCTAATTCAGAATATTCTGAATGAAAATACAGACTTTCCACTGCTACCTATAAGTTTGGGCTGTAACTCAGCTGTAAAGGAAAAATTCCCCAAGCTGCACAATTGCTGCAGCAACAATGGCCCATCTTCTTCCGTCACATAAATCACAACCCCAGAGTAAGCCAGATAGTGTAGCTGAGAGGGGCAGAGGCATACAGAGGAGATTACTTAGGGGACCAGAACATTCTCTCCAGAAAGCAAATACTGCCTTATTCTCTTGGCAGAAAGGCCTCATTCATGTCACAGTAATGACTGAGTTTGCTCACACCACTAAAACACCTTTAGCCAGCTTTTGTTCAACCCTGATGTGATGTCTACCATGTGTGTATGCTAGGGTGGCTGGATGCCTAATTTCCCATTTCAGAGAACAGCTGAGAGCCTACTTAACACAATAAATGTAGGTGACCACTGCATACAGAGAGAAACTGCCTTCTGGACTCCACTGACTCTGTTTACCAAATATCCTTGGATTTCATGTGAAGCTTGCACACTTTAGCTAACACAAATATCTGCTTAGGTGTACATACAAAAAAAATGATGTGATTTACTTTACCTGAACTGTCCTTTAAATGACTGCATAAAATCAAAATATGTGAACTTTAAAACTGCATAAAGTAGAAATTGTTCATGTTTCTACATGTTAGCCCTATGGGTTGCCCACCGGACATCTTATATAATGGTTTTAAAAACTCTTTTAAAGCTTACAATTTCTTGACAAAAATCTTATAAAATATTAATTTGAATATGTCATCCTATTCTAAAACATAATACAGATATGTTAATGAACTTTATTGCAAAAAAACCTCAAAACTATGGAGTTACTATATTTTGAACGTATCCCTTTTAAGGTTTTAAAAATACATGCCACATAAAATTATTGTTTTGTTCATTTGAGATTATGTAACATTAAATCTATCTTTTTGCAAGAAAATTATGCATTATGGGTTGTGATCTTATTTACATGATACCTATTATACACTGAAGTATGTGAAATCTTTTGCAGGTTCATTGCTGTTTTTTCTGCAGTCTGTGAATTGTCTTCCATCCTGTGCTTCATTCCAAATGGACCAGCCTCTGGGGAATAGTGCAGACTACTACTTTGTGTTGTCACCTAGTGTGCTGACAGGATGAAGAAAAGTGTTTGGCACAGCCTTTCATTGGTAACATATACTGATAGACACAAGCGTGTCTCACTCAAGCTGTTCAACATTTAAATGTGTAATTAAATATAATCACTATCCATATTAGGGTTGACAGTTTATGGTCTTTTTATAGTAACCTTTGTACTTTTGCTCATCAATCACTTTTTGTTTTTCTAGTAATTCATACTGCAGTAGTAATGGGACGGGACATTTGACTCAAAAAAACCCCTTTTTTTTCCTCACATCCAAAATATGGTATTCCCATCAGAAAGTTAAAGTAGCCTTTCATGTTTGGGGTCTTACCTGCTCATATTTGACAATACAGGAGTTCAAGTCAAGGAGAGAATTACTGCATGAGTGAGGAAGGACTGCCAGTGGGAAAATAAGTGCTTACAGGATGCATGTGGAACCATACATTCAGTTGGTTCTGTGACTGGAGCATACATACTTGATTTGACCTTAGCTATGGTCTTGTCTAGTCTGGATATTGTCTGGTTATTTTTGTGTTTTTGTATTTGAAGCACGAAGGCACCTAGTGGAATAAGGTAAGAAAAAAATCTGAATGCAGGGAAGACTGCATTTGCTCCATCCCCATATTACAGATGAGAATAAGTAAGCTCCATAAATATTTGGACCTTAAGGACCAAATAAGCCGATCTGTCCATAAGAAAAGAAAGATCCTCTCAATTAGACATTTTTACAAAGTTCATTTAAATGTATTTCTATGAAAAACAGTGATGAAAAAAATAAGTAATAACTTATATATAAAAAAATAACCCCAACCTGGATCAGAGCAGATAAAAGATGGCTGGCCTATCCAGGAGATAAACTGTATTCAGCTCCTATCTGCATCAGATAGGATATTAAGAACTTACACCTAAACGCAAGGTGATACTCATTGAGTAAGACAAAAGGGAGCAGGAACTGATGACTTCAGATATCCCATACTAAATACACCCAAAAAGTCCTCTAACCCTAGCCCTGACTCCAAGGAAGTTGCAATCACTGCTGAGTATTCGGGCAATAAGTAAGATTTGATTAGGGAATTAATATCTCCCTCCAGTATTTTTCTCAGCTGGACTTAAATACCTGGGGTTGTTTTGACTCTTTGTGAAATACCTGTCACTGAATTAAGATAAAGATGATCCATAAACAACATTAATAAGGTTAGTTCCTGTGCTGAGGAAACTGGAGATATTAGCAAACTGCAAACAGAAAAGCTAGGGTGGAATGACTTGCCAAAGTAATACAGTCCACCAGTAAAAGACATGGAAATAGGATCTTGGCTTCATACCTTCCAACAATCCACTGTCAAATGGGTTGAGCTGCAGCAACTCAACATGTTGAGTTGACTCAACATTATTGAGTCAACTTATCCAACTATTTCCTCTTAGATTTGTGAATCTGAATGAACCTCAATCCCAAAATCATGTTTTCACTGTTTTCTTCTCAGAATTAGGATTTTAGGACGATCTAAACACATTGTTACGAGAAATAAATGGTGCCACATAGATTTTTGACTGGATTGCAAAGAAACAGAGCTGGCAAAACATGAATTTAAGACTTAATCTCAGTGTGGTGTTGGTGGAACCAGTGGTACTTGTAAATCACATCAGGCTGGTTGCTGACAAATTTTTGGTGGAAGAATGGTGACATCTAGTGGTGCTGCTCTTCTCACAGCCCTTTGCATTACATCTTGACACGTGCTATCAGTAGTACAGCAATGTAATATTACACAATTAATTCTCCTTCTGAAAGCTTTAATACTTTATGCAGCATCAGCTGTTTATCAAACAGTGTCCACCTCTGCAAATTTCAAACATAATTGCCTCTTTTGCTGTTATACTGGAAAATGGGAGTTGCCATAAAGGAGTGATTCAGCACTGTGCAAATAAAGCTGTATCGCAAAACATTGCAAATAGTGTGATAACAACTTAAAGTTTTCTTTCTGAATTCATTACTTAAGTTCAAGCACTACTTGTCTCAGAATAACATGATAGGCTCTGTTTCAGTAGGGACTCAGGCAGTAATCCAGGGAGTGACTTAATCCTCACCTTAGAAAAAAAAAAATTAAGAAAGGATGCAACAAATCATTTTAGGCCCTTTTTGCTCTCTGGCTGGGTAATTATTATAGTCTCGAGGTCTAACTGCAACAGTTGAAGTTAGGTAAAATAACAACAACTATCAAAAAGACCTTAATAAAGTCTAATCTTCTCAGTCAAAAAACTGCTAGAAATGTGTCTTTGAAATTTGCACAATGAAAGACAAGAGATACAGGTATGCAGAGAAATCAAATTATTGTCTATAACAGAAGGCTGAGCAGCACCAGAGTTTGTTTGCTTAAATATATGTATTATTGACCTGCTAGACCAGCCTGTGATCTGGACTTCTAGAGGTGGCTGCTGTGCATGGGTAGAGGACACTCCCAAAGAGCTGTACAGTCCCCTTGGTTTGGGAGCAAGAACAGGTTCATTGATGGAGGTACCCTCTCCTGTGCCAGATGCTTTACTACAATGCATGTAACCTGTTTTTCTAATGTAACAGGTATCAGTAAGATGCTCTCCAGCTATTTAGCTGCCAGCAGGAAAAAAGACTAGCCTGGCAGAACAGAAAGCTTTTGCAGGGACTTGGGGGAAAAAAAAATGGTTTATGACCTTTGGAAGATGGGGCAGGCAACTTAGGAAGAGTATGAGGATGTCATGAGGTAATTCAGAAAGGTGAAATTACAAAGGTGAAAGCCAGCTAGAACTCCATATGGCCAGCACAGCAAAAGATAACAAAAATGTTTTAACAAATAAATAAATAACAAAAAGAAGGCCAAGGAGAGTCTCCACCCTTTTTTTGGATGCAGAGAGAAACACTGTCGCAAATGATGAGGAACAGGCTGAGGTACTTAATGCCCTTTTTTGCCCCAATCCTTTACAGAAAGACTAGCTACCCTCAGGGTACCCAGCCCCCTGAAATGGTAGACAGGGGTGTGGAGCTGAATAAATCTTCCATAATCCAAAAGGAACTAGTCAGCAACTTGCTGTGCTACTTAACAAGCGTATCATGTTAGGTGGGATCCACCTGAAGATATTTATAGAGCTGGCAGAAAACTTTGCTCTTTCCATTATTTACCACCAGTCCTGGTTAATCAGGAAGGCTCCAGATGACGGGTGGTTGGCAAATGAGACACCCACCCACAAGAAGAGCAGGAAGATACAGAAAGATACAGTTCTCTCAACTGGAGAAGAACAGCTGGTCAGTCTGCCCCGAGTGCCAGGAGTTATGGAGCAGGTCTTGGGAGTGATTTCATGTAGTGTGTAAAGGACAACCAGGCGGGATCAGACCCAGCCAGATGGGTTTATGACCAGCTTGATCTCCCTCTGACACAGTGACCTAATGAGTTTATAAAGGAAAGACTGTGGATATTGTCTGCCTAGACTTCAGTAAAGCCTTTGACACTATTTCCCCCATGACACTAATTCCACCTTCATGACAGCTTTCAAGAACAAACAAACACTTACCACCTCGGTAGGACCGTATTATATTAATATTTACATTCAATAGCTTTATTTTGCAACACTTGTGTTCTACATCCAGTTCTTCATTATCATACTGAGCCAAATCTACTCATCAGTCTTCCTCTCCATGATCTCTTGAACACTACAGCTGGCTCCATAAATTTTCTCATAAAACCATATGTTTTTCACCAGCTGGACATTGTAACTGTGCAAATGATGAGTGCTCTTACTGCAAAAGCTATCCTAGCTTTCTTATTGCTTAGCTATCACATCAGCTGTACACCTTCCAAAATGGCAGCATATATTTCCTCCAGTCAATCACTTTGTTTCTTTCAGAAACTCCTTCCGACTGATTTCACAATAAATATTTTTCATTTAGCTCTAAGTTATCTCATACAGTAGAGGTTAAATTTGGATGGATTTTCTGCACATAAAACACAGACTTTGGGAAAAGTGTATTCAAGGGCCTGAAACAGCCCACACAGAATTCCCACTAGATAGATTTTTCCCCAAAATGCATGGGGAATATGTGAGATATTCTTTTGTAACTGCAACAATATCATGAAATACTACATAAAACTGACTAAGAATTCTAGCTTTCCCAAAGGATTTCTGGGTTTTTTTAAGCTAATGGGCATCAAGGCAGTGAAACTAAGCCTTGTCAAAGCATGTCTTCAAGACAAGCTTTTATCTATACAGCAGTTATGAAGCCAGAGTGGTCTTAAATGTCATCACCATTCTGAAATGCCCTGCTGTAATGGCATGTAAAGCCACAGCAGGCAGAAAGAGCCTGTGCACCTTTTGAATTCCCAGTTGGAAGGCTCCTTGCTTTGAAACAAGGGGCTTTCATTAAATTCATCTGGACTCTAGGCTTTCACATGAGAACTAGAAAGTGGACCAACTTTGAAGTTATTTCTTTTAACTTGTTTTCCTAATTAAAATGAAGCTTGGGCCAGAAACATATCTTCCCCTCCTCTACCTCCCTCTCCCTCCTCTTATTTCCATAGTCCTGCAACAAAGGTGCTTTGATTTCACTTTAAATGGGAATGAGGGCTGGTTGTGGGTGGTGGTGAGTGTGTGGTATGATCTTTGATCTATAGATGAATATAGACAACTTTAGCCCACAAGGAATTTGTCTAAGGAACTACATTATAATAGGAGTTGAAACATAATGCAAACCTAATTCTAATTGATGCTGTTTGGAGTGCTGTGAAGTTCTAGAAGTACTTAGATTCGAAGGATGAATAATAGAAGACTTCATTCTGTGAAATGCATTTTATATTCCTACAAAAATATTTGGAAATCATGTAGAAATATGCTTTTATCCACAGATATCAATTAGAGAAGATGATAATGACTTTTTCCTACTGCATGCTATTATGTTATCATCTGAAAGGTTTGTTGTAACATATCATCTGTTTTAAAATAACCTAAAGGCATAACTCATAAAATAACGAACATCTCAATACTTAAGACTGTCTACTGCAGTAAGTGGAGTTTTACATGGGGCACACAGCCCACTGATGTTACCTAAGCTGAAAAAGGCAGTAAAGAAAACAAAAAAAATTCTAAACACAGAAATTTCATCTGAATCAGGCATGAAGAAGCTGACATCCTCTCTTTAGGCATTAAGTCAGCCACAGAGAAATACTGTAAGTGTGCATAGGACACTGTATCTCCGCTACATGACTCCTGTGATCCCATTTGGGTTGTGCCTTCTGGTGAGGATTACTGAGGAAGTGTGTGCACTTAAGCAGCTTCTATCTCTCCACAAAGGAGATACTGAGCTTGCTAGTAATCAATGTCTGTGAAATCTCATTTCTGAGCGAGTGCACACTGTCTCATTTCTAAGTTTGAGAAACAAAATAAGTACTCCATTGTGGTGGTCTGTCCTGGAGAAGGCAAGCTGTGAATCAACCACACCACAGGTAACAGTACTGGATTCTGGAAACTGAGATGCCAGAATAGATAACATCTCATCAGGTTATGGTGAGAGGTGGGGGAAAAGAAAAGAATGATGGAACAGTTGTGTAAATTAAGTGCTTCCTTAAGATTATGTTCTGAACCTGGCCCTCTGATAGGTTCCATATCGTTCTATATATATTGTTTCTGTTTCTTTGTTCATTGGTTCTCTGTTCTGAGTTAATATACAGTTGTGTTTGCCTCTTTTAGAGGTCTTCCAGAGCAGCTCTATACTGTGTTTTGTTCCACACTGATTGTCAGTGCATATTATTATTTTCCTTCATTAAACTTTGATTTTTGGGCACTCCAGTCATTCTTGTCCCTTTTTATTTATTGCCACTCTCCCAGCTGATCTGGTCCCAGGATTGCACACAACACAACATTCCATCTCTTCCTATGGACTAGTTTCAGTAAGACGAACTGCACTACCTCCTGGACTTCAAACTGGCACTCCCAAGCGACCTTCCTGCTGGAACTGAGATACAGCTTTTTTTTTTTCAGTTTCCATTTCAGAGATTTAAGGTTGTGACATTCACTTTAACATTTGTTCTAAACATTTTAGGCAGGGTAAGCTTCCTAATCCAGGCCCTTTTTAAGCATCCATTTAACCACTAAAAAGATGCTCTGGGTTTATAGATTTAGGATAATTTGAATGTGGCAGGTTATCTCAGTAAAGAAGAATAGATCCTTTTTGAACTGTCAGTTTGCTTCTTCAAACTAAGACACCCATGGCTGCACAATACACTTTTATCAAAAGCTTATGACAGAGCTGGCAGCAAAGTATGTGAATACCTTTAACTAGACTGTCTATTGCAACATTTTATCCAAGCTCTTGCTGCCCCCCTACCTCAAGATGAATGATACTGGAATATATGCCAAGCAAATAAAATTAAACTGTGACAAAACCACTGGTAGATGAGGCATATTAAGCACAGGTTAAAGCATAGCACTGGTTCTTGACATCTCTTATCTAATGTTACACTCGGTATCAGCCCTTGAATGAAGCAGTCAAGATAAAAGTGGTTCTTTGAACACTCACTTACTTCATCACTTATATTCAGTGTCTGTATTGAACTTCTCGAGGGTTTAAAATAACCCATGCAAAAGTTGCTCACAGTATCATATGCCTGCAAGGCAGGAAATTCTGATTTGACAACATGATGAAAAAGGTTTTTAACAGTGGTAAAATGTTAGCAATCCTGGAATGGCTAATACTGTCCCTTGTACGAATAAATGGGTTCAGTATTGTCATATAACCCTGAGACAAATGCAAAACTGCAGGAAATGCAAGAAAGGGCTGCTAACGTGATCAGGGAAATGGAAATCTGCCTGTGTGAGAAGAGCTTGTTCAGTCTCTGTCAATAAGGACTGAGAGGTGATATGATTGGTCTCCATCAATATTTTAGGAGGCAAACACTGAAGAGAACAAAAAGCTAATTAAACTAAAGGACAATGCTGGCACAATGACAAGCAGGTATAAATTGACCATGAATACATTTAAGGATGATATTAGAAAAATATTTCTAATCAGCAAACAAAATATGTTTTGAAAGATGACAAAGAGCAACAAAATGCCTAAGAGCATTACACGGTCATTTTTCTTAGCAACTTGCATAAGTTTGACACGGCTGGCTGTGATCACAAGGGAAGAGATTCAGTATCTTTTCCATGAACACCAATGGGCAATCAAGAGGAAAACAGGTTTTTGGTGGCACTTGGAGAGAGCAGTGTGCGAGGTGAGGAAAAGGAAGAGTGGTTGTTTTCTAAATGGTCAGTCATCTGTTCTGTGGCTTTTTCCCTTCATCCATCTGGTGGAAAAAGTGTATGGTTTCAAAATTAAAAGAACCAAATTTTAAATACTTGATGCTAAACTTACTTGTAACTTAACATTTAAATCTGTCTTTTATAACACACCTTATGAATTGTAAACTAAAGAACAATTTAGCTATGAATTACCAGTAGTTTAATTTCTATTTAACTTTCACCTAATTTCTGAAGAGAAATATATTCTATATTCTTTGAAAATCTCAACCCAAGCTCTGGGTTTATATTTCTGCCATTTACTCCAAAAATTCCTCAATGTTCCAAACATTCCACCACTTCAACAGTGATCCTTAGTTCAGCAGAAAGCTAAGCAGTTGAGGAAAGAAAGCTGATTATCTGGGATGTATGTAATGTGTCTCCTGTCCAAATCCCATGCATATTTTCCACTCCCACTCTTAGTCATACTTTATGGAAATACAGGAAAAAAACAACCAATCTCCCATGACTACTGCAAATAATCAACTTTTAAAATGTAATGACAGAAGAAAAGTTTTAAGAATAAACATTGAACTTCATCTGTCCACTGAAGAGAAATACCCTCAACTTTTCCAAGCATTTCTTTAAGATAAACATGCAGTTACTGTGGCATTCTTGCGGCGTCGGTACGCCACTTTCAGCTCATTTCATTACACAAACAGAGGCCGCGGCAGAGCGTGTTTTAGCAGAGTTTAATGCCTTTATTAAAGCCAGGCCTCGCAGGCTGGGTGCCCCTGACGAGGCGCTGCAGCGCGCACCGGGCAGCCCGCCCTGCCGGGCCGGGCTCCGCGGGGCTGCGGAGAGCCGGGCCGGCCCGCTCCTCCTCCCCAGGGAGCGGCCACGCTCCGCCGGGCCTTTTCGGCCGCGAGCAGGGCGAGAGGACGCAGCCAGGCACTGCGCCAGGGCAGCTCCAGCCGGGACACTCCGAGGAATTCCTGCACGGAGAGGGTGACAGGAACGGGCTGCCCCGGCAGGTGGTGGAGTCACCGTCCCTGGGGGTGTTTAAGGAAGGACGGCGCGGCACTCAGTGCCACGGTGTGTTTCTGAGCGGTGGTGCGGGGCCACAGGCGGGGCGGTGCCTTAGCCGGGCCGGTCCCGCGGCCCCAGCGCCACGCGCGGCTCCGCACGGGCGGCTCCGCCTGCAGCGGGGCGGGGGCGCTGCCGCCAGCCCAGGCACTTCCGTGCGCCTCTCGCTAAGCATCTTGGGAGCTGTAGTTCCCGCGCGGGAGAGGCCATACTGCCGCTATTGCACATGCGCAGAGGCTCCTCCGCCGCCGCGCCGCCGGGGCGCTCGGCGCCCTCCAGGCACGTGACTCCCGAGGCCCCGCCGCTTCCTTGCCCGGCATCCCCCGCTTCAGGAGACCGCGCCCGCCGACCGGAAGACGGGTACGTCACGTGGTCCCCAGAGGCCAATCAGCGGCCGCGGTTTGCGGGCGGCGCGCGCCGCCGCTCCGCCGTTTCGCGAGATGGCGGCGCTGGGGGCGCGGCGGCTGCTGCGGCCCGGCCGCCGCTGGTTCTCGGAAACGGCGCCCGGCGCCCCCTCGGCGCCCGCCAGCCCCCTCTACCCGCCCGTGGTGGCGTCCATCACGGCCAAGAGCAAAGCGGCCAAGTCGCGACGCCTGCAGCGCTTCAACGAGCGGGTGCACGCGGCGGCCACGGTGGAGGAGAAGCTGCGGCTGTACGGGAAGCTGCAGCGGCCCAAGTACATGGTGTACCCGCAGACCTTCGCCCTCAACGCCGACCGCTGGTACCGCAGTTTCACAAAAACCGTCTTAGTGCCGGGAATGCCCCCGAGAGCCGCGGCCGCGAAACCCCCGGGAGCGGCGGCGGGAGCGACTGTCGAGAGCGGCAGGGCCCCGGAGCCGAGAGCGGAGGCGCCGGGGGAGGCGGAGGCGCCCGGGGGTGCGGAGACCACGGAGCCCTCGGCAGGAGCGGCGCCGTGTCCGGATATGGGCGAGCTGCGCTCTCTGGCCTGCGACGCCCTTCTCCAGGAGAGCTTCTACCAGAACAAGAAGCGGCCGTTCCTCTACCGGGACCAGGATCACACGCCCGGCCCTTTCCTCACGCAGCTCGTTTCCACCCTCGCCGCTTTCCTGTCCGGTCGCAACCCACTGCTGGCCGATTCCTCTCTCGGTACGGAGCGGGGCCGGCTGGGAAGGGCTCCTGTGAGCCTTTGGGCCGTAGGGCCGGTCTGCGAGCCGCCACTTGTGTATCGTACTTGTTCACACCGTCACTAGTAACTTGTTTCCGTGCTTCTGCGTGGATTTTGGGTGTTGTATCACTGCAGCTACAGAAGAATTGGGAGGGTTTTAAATGCAAAAGACGAATCACTGGGGTTTTTTGTGTTTCTTGTTCTGTTTCAGATCTAAACCCTGAAGTTAACTATTACTGGCATCATGGTAAGGAAGTTGTGGTTCATGGACATCGGAAGGGCAGAGTTGATCCTGTGCGATTCCAGATAGATGATAACCCACACCTGCAGATCCGTGTGCCAAAGCAGCTTCCTGAGGTGGGATGTTTTCAACAGCAAGTTAATTCTGTGCATTTTCACTTTTGTTTCTGACAGCCTTTGAAACCTAGTAGAGGTGGCCTGTGGAGGACCTAGTTAATCAGTATGTAGCACTTTTGGGTATTTTTTGACTCTTTGTACCCTTACTGTATTGTGGTAATGGCTTTGTAGGTATTGAGCTAGTCTTCTGAACTTTTGATCCTGTTTGTACTTTAAATTGCACGTTGTTCTATTTAATTAAATTGAATTTTTAACATTCTCTGCTCGGAGACAGAGGCAAGAATGACAAATTTGCTGTGGAGCATCCTCAATGGAGGAGAATAATATGAGTGGAGGTAAAAAAAAAAAAAAAGAAGTAAAGGCAAATATAAAGTGAGTGTGAACATTCCTGCCTCTTGTTACTGCTTGACAGTTGTTTTCTTGAATGCTCAAGTTTGGTGGAAGTATGTTCTGTTTCAATATTGTCATGTTTTTCTTGCAGGTTTATACAGTGGTAATTGTGTAGTCACTGAGGGTCTCTGTTGTCCGGTTTCCACACCAAACAGAAAATCCCTGTGTGTTCTGTAAGCGTTTATGTTTACAGAACTTTTCACAGAACTTTTATGGCTGATGTAAAAAACCAGTTTGCTTCTGTTAGGATCATCAGATGCTACAAACCTTGGCATTTTGGAAGAACTGTCTAGGCAATTTAAAATGTTGTGCAGTAAACCAAATCTGCACACTTAGTCTGCAGGTTCAAGTTAGTTTATTGGCTGCTGCTAGAAATGTTTTTACTCTTTTTCTATGGAAGCAAAAAGATGGTGACAAGTGGCAGCTTTTTTAGTATTATTTCACATGTGTTGTGTTGTGGAAAAAAAAGATGACTGGGTAACACTTAGACAAAATGAGAATTTCTTTTGCAAGAAAAGGAATTTCAGTTAAGTCTATCTGTATGATGTATGTAAGCAGGACTTGCACTTTCTGTTGTCTGACCAGGAGGTGGTATATTACAGTGGACCTGATGTCAGAAATTTGTCTTACATTATGGCTTTTCTTTCTTCTGTTGTCTTCAAGGTTGTACCCCTGGAGTCAGATCTTGGAGATGTTCCTGTTATTGATCACAAGCCATCTAAACTGCCATTGTTCAAAAAACAATATGAAAATAAGGTTTTTATAGGTAAGAGTTTTTAATTGTGAAATACTGACTTTTTTTTTGTAAAAAACCCCAACAAACCAGTCAAACAAAAACCAACCCCAAAAATAATGCCACCTCAATCTTCTTCCATCACCAGAAAAAGTTTTGTATTTTTATTTATAAGTATACTGTATAAATATATGTCGTGTATAGATCTGTACTGAGATTTCATGTCAGTTAGGCAATGGGGAGTAATATTTTCCTGTGCATGTGGTACTGTGTGTGCAAATTTGCTTGAAGAAGTTTAGTTGAATAGAAAATTGACACAAAACTTTGAATTTTGATACATCTCCAAGGAAATTCTTACTTTAGGATGTGAACTCTTGCCTTTAGGAAGCAAGCAGCTTCTCACAGATCTACAGTAGGGGTTCTAGCTTTAGAGTCTGATGATGAAGATGTACGTCTGTGTGAGTAATAAAGAGTGTTCTTTCCCTGACTGACAGTTTTGTTTTGGGGAACGCAGGATCAAAGGTGGCAGATCCATGCTGTTATGGACATACCCAGTTCCATCTCCTTCCTGACAGACTGAAGCGGGAGCGGTTTATAAAAGAGCGTCTCGAGGATCAGATCGAAGTTGTTTATCGATCCAATGGAATTGCAAGTCTCTTTGCCTGGACAGCAGCACAGGCAATGTATCAAGGTGAGATAGTCAGCTGGACAAATTTTCCTGGTTATGAATGCCTACTGTAAAGTCTTTTAAGCTTTTTTCCCCAGCGCCTTTTCCTTCTGTTTCTTTTTCCTGTAGACTGTCTTTTAAGTAAGTCTTTACAGATGTAATTGAATTGATAAAAGAGTTAGTTAAGTCTTGGAATACTTTTATACAGGGGAATTAAATACAGAGAAAAATATTTTTCCATGTATAACAGTAAGCCTGTGCAAAAACCTCAATTGCTTTCACTTGCTCTTTCCTCCTTACGAGGGAAATGTGGTAGACATAAGCAATTTTGGTTTTTTTTTCCTTGTGGAGCAACTGTGTTTCTTAGCCCTTGTTTCATTTTAATTTCATGCAAATACTGGGAATGAAAGAAAAATGTTAGCAGCCTTACATTGGGATTTTATGCCTATATTTTTCTAAAAAAGTCCAGAAGACATGAATTGTTAGACCAGATCAGTCTTTCACTTTTTCTTATAAATACAATTATTGTCTAGTGTTAGTAAGACACCTGATGGCTTGTAGCTTCGCTTAAGGAAAAACACATGTAAGAAAATTCTCTGACTGTAGTGTATACTGGTGGCTCTCCATCAAGTTTTTTCATGTAATGGACTATTAGAAAGCTTTCTTTGTGCATGTGAAATATTGAAGTCAAGTAAGTCTTGTCTTCAGAGTTGGTCATCTGTGAACACATCATGAGTTGTCAGGGCAGCATTATTTTATTCTATGAGTATTTTTCCTTCTGTAACAGTTTCTAGCATTGTGGCACATAATAGTAATACTCTTAAAAAATATCTGTGTATATACTAGTGCACATGCATAAGTATGCAAATATTTTTAACATACTGTTGGTGCTCAGTAGTTTGTTTAAAACACTGACTCTTACTAACATAGTGTCCTTGGTGTCTGGCTGGTTACTATAGTCAATTATGTTTGTGCATATATGTGCCTGCTGTTGTCATGAAACAAATGCTCACTGCATCTTGAGAGCCATGAAATAGTAAAAAGACATTTTCCCTCAGCTCCTTTGCAGGACTTTGGATGCATTAGTAACTTAACTGCTTTGGAAAAGTCACTTGGCTGATCAGTGAGTGATTTTAATCAACTGTTGATAGGGAACTGTGTACAAAGTGCAAGTATGCCTCTGTGTCCCTGATCTTAGACATAACCTTTACTAGTGGTTGTGTTTTGGTTAGTCTGTATAAAAAATGCTTGTGTTGCTAAAGCAGACAGGATGTTTTCCCTACTAGGTAGCTGCTGCAATTCCCAGAGTTTTTCTGTGTTTTAGGACTAGCACTTAGGTGTGCATGCTGATAGAAATCTCAAGTCCTTTTGTATTTGTTTATTTTGTAGGATTCTGGAATGAAGCAGATGTGACCCGTCCTTTTGTATCACAGGCAGTAGTGACTGATGGAAAATATTTTGCTTTCTTTTGTTACCAGCTAAATACTTTAGCACTATCTGCAGAAACTATTAAAAACAACCCTCGAAAGAATATTTGTTGGGGTACAGACAGTAAACCACTGTATGATGTTGTGGAAGATGGTAATGTGAAAGGCTTTAATGATGAAGTTCTGCTTCAGTTGGTTCATTTTCTACTAAACAGACCAAAAGAGTTGTAAACCATTAAACCAAACGTAAAGTGTGTGCCTGTACTTCATTGTGCCTCCATGAAGTATAAGGTATGCTATGCCTTGATTTATTCAGGTATTTGTCTTGCAAACACTATATACATATTTTATGTTATTTGGGCCTTCTTTCTTTTTTCTTTTTTAATGTATACTGTACACTGGCAAATAAACGACTGGAATACCTTAAAGTCTTTTGTATATTTACTCTTAAAAGCCTCTGCTAATTCAGTGTCGTGTGAGCATGTTTTTTAGCAGATCCACAGGTCCATGTTAAACTGTCACAACAGTATTAATTCATATGACCATCTGAGTATCACTAGGAAATAGCTGTCTTGATACTAGCACTAGTAATAAATTTCTAATTTTGTACCTGAGTTAAATGCTTATTCATTCTAAAGACAGTGTGAGCTCAGAATAAAAGTATTTCTTGA
Organism: Passer montanus; assembly: GCF_014805655.1. Lineage (NCBI taxonomy): Eukaryota > Metazoa > Chordata > Aves > Passeriformes > Passeridae > Passer > Passer montanus. The sequence goes on from NW_024366815.1 coordinate 5,045,965, forward strand.
TGGATGGTTGGCAATTTAGTTACACAGTAAGAGAAATCTTTAGACGATGAAGATGATGAAACTTGCTTCCAGAGATTGTGTTGTGAACATGCATACACAGTTTTAAGCTGTCACCTCCAGAACCATGGAGAGAACTCTCAAATGCATTTGGAGTCCACAGTTTTCTCTTCAGTGTGGGTTCTTGATTTCAGCTGTTGGTGTCTTGATTTTTCATTGCTGATACTTGGATGGCTTGGGAGTGTTTTTAATAGACCGCAGCTGAGCCCCAGCCACAGCTAGGATGTCTGAATGATAAAATACAATGTTGTACAGTCATGGAGTAGTATGGGTTGGAAGGGACCATTGAGGGTCATTTATTTCAAGCCTGTAGTGAGCTGGGATGTCTTCAGCCAGATCAGGTTGCTTAGACCCCTGTCCATCCTGACTGTTTCCAGGGGCATCCGTCTACCACCTCTGAGCAACCTGTTTTACCATGCTCATTGTAAACTTCTTAGTGTATTTAGCTTGGATCAACCATCTTTTAGTTTAAAACATTACCCACCTTGTCCTATTGAAACACGCAATGCCAAGGTATAATGACTGGTAAGGGCTTTTTGACTATCAACAAAGTGTAACTGGTTCTTAGTTACTTAGGTGACTGTACCTAGAATTTTGTGTCATTTCATCCACTATTTGACCTTTCTGGAATTTTCCTGTCTTCTGAAGAGGCAAGTAGTTGGTTGTTAAACAGAGTACTGAATCACTGAAATACTGGCCTGCACATTCTTGAGTATGAGCAACAGCCCACTTTCTGAGGTAAAGTGGCTTAAAAAGTATTTTGTTAATGGAAAACCAAGTAGTTGTAGACCTTTATGTGACTGGTACTTTACTGTGTTGTAAAGTGTTGCCATTTTCTCCACCATCCGGAGATAAGGTAAGCAAGCGGTGTACAAGCACTGTTATTTTTTAAGAGAAGTCCTTACTTGCTCTTTTTGTCTTAACAATGCATGACTGTTCTAATAACTTCTGATCCTTGGATTACATAAATGTTCCTTATATCAACAGAAAATAAACTGGTGGGTAAGAATGTTGATTATTGAGAATGATCTTTGACCTAGCTTAAGAGGGAGTGGTTGATACTTGTCTGGTCTGATTAAGGGATGACACAAAGTGAATGAAAGAATATGAAAAAAAGCAGTTGGATATTTAGACCCTATGGCAGTTTTTACAGTTGTAATTTTACATAATGTAACATATTACAGTGTGTAATTTATGTAACATATTGCAGGTGTAATATGTTACTCTCTTCAGCTTGAGATTCACTTGAATTGCATATAGCTAGTGGTTGTGAAAACTGACAGGTACAGTCAAAGAAACTCCTGCTCCCAGGGTTAAAAAACACTAATTTCTCTCTGATTTGGCCTATTGTCTGTCCTGAGGCTTCAGCTGTAGTAGAGCAAATTCAAAGAATTTTTCCTTGTGCAGCTTTCCTAGTGAGTGAAGTATTGCTGTAGATGTGTCACTCAGTAGTAAAACCCAAGTGTTGGGACTGAGGGAGGAAGGTTTAGCATGAGCTGCTGCTCTAGTGAATGTGAAGTACCAACCTAGCTTTCTTCAGCTTTCTGCATCAGGGAATACTCTGGAAAAACAGTGGGTGGCACTGTTTCACGGACACCTATATTAGGAAGGACAGACATTGTTCTACTTTTTAGTCACTGACTGACTGAGACATTGTAATGTATGCAGCTTTGTACAGCAATATTTCATCTTCAAGGCAAGGTTGGATGGGGCTTAGAGAAAGCTGTTCTTGTGGAATGTGTCCCTGCTTGTGGCAGGTAGGTATGACCTGGATGTATTTTAAGTTCCCTTCAACCCAAGCTATATGATGATTCTATGATCTTGTACTTGTTTGTACAGGGTGCTTAATGCTGCCTTAAGATGATAAAGTAAGAAAAAGAAAAGAGAAAAGCTCTGGTTTTGTTTGGGCTTTTTTTTTAAAGTATTGTATATTTATTAAAAGCTAAAAAAATAGCTTAGAAGCTGCACTGTTCCTGTTCTTCAGCTTTGTTACCAGAAATCCCCCATGATTGTACTCCTCTAAGTCTCATGGGAACATCGTTCTTTAGCACTTTATATAGAGTTTGCTGATTAAAAGCGACCAAAAAACGGTAATTCTAAATCACAGCTTGGAAATCTCCAAGTTTGGATCCTTTTTCCTGTATTAATTTCTGCTCAGGCCAAGTGGAGTGGAGCACAAGGGAACATAAGCTGGAATCTATAAATAAGATTGGGTTTTGCATAATGAGGCAATTTGCTGTAATACTGAACTATTTTGCTTAAAACTTTTATCACCTTCAGGTAGGTGACTTATATGTAAAATTCTGCCTGCTTTGTTTCGTATTATGAGGCCTTGAGTAGTGACTTGGCATGGAAAATTCAAGCAGAGAGGAAGAGATGGGGACCCCTACTGAGGGTCATGTTGCACCAAGTAGATAGCTCTGTGTCCTTTCACACAGGAGAAGAAGCAACAACATGTATAGCCTGCTTGGTCATGTTGAAGTTGGCTGAAGTTTCTCCTGATATTTCTTCTGTACTCAGGTTTTCTGTTGTTGGAGAAGACACGCACTCATTTTATTGCAGACAGAGAGGAAGGTTTCCTTCTAGAGTTCCATGAAGTGGGTTTATCCTGAGACAAGAGCAACTCTTGGAGTCAGCTGTTGATGAGAGAATCTATTGACAACTTGACATACTAGCAGTATATCTCTGATGGACATAATGAAAGTAGCTTTCCAGTATAGTATTAAAGAAGCCCACCCTGTTCTCATTCTGGGAATACTGATCATGAACTGTTGAAGGATGTTAGTAAATGGAGGCTAGTAATGGTTATAGGGGTTTTTGCCTTTTCTAGTATACTGACAAATTGAAGTTTACTTGGTAAATATACAGTAAAATAAATTTTTGAGAACTGAGTTTCTTGAAAGCATCTGGCTGTCCTACATCTAGAAGTGGGTTAAGAGGAGTTACAAGCTACAAGGAGTTAGTATATGACAACTACTAATACATGTATTAGTGCGTGTTGAGGTGCAAAGGGAAGGAGTTGTGGACCTCACTACATACTCCTACTGGACCAGAGGTTTAAAATTAAAGGGCTTACTTGTATTTAATTCAGAGTGAAGGAAACCAGTCTAAAGTATGCCATACTACTCAGCTGGGTAACTAACCCGTTGGTCTCAAAGCAGGAGTTTCAATAGGTGATGTTCAAAATGGTTTCCTTTACTTTGAAGATAATCTGGGTACTAATATTACCATTGGTAACAGATACTTTATGATGAGTTTATTCACAAACACTTAAAAGGCAAACAGGCAGAACGCATGACATGCACTTTTTTATGTCTCTGCAGGACTAAATGCCCAATAGTTTATGCTGTTGGAAAGATAAATAATTATTTTTATGCAGAACAGACAGCAGCTTTATGATGTCTGCTCAGCTGTATTTACCTATAAGTGACTGCAGTAATTTTTGTCTATCCAGGTTTCTGCATAGTTGGAAGCATTTGTTTTTAGCTATATAGTGAGCATTTAGCTATGAGTGAGCATTCATTCTTCATCTTTGATCATTCTTGTCTTTTAATAACTATTTGAAGCTCAATTTATTGAACTAAATCTCTTGCAGAATCTTCTCTGTATTATGTTTCTTATTCCTACAAAGTTATGCCTGATTTAATTTCTTTAGAATGAAGAATTGATCTTAATGTGTCTCTTTAAAGGAGATCTTCTATGTATTCTTTCCTCTTTTTATGCTTTCAGCATTCCTTTAAACCAGTAATCAAGTCAGTACACTTTATCACTGCTCTCAAGGGACACAATATAGGATTGTTTTCACTATTGGAAAGTGTAGCTTATAACACAAGACTGTCTGCACTGCAAATATGCATGCTTTTTTCATTGAGATGTCCCGGTGCAGGTTTACATTTCAACCTCAAATTTCAGCCTGTAAAGGCTTTTTGTTTGGTTGTTTTTTTTTTTAAATCAGTTTCTGCATCAACACATATCTCTAAGTAGTTGGAGGTGATTAGGAGTTGGAATTTTAAAACTCAGGTTCTGTAATTGTTCAGCTCGGAGAAGGGAAGGCTCAGGAGAAATTTTATCCATGTGTATTGGATGGAAAGAAGGGAAAGAGATTTGGCTAGGCCTAATTCAGTTGTGTCCAGTGAGAGGGCAAGAGGAAATGGCCAGAAATTGAAAATCAAGAAGTTCTATTTGGAAGTTTTTGTTTGGTTATTTTCTTTCTCTAATGGCAATTGAACTCTAGAACAGATTGCTTTAAGAGGGATGTGGAGTTTCCATCACTGGAAATACTGAAAACCAGATGGCTCAGCCCTGGGCGTCCAGTTGTAGGTGACCCTGCCCTGAGCAGGATGAGTGGACTAGACAACAGGTGTCTTCCAACTTCTACCACTCTAATTCTGTGGAAATAAATTACTGCTCACCTTGTAGATCAGGCACTATGTGTAGGAGGAAACCATGTGCAAAGATTTGGGTAAATAGTGGGTATTGTTCTGGACCTTCTCTCTTTTGATCTTTCTGTGGCTATCCATGTTTATGCATTTATTCAGCATAAATTTTACTTAATATGCTGCTGCAAATGACGTACAGTACATCTTCCTTTCTTGACAGAGCACTGACACCAAGAATGCAGTTAAGACTATACACTGAATTTCTGTGTCTCCAGTTTTATCTCAAGGTATGTTTGTGTCTGAGCTTCTTATCAATACTGTGCTTCCTTACGTATGACCTTTGACAGGCCCAGATGTCTTCCCCATTTCAGAAGCCAGCACTAGGCAGTGGTGACTTGGTCCCTGTTTTCAGTATAGGAGTGTTGGTTTGCTCTGCATACAAGCATAGATAGCAAATCCAAACATTTCCTGAAACTCCCAGTGGTAACTGCCAGAGTAGGATACCTCTCTTTCTGAAGGTATGTAGTGTTTTAACCTGTGTGATTAATGATCCCCTCTAATCCAGTTATGGCTAAGAAGCTCATGTCAAATATTTCAGTGTTGTTTCAATAAAGCAGATATGCCTTCTCTCTGGAAAATCCTGTGCAAATACATAGACAACACTTGCTATAAAAAGCTTTTCAAGTTGATAATGAAAGCAAAGAGGAATGGGGTAAAACAGCAATGCCTGCTTCTTGGAGAAATTATCCAGTAGCATAAAGATAAAATTGAGGTGGAGTTAAGAGTAAGACTCTTTGGTAGGGTAATAAGATTTAGGTTTGTAACTGTGTTTACACAAGAGATGTGCACTTAGATGACTTTATTTTATAACCTTAAAAGAAATAACAAGGTATAATTTTATGTTGTTTCTTAATGACATATTATTTGGAATGGGCTATTTTCATTATCATATGTTGTTCTTATTTGGAACTGAATATTGAAAAAACTCAACTTACATATTTAATGTTTCAATAATGTAGGCTCCCACGGGGATTTTTTAAAGTATTTAATGGGTTTGATTCCTAAATCCTAGTAGTAATTTTAATTGAATTTTATTATAGATTTATTAGGTACCTAGGTATTTTGATGATTTTTGTACTTCTATAGGCACTAAACTGACTTTTGAAAATGGTCCACCAGATATTTTACAATACAGCTCTAAATAAAGCATTTGCTTGGACTGGGCAGTACAGAATTTCTGAAGCGTGCTGCTGTTCCCTCTTGTAAGCATATTGTTATGCTGACCATGAGCTGAATTAGAACACAGCCAGCCTGGCATTCAAGAGGTACTAAACAAAATCAACATAATGACTATGTGTTTGGACAACTGCTGCCTCTGGAAATACACCTTTTCTGAAAATGTCATATGTGCACAAAGAATTATGGCTTAAATAACTATATTTTTGTTGTAAGCCATTGGATTTAATCTGTGGATCAATGGAAGGAACTGGCTGAAGTTTTAATGTCAAATGTGATATTGCCATTGTACCTTCCATTTTGAGAGATGGGCCTTGTTCATCTCAGTCCATCTTCAGGATGGACTGAAGCACCTTCCTGAGTACAATTTGAGTTCAATACTGTAAGGAAACGTTTGGGAAGATATAGTCAAGTCACCATTAAGCAAGCTTTAAACTAAGTGAACTAAGAGTGAATTGTGCATCTTGTGACTGCAAAGAGGAATGTCTTTACAGGAGAGGATAGATTATTTACATGATCTAAAAGTAGCCAACTTGAAAAATATTAGCTAGAGGGATTAAACTAATGCAAAGCGTGTGGCTCCATTGGTTAGGTAATAATATATTAAATATGAGATAAAGCATCTCTGGGCTAGGTATGCTCTTACTAAAATTCATTACTAAAATCTTACACCCAGTAGGGAACAGATTTACTGAAAGAGGGATTTGTTGTCAGGTGTGTATGTGTTCAGAGACAGGGGTGAGTCCAGAGCATTTGGATGCTGTGTGTATAGGAAAGGGTGTGCATGGGAAGCCTGTAGCAATAAGGTGAAGGATTCTTAGAAAGAGGCTTTTTTCTTCCACCTTCATTCTTTGTACCCTCAGGCTTTCCAGCCTTCAGGATCCTCTGTGACTAAAATCTTACACCCAGTAAGGAACAGATTTACTGAAAGAGGGATCTGTTGTCAGGTGTGTATGTGTTCAGAGACGGGGTGAGTCCAGAGCATTTGGATGCTGTGTGTATAGGAAAGGGTGTGCATGGGAAGCCTGTAGCAATAAGGTGAACGATTCTTAGAAAGAGGCTTTTTTGTTCCACCTTCATTCTTTGTACCCTCAGGCTTTCCAGCCTTCAGGATCCTCCGTGGCTCTTGCCTGTCTTCCCTGTTGAGAAAGTACACCCTGGGTCCCCCAAAGTCCTTCTGTTTAGATGCTTTTGGGTGTCTCTGAGCTGCACATCCTGTGTTTCAGCTCAGGCACGATAGCCACGGCAGCAGCCGCCCCTGTCAGTGCTGACAGCTCAGCCTCACAGATCCTGCAAGGGGTCTTTGCTTCTTGCTTGTGTCAATTAAAGGTACTTTGAAGTTTAGGTGAAAAATATGGTTGCTAAAGTAGACTTCGGAGATATTCAATAGAGAACCAGAGACTTGTCTTACCTAATGAAAGAACATTAACTAAAGTGTAGATGTCTCATGTGTAGTAGTTTCACCCCCTTTTGGAGTCTTTGGAGGGAGAAACCCCTCTGAAGAAAAATTCAGTCCTGAAATGTAATGTGTCTGCCACTGCTTGTTCAAAATAGTATTGGTATTTTCAATTTTCCTCTTTCATCCAGTGATTGTGTCTTTAATTCTTTCTTTCCTATAGGTCTTAGTTTATTGTAATGCTTAAGAAATTGTAATGCTTGTTCTGTAATGCTTAAGAAATGATAGCATGGGAAATAGATACTTTGTGTCCTTCTGAGCTGGTTATCCCAGTCCTTTTGAACTGCTTCAAAAGGTAAACTGGACTGGGTAGTCAAGCTGGCTTTCCCCAGGCATTCATGCAGACACTTCTGCATCCTTCAGAACATAAGGCATTACTGTAAGCAGAAGAAATATTAATTATTTTTAAAGAATCATAATAGTACCTGATTTACTTTTTTTGGCTTGGTCTCAGTCGGGAGGAGAAATAGCTGGATAGACTTTTAAGTGTTCTCTTTTGGATTTTTTTAGTTCTCCTTGTTTCAGTTTTGTGTCTAGGGCTTAACTGTGTTTTTCTTTGACATTTTTTTTCCATGTTTTTCCCTTGGCACTACTTTTCTTTGCTTTGCTTGGCAGTCTTCAGCAATATTTAAAGGAGTGGGACTGTGGCATACTGAAAGCTTGAAAGCTATCATGCTTGGGAAGGTTACAGAATTTCATTAGGGAAAGTCAAGGGAATTTTTAGCTACATCCAATACTTTAAAATAAATGTACTCAGTTCCACTCTACAGAAATAGGATATTTAATTTCAAACCAGTTTTGAGGTAAGCAGTTTCAAAATCCTTTAATGTTTCAGTTATTGTTTCCTGTGGAGAGTAGAATAGTGTTATGCTATATAATCTGTTTGGCAGAAGAGGATGAGAGAAAGCATATAAGTGGTGTAAGGGCTGGAGCTGAAGTCTAGAGGGATGCAATGTTGACATTAGTGACAAAAGATTCAAAAGAGGCTGACTCTTTCCATGGAGCTTTTACTGCTAAATTTTAATTATTAGTTATTACTTCATAACAGTTTTTCATGGTGTTGTGTACTGTTAACTTCAAAGATAACTCCTTATTGTTTAGATCTGATGCAGATTCTTTGTTATGTATAGCATCAACAAAAATTGAGTAAATTATAGATTACTACAAATAAATTTGTGAACTTATATATTTTTATAAATTCAGATGCTTTCCTATATACTATACAAATATTAGAGTGGAAGAAGTGTTTGCAGCATGGCTTTCAGATGAGAACCTAATGGAAGGAAAGCCCCTCCATTGAGTAAATGAGTAATTTTTTCCTTCAAATAAGCACCCACTCATTTCATTTTCCTCTGGGGAAAAAAGAAAAATAAAAAATTGGAATAGGAAAATATTTATGGTACTGTAGATACAATCAAGGAGGTCATTTGCAGTTAGAGCAGCCTTATGTTCCTTACTTCACTGTCACTTCCAGGAAGACATTCTGAAAAGTTTCTGCTGCAGCTAACAGAACTGGAATTTGTAGTATTTCCAAATGGGTTTGGAATGTGGGTCTAAACCTATATTTATGCCTAGAGATGTCTTCTGATTACATAGTAGAAGAAATAAAGTACTAATAGTCATGTTATTCATGTTTGTTTCTTGTTTATTAAAACCAGGGGAGCTCGATGCTTTGTGTTTACAAAAATCCCACAACAACAACAAAACCAAACAAAAACCAGAACCAATCAACCTGAATAAAAGAGTAATAAATCATATATAGCCAACATGAGTTTAAAAATTAAAGATTGCCAGTTCCCTTTTTCTTGAACATTAACGTATTCTGTCATGAGGTGCTTATAAGGAAAGGTTAGAATGAGAACAGAATGTAATAAAGCTTTGAATTTAGCCTGGCTTTGAGCAGAAGGTTGGACTAGATTTCCTTCAGTGGTCCCTTCCTATTTACATCCATCTGTACTTTTACACAGGGAAGGAGGGGTAAAGTGAGGGTAAATCACTTCTCTTATGAGTGAGACCTCTCTTATGTTACCTCTCAGAGAATGTTTGTGTAGTGTGATTTCTTAGAGGATGTATCTGAAGGCATTTCTTCTACAGAACTGTAAAATTAGGTAAGTTATGTATACTTACACGGTGCTAACAGTATTTTTACGGCAAATATACATTGTCAATAATTGGGATAGAATGTTTAGATTATAGCTCATTTGCTCACTGAAAATTTGTAGCAGAAGATGGATGACCTCTTCAATATCTGCTTGGGTAACCAGTTGTTGCTCTCTAAAAGAAATTTTAGTCACCCTGTCAGGAAGGAAAAGTAATCTGTTTGATTTAGGCAGTCGGTCACGCAAGGGGCACACAGGCAACAACACAGTTCAAATGTACTTTCTGAAAAGAGCCCCATGTACTGAAATAATTTGGGATCAGCTTTTGGATGTTTCATAAGCAAAACCAAGGTTTAACTTCACCAAATAAATGCTTCACAATGAATAATGCACCCAGCTGTAGCAGTAAATGCCATTTGCTCAACTGCTTAACTATTCATCCTTCTGACCAAGGTTTATGGTGGTGTGAAATGCAGCTTAACTTTGCAAATATGGAATGTATAGTAAAATTATCCCCTTTTGTGAAATTAGAAGGAATAAGCTTCTGATGGGTGTTTATGTACTGTGCTGACAGATTATAAAAGATTAAAAGGAAATTTTAATGAAGCGAAAAGCAGCCCTTGCAGCTTCTAACCCTCATGATTAGAGGAGCAGAAGCTAGGGGATTTAGGAGGATTTAGCAAGATGAGGTAGATGGGGCAGGGAGATTATGACCTGCAATTGGAACCAGTTGCTTGTCTAACTCATGTTTCCTTAGATAATGCATTTAGGGCTCCAGTTCTTTCAAAAAAAGTTGGGGTGAAATAGGTAGAAGAAACATCATCTTGAAGTGGTTTGAGGCTTATTTTCACTAATCAAGTAACAAAACACAAAAGGCAAATATAGAGTCAAAACAGTGTGTCAAACAAACAGAAAAATGCAGCATTTATGTTTCTGTAAAGGGAATATTGCAAGTCAGAGGGCAGAGCACTTGTTTTGCATATTTTTTGTGACAAAATCACCAGAAAGAGGCCTAAGACAATGCTTGGGATTATAACCTGAACTCTTCATTGTGTCTTTAGTATGTTGTCACAGTAAAGAAACTTGGTGTGCAATATAGTCGTATATTGTTGTATAAATTATTGAAAAAGAAGTATTTGGTTTAGGCAGTAGTTATGCAGAATATGTATTACAGAACACTGAAAGCATTTGAAGAATCCAAAAAGATATTGATGAACAGCATTCATAGTTACTAATGAATAAAAGTAATTTGTAAAAAGCTTAGTCGTTAGGAAATCTTAAAGTACTACTGCCATGATGCAATTTTTACAAAACTGCTGAAGGATCACAAAGGATGAGTACAGAGCAGTTATTTTGCTCCCCATTGTTTTATGGATTATGCCATTCATTATCCATCTCAAGTTCAAGGCAAATGTCACTTTTGCAGATAGGCTTATTTTCTATCCTTGTAAAAGGCCAGCCACAGCAATGCCCCAAAATAACTGGCCTTCCTCTGTCGTCAGTGGAGCTTCCCATTTTGCTGCAGTCACAAGCTGTCTTGGCCTAAGGGCTCTGTGGGAAAAATTTTGACATTGTGCTTACTATTTTCCATTTAAATTCTCCATATTTTCCTGTAAACAGGATAGATGAAATTAATTTTTATATTATGCACTCAATAAAATAAAAATTCAGACAGTGTATTTGCACTTGCTTTTTTGAATTATTGCAGCTATTTTTTAGGAGTTTTCTCATTTCATTCTCTGTTTTAATATAATCTATTCTTCAAACCCTAAACAAGAAAAAATATCTATAAAAAGAGTTTGGAGGTCCACTTAGGTTTTTCTATTTGCAACAATCAATACAAGCCATCTTAAAAAAGCAAAGCATTAGAATTGGAGCAGATGGATTGTTTCATTCAGGCTTGTGGAATGAGAGGTAGGAATTGGTTTGGACATCTATAAATGCTCCTCTTGACTTCAGAGTAGTTAGATAGCTGTGGTTTTAGGCATCTTTAGATACCTAAGTGTATGTCATTAGAACCCTAAATTCTCAGCTCAGGTGATAATAATGTCAGTAGATTATCAGCCATTCAGGTACTACAGAGGTAGGACTGAAGTCCATGCAGGCCACTTGGGAGCTATATCTAAAAGCAGAGACTCAGAGGCCACCCTCAGCAATTCTCATATTTATAGGCATTCCCTGGTTTATTGTGCATGTGAAGACAACCCTGGAGAGATGCAATAAAATAGAAATGGCCTTTTTCTGAGGCAAAAAGATGAACTAGACTTTGCATTACTTTACTCATGGCTAAGGAGTTTTCCAAGAATGCAGAAAGCATTCCTGAAAATTGTGCTGACCTGGGTTTGCAGAAGAGTTTTAAAGGCCTGTTTTCCAGGATCTGGAGAGGTTCTTAACCACTGGAACATTGATTTTGAGTTTTGCCCAGTTAATGCTTTATGTAACTTCAAAAGAGGATCTTGAGTGATATCTTTTGGGGAAAAAATGAAGCAGTGTCAAGAAGGCTCACCTTGAATAGATATTCAAAGCACCATTTTGGAGTAAGTATATCAGATATTGAAATGAAGTGTGTTGCCATGTCTAATTAGGGCACTATTCTCCAAGTGGATAGATAATTGTAATGACTTCACTTCTAATTTTAGGAAGGTGAGTACCTAATTTTCAGGGTTGAAGAGACTGATTAACACAGATGATGTAACAGATGTGTACCATCTTTGTAAGTAACATCATCCCACACCTTTCCTAATTGTTTCACTCCTGGCTAGAGTAGATAACTTCAGGTCATCTGGACTCAGATTCCTGGTTTTGCTGAAGTTAGATGGAAGCTGTACATCTGAATACACCTTTTGAATTCGAAGCTTAGCAATCAACTAACAAAATCTCCCCTGTTCCAACTTTCATGAAAACTGAGAATCTTGATTTTAGAACCTGATTCAACTGTATTGTGTTTCCTGAGACCATCTCTAGCGTAAATGCCAAATAGTGAATATTAAACTATTCATTAGATCTGCAGAGTATTAAACATGCAGTTGTTAAATCTGGTTTTACAAGATTGAAAGAGTCAAGAAAATTGTGCTTAGTGCTGGAGGGAGTTATAGCTCAAATTTTTATTTCTGGTCATTGACAGTCCAGTGACTTACTTACCTATTTACTTTTGAAATGTTCTGTGTAGGGAACTAACACAGAACAGTGATTTTCAGTCATCACAGCTGAAATTCAGCAATTTAACAAGAGGAAGAAATAAATAAGTATGCAATAATGAGAAGTGGCTTTAGAACCAGGTTGACCCAACCTGTTCTTACACTAAGTTTCCCATGAACTTTAAGCTTCAAATTATATCTCCTCAGTGGTTTGAGGGAAATTTAATTCAAACAACATTGCAGATTGGAAGAAGTGTTCAGAAGTTTGTCTAATTTTATTCTTTATTTGCTAAAAAAATACTACATCTGTACAAACTTTATCACCTTAGATTCTTGCACCAACCTGGGTGCAACATTATCATTATTATTGCACTTTTTCAAGTAATGGGGATTATGTTAATAGCTGTGATATTCTCTACACTTTAGTCCTAAAAGAATCAATATGAATTAACTTATACTGGTTTTCCTGATGTTGGAGGGTTATTACAACTAGTATTTGAGCTAACTTGTTCAGTGTTTTGTTGGTGTTTGTATGCTAAATTATGTACTTTTGCAGATGTGTATAAAATGAAGTCTTTTAATTTCTGTCTGCTGATACCATGTATTATATTTCAGCATTAGAAGCTATAAATAAAGCTTGATTCAATCAATTTTCCTATTTCGTGTTCAAGTATCTGATATTAGAATTTGGCACAAGTTTTTGGTTGTGCATATTAAAGGTAGGGGACATAGTGTGCTGTTAAGGGCCACAACAAAAATTTATGATCCTGTCGGCTCAAGGCAAAGTTGAAGCTACCTTTGTCAGCTTCTTTTCTATGAGACAGCTATAGGATAAAATGGTAGGAGACAACTTCTAGAAAAATCCATAACAATATTCTGAACAAACTGTGCTTGTACTGAACCTTATGAAGATTCCCCTGTTGGGTGTTCATTTTGTTTCTCTTTATTTTTCTGTTTGCTCTGTGAGATTAGTTTTGGCTTTGTAAATTGGAAATAATGGGATTGTATTGAAAGTGTTGAAACTCCCTTGTTTAGACATTTTAATGTTTTTGATGTTATTGTAACCTTCCCGCTGAACCAGATGTGCTCCCAGCCTTCACTGCTCTTCTTGAGGGCTTCTATAAAATTACTGAAATAAAGATGAGCTCTTGGTATCCTTCTCTTTCTTGATATTTAAGAATGTACATCTCAAGTCTTTGAAGCCACCCATTTTGCAATCAAAGTAACAGTCCTGTGCCAGCCTGATGTCTTTTGTCCACCTGTGAGGAAGACTAGGAGAGTCCAAAGGTATCAATAATGCTTTATCAGGGATGAATGACTACTTGAATGGTTTTGATGTTTGTTTCACTCATGATTGTATTGTATGATACAGTCTTGGTGCTGTTCTCCCCTGCATATCTTGCGTACCATTCATTATCCTTCTGAATTGCTCTTTTTTTCCTATAGTTTTCCCCTCAGCATGACTTATTCACACAGGAGCTACATGATACTTGTTAGAGTTACGCATGAAGCACATCAGATTTTGAGATCAAGCTGTGACTTTTGACTGTGAAGAGCTTATAAGATGGTTTAAAACAGAAATAATTTTATAAGACAGTGAAGCCATGAGACACATTGACATATTGCATCTGGATTTTTTGCAGCTGTTGAAAGATCAGTTGCAAAATAAGTGGAATTGACATATTTGATTTCAGCTTCTGTTTCCACAGTAGTTTAACCAAGAAATTACTGGGATGGTGTAGTTTAAACTATTACGTGATCAGTAGTAAAAAAGCAAATGGGGAAAATCCCTCTAAATATGTTTTATTTTAAAATATGTAAAGATATCTACAAAAAATCAGCTCTGTAACTGTTGTTTCTCATTTATAATATGAAGAATGAGGGTTTTTTTCCATGGTAATGAGCCCTTTGGATCTGATATTTAAGTTCAGAATTGTGCTAAGACCTTAGAGGAACTAAACTGCATCAGACCACTCTGGTTTAATCTTGGAGCTTGATGAAGTTCTATGACAACATTCAATAAAGAAAAAAAATTAGTTTGTGAGGCTGCAGTGCTCAGCATTGAGGAGAATGTGTGTAATGCAGGGACTTGGATTCATCAAAGATTTAGGTTCTTCAAATGCTAAAACATCTTCCTGCACAGAGGTGCTTTTTACTGATGGTATTGGAGAAGGCAAAGTATCTCTTTGGACATTTGGTGTATGTAGGAAGTCTGCGGATGAAAGAGTGCATTTCTGCCTTTTTTGAAAAATAGGATGCTAATTTCTCCTTTATTGTGAAATCAAGCTTCAAATTGAGAGAGTCTTTCCTTTTACTCCTGACCCATTTTTCTTGATAATAAATGGTTATTGCTATCTAGGAGAAATAGATATACTAAAGCTTCCTATAAGTACCTAAAAATACTAGGAGGACAATTTAACCTTTCACAGCATCTATATTATTGTGATTTTGTAGATGTTATCATTCTGATAAAAGGAAAGGAACAAGCAGTAAAGCTTTTTGCATAGGTTGACAACAAGCTCATTCATGAAACGAAACCTAGATAGAATTGGGCCATTGAGAGAGATGGTTTTACATTTTGGAAAGCAGAATTTTATTATTAGTTAGCGTATAGTGTTCAAAATAATCTATAGCCACAATTTGAGCTTGGATCTTTTTAATTTCTTGAACAACAACAACAACAACAAAAGAAAACTCGTAAAAGAAAACCAAAGGAAAATGGATTTTTTTCTTGAAGTGAAGAAGAAGAAGAAGGAATATGTCCTAAGCATTCGTCCCTTCTTGCCTTAATCCTATGGTTTAGAAAGAAGGAAGGCAAAAGAAAAAAGCTGTAATAATTATTAGCTATTTGAATAAATGCTATTTCTTTCATCTAATGTTATGTCTACAGTACTTGCAATTTATAGATAATTCCATGCAGCATAAAAAGAAGCTAAAATAATTATTTGCTCAGCTCTAGTTAAGCAATTGTTCATGGTGCTGGGTATTATGAGGACAGTGATATATTAGTTCCAGGAATTGTGTCTTAAAGCAAAACTGCAGTCAGCCACTGTGCAGGCTGTTTGAAGGCACACAGGATTTCCATTCAAAGTCACTGCATGAGCCTCTCTGGTGCAGATTTCATGTTTTTATCCAAATTAGAGGGAAGGTCAGTGCTCAGTCTTTGCCACCAGAGGTCTTCAAAGAACATATTACAGATACTTTTTCAATGGCTGGAAATGAGAGGTGTATCATACAGCCACTGCTGACAGAAGTAGTTGGAACCAATTTACTCAAGTACTTCAAGTCATTTTTTTGTCTGAGACAGAATCTGTGCCTGTCAGAATTGCTGATGGAAAATTGAAACAGCTCTGCTTGCTTTTCATCTCTGACTGGATGAATCGTTTTCTACTCCCCTGCTTCATATTAGAGATTTTAATAGTGATGAGTTAACAAGACATTCTGATTATCTCTTGAACACATGTAACCAGATACTTAGGCAAGAAAAATTTTGTATTCCCTCAGCTGGTTACTGAGGGATGCTGTGGACAGCAGTGAGGGGACAGGCAGAGGTGCTGAGGATGACCTTGTGGAGCAGGTTCTGCCAGGCCCGACCTTCCTGCAGCACTCACAGAGCAGAGCCCAGCTCTCAGAGGAGCTTTTTCTGGCCTTGACCTGTTGCCCCCTCTGGGTTAGGATGCATAGCCTGGTGTTTTGGATCTGGCTTTTTGAATACTGTGAGGCAAATATATTTCTCATGCACCCTTTATACCTTTCCTCCATGCTTAAGGAAGTGAAAACATTTCTGGCAAAGTAATTAATTTTCAAAACTAGGTTCTTCCTTTTTCATTGGCTTTGTATTAGCATGTGGTGATCTTTTACAGCACAATAATGCAAAAAAGATACAATTGTGTTTCTGTTATGAAATAAGTTCCCAGTGATACTGCATGTCTTTTAAGCTCATCTGAATAAAGTCAATATTTCAGTTGAAAGAAAGTGTTCACTCATGTAAAGATTTATTGGTTATAACTTGTAAGTAATTATTTTTTTATAAATGAAGACTCAGATGATTTATTTTATTTTTAATGAATGAAAAAGCAACAGAGCAGGAACAAGGGAATGTTTTGATTCTGTATCCTATTTTTGGTCTTTATGTCTGAAAATGGTCATTATTTTGGCTGTGAATACGATAGGGTATCACTGGGAGTTTATTAGAGTAAGAAGGAAGAAAGAAGGGATGGAGCCTTGATACTGCAGTGCTTGGTGATGTGGATATCCTGAAGAAGAGGAGAGCTGCAGTATTAGGCTCCAGTTGTGTTACAGATGAGAACAACCTCCTCTTTACTTCTCTCCCAAGTCTCTGCTTGTGTCCTTTTAAAGCCAAATAATGCCATTTTGTAGCAGTGGGTTCTCCACAGGGAGGAACTTTTAGGAAAGAAATGCAAGCTGGACAATAAACTTCCCTTATGTGGCTGTCTTTCTTCAGCCAGCGTTCCCTCTGCACCCTGAGGAATGTTAGAGCATGTGTGGGCACAGGGCACAGCTGCCTCTGCTCCCATTAGGGCTCTCAGTTTTGACTTTGCTGGAGAAATGCTGTTCTAAGCCAGCACTTCCAAATATCATTGGCTTCATATGCGGCTGTGATGCCATCACAGGGCAGCAGTTTTACTGTCTGACTTTTGGAATTTGGGAACTTTTATATGCCACTTACATGGGTTGCTACTACTGTAATGAAAGCCTTAGAGGAAGCATCAGCTTCCAGCTATAGAGCTGGCACATTTTGGAGTTGGATGTAGTCCTTGATAAAGAGAAAAGTCAAGCAAGCTGTCATACTGTAGCTGAAATTTTTAGGAATATTTTTCAATGCAAGTTTGGGAGGGTTCCTCACAGCCCAGGCTGTTCATAAAAATAGTGTCAGTGTATTTTATCCCATCCATAATTGGATGGGATGAAATACATGGACTCCTGCAGGGATTAAAGCAAATTAGAAAACCAAACCACTTAATTTAGCAATGTATACTGAGAACTTTGATATGTGTGGATACCAACTGATATTTATTTTTAAAAAAAAAAGTAAGAAAAAAATTAACAGCTTTAATAGAACATACCAAATAGTTAATATTTACTAATATTACCGATATTGGTTAATATACCAAATAGTTAATAGAAGGTTGATACTAAACAGTTAATAGAACATACCAAAAAGTTATAAAAACCTTTGAAGAGTCAGACTATTCTTTATGTTGCTCAGCCAAGAAAACCCAAGTCTGTCTCTGATAACGTAAACAAAATCTCAGATCCACAAATATCAGAGCCACATTGTGCAAATGTGTCTTCTGAGCAAATCTACAGAGTCTGTCCTTAAAAGACTTATTGGTAACAGTCAAAACCCAACATTTTCCCTATGACAGATATTTTTAGACAGCTGTGACAGCTAAGAGTTCTCTGAAATGCTCAAAATTCACAATGGCTTTTAATTGCATGTGACTGGCATTCTGTAAGTAAAATATTTCTTTTTCTTGCCTGAACTAATACTGCTGAAAACAATCTGGCTCCTGTTGCCTTTTTTGGTGATGATTTTTATTATACACGTCAGTAAAACCAGAAAGTAAATCATACGCTAAAATTTGGGTCATAAAATTCCAAAAACTATACACATCTGTATAGAAAAATAATATATTAAAAAGAAGGCTGCAGAATGTCATGTTTTTGATGTATCTGACTTGATAGAAACTCTTAACACAACTTTATAATCATGTAGTTAAAAATAAGACACACAAAACCAGTGAATATTTCAAAAAGCTGGGGTTGAAGCAGGTCCCATCTTTCTTTCTGTTCTTGGCTCTAAAAGAGTTAGCTGCTGGGTGGACGAAGGAAGATTTTCTGAAATATGCTGGTTTTCCCCTTCTTTAGCCTCTAGTAGCAAGGCTATGTGATTGTGGTCGGAACGTGTGTTCAGATAAAACAGATTTGAAAGAATAAGGAAGATAAGTTTGTTCCACTTCTTTGAAAACAGCAAGTTCAATAAAATACAGAGACACTAGAAGTGTGAGAGCCGAATAAAAATTTTCAGAACTAGCTTATTTTTAGGAAAGATCAGCCTTAGGAATAACCCCATTCTTTAATGGGATGCCCAAATGATACGCACAGCATAATCTATAATTAATTAAGCTGGACAGTTCAGAATCTCAGTGAATTCTTCAGCTTTGCCTGAATAAGAGATAGTAATAATTTTTGTCATCCTTTATGAACGCCGTTTTAAGTTCAAGCGCTTGCTGTAGCCTCATCAGGTGTGAAGGTAGGCAAATCCTAAACACCAGTACGTACCCATTCCAGCCCAATTAAACTTGGCATCCTTGGCACTGTAGTTCGTTTTCTGAGGATTGATGTGCAGATTAGTTGCTCACTCTCTCCTTATAAGCGGTGCTGATAAGTGATTGCATCCAGCTTCAGATGTCCATTGCTTAAGAACAGACATTTTGGTTTTTAATAAGGAAAAACTGAATAAAGGCAAAGTATTGACAATATAGTTTTCTTCCATAGAGTGAGGAGATGTTATTCCTGAAAAGCGTTTCAGGTCCTCCCTCTGTTGGGAAATGGTTTCAGAAAATATTTTTTTGGTTGATCAAGAACCTTGCTTCCATTCAGAGACTTAACTTATGCACAGTTAGTTCATGCAACTTATGCACAGTTAGTTCATGCAGATTTATTCCATTGTAGGATATGATCTTGTAAAATGCTGCATGCTGCCTGTAGGAAGCCAGGCAGGGCTACCTTCCATAACTGAATTGTGTCCAGAGAAGAACCAAATATGGAAATGGGAAAATAACCTGATTACCAAAGAAAAGTATACCTTGGAAGTCAGAAAGAGCAGGAGTAAAATGAGACTTGTATGAAGTGAAGTTTATCCCTAAAAGTTAACCCAAAGCAAGTATTTTGTACGTGGGATTTTTGTTTGTTGTTTGACGTTTTTAGGTTGGGTTTTTTTTTTTTTTGTTTGTATGTTTGTTTGGGGGTTTTGTTTGTTTAGGGGGTTTTTTTTGGTTTCTTTTTTGTTTGGTTTGGTTTAGTTTTGGTTTGTGGGTTTGGGGTTTTTTTTTTTTTTTTTTTGGGGGGGTTTTTTTGGGGTTTTTAAGAGTCAATTTTTCTCTTATGGTCAGTGTCATTTAATGTTTTCATTAATGATTAACATTGAAGGGCAGAAGAATTCTAAGGATTTTTTTGAGACAAAACTGGAAAAAATAATCATAGAAAACAGTACCTGACATGGGAAATATTTAGTGTATTTGAATACTGAAGTCCCAGAAATAAGATAAATATTATTAATGTAGCTTGCAACATTTCACACATATTTGATGCCATAAACTAGGGGCTTATAACTGCCTTGGTTTGAAAAGACAGGTGTCTGCTAAGGAAGGCAGGGGCCTCCTCTGAAATGGAAAAAGTAAACTCCCTCCCTCCAAATTTCTGTAAATTTTAAATTAAGGGGCTCTTGGCCAAAAATAAAGGAGCAGGAATAACAGTTCTTTATTAGGGAAGAAAATGCAGTACACCAAAACAACACTGACAGAGTCAGAATATGATGTGACACCCTGTTGTTGGTCAGGGTGTTGGCAGCAGTCCAGTTGGAATTGTGGCTGCAATCCTTCTGTAATGTCAGGTGTGGTTCTGTTTGAGCAGTGATCCTGTAGAAAAGTGCAATCCAATTGGAATTGTGGCTGCAATCCTTCTGGAATGTCAGGTGTGGTTCTGTTTGAGCAGTGATCCTGTAGAAAAGTGCAGTCTTCCTCTGAAGATCCAGTGGAGTAAGAGGCAGCTGCTGTTCCTCTGGGAAATCCAGTGGAGAAGCCGTGCTGGTGTTCCAGAATGTCAAGATTATATCCAGGTAGGAATGCTTGGCTTCTCCCTCTGGGCTCACATCTCACAATGGGATGCTGTAGTTCTTATCAGTCATGCAGTGACATTCAACAGGAGCAGTGGTTGTGGAAGAGATAAGGAAAACTGCCCTTGTAACAGAAGACAACTGCTATACAGGTGGCAAATAGAATACAATTTGCTTGACAATCCAGGTCAATAACTATATAGGAAAACAATCCCATCTGTTTGTCAGTCACATGCAAACTGTAAATCAGCAGTTGCCTGTTGCTTCTGTAGGGAGAAAAATAAATTAAAAAACATGTTAATGCAAAACATGTAGCAAGGTCTCTTTATACATACTTAAAGGGAGAGTGTTAGAGATTATTAACAGCAGTTCCCAAGCCACTGATAGTACTTTGGAAGACGGCTGTTGAGTCACCTGTATTTGCTCCATCTCAGCCTGGAGCAAGTGCAGGAGAAACTGAAGGATTTTGTTTAATCTGTCAAAACAAAGGCAAATAGTTACACTGCACAAATTACAGAAAAGGTTGAAAGATTTTACACTTGGAAAAGCATTCTGGAACTGGAAATAAAAATTATCTGCTTTCCCCAGAGTAGTCAAGAATTCAAAATGATTTCCAAATTTTGTATAGATGCTACTATTGTTTTGTCTGTGTTTTACTAGGCTTATGCTTCTTATCACCACAGCCAGTGAATTCAAGTAATAGAGATGCCTTTCAGACAGGAATTGAGAATTAGGTTATTACAGAATACTGTTGCTTTTAGCTGTCTCTGTCATTTAAGCATAGAAGTATAATTTCTACATGAGCTGACTGGACATAATACTAAATATACAAGTAAAGATGTAGCTTAAAGCAGCATGACTTTTAACAGATTAATATTATTATATTATATGGCTGAGCTATAACAAGTATTCCTCCTCAGTTTAATGTTAATATAATTTGCTTCCGTGCCTTTCACCCCAAAATGTGTCCATGTTTTTGGTCAGTGACCATTCATCATTTTCTAAGGTCAAAGTCTAGAGGTGCAGTACTGTTAGGGCTACAGGACAGCAGAAGTGAATTTCCCCCAGGCTGCATGTATTGGCCAGAAAGACAAAAGCCAGGAAATGGAACTGGCAGCATCATAAGTGAATGAAGGAACAGCCTCGATTTTTCAGTGACTAATAGTGGCATAACTGCTAATTTGTTAAGGTTGCATACCTAGTGACCTTATTTATATAAGCATGGTTTTTAGGAAATTTTTATGGAACAGCAATATGGAAATTGGAAATGTGTCATTAAATAATAGCTAAAATTTGGCATAGTCAAGGTATTATTATTATTTTAGAGGCAATAAAGTAGTCTGTGGTCTTATAATCAAATAGCAAGCATGAGTATATATAGACATGCTTGAGCTGTAGAAATTTCTGAAAGACACCAAAATACATGAGAATGTTTTAGTAATTCTTTCTTCTGAAAGTGCAAGTCTTTTCCAAGGCTTTGTATAATTTTAATATTTATCTTTCTAACATTTATTTTTATTGTCATTTCCAAGCACACCTCATATATATATATATATTTATACATATATATAAGTATGTATGTATGTATGTAAGTAAAAATTTAATTAATTCTTATCTAATGCTTATCCTGTTTATTCAACCATCTTCTCTTGACATGGATAATCCTGTCATTTTCCTATACTATTCCACCTTTTCATTTTTTGATAAATCTGTATTCTTTCTGTTCTCTTAGTTTCCCCTTAATCCTCTGTCAACTGCTTAAGAATCTCCTTTACCATCTCTTCTTCCGTATTTGAATTCTTTCACATGTATCCATGGGTCCCACTCTTCCTCTCTTTTTCCTCCTTATTTTTAATGTTTGGATGATATAAAGCACTGTGAAAGCTTTTGCTAGATTCTCTTTGCAGGCAACTCCCAAGCTTACCTCTTCACCCCATTCTGTCTCTCTCAATTTAGTTTCACATTTCAGCCTGTCTACCCGGATGTGCTGTTCTCAGTTCAAACCCAATATTCTGAAAGTGAACTATCTTTAGAGGTTTTTTTTAGATTATCAGTGTTGCTCAGTTCTTCATCTTAGCTGGTAGTTTTATAATTTCTTTGGTGATTTAGACTGTGGCATGTGTCCTTTTTCAGCTGCATTTGTGCTGACTTGAAGAAATTACTGCTATCTGTCCCCAAACCACCTCTTTGCTGAAAGCATTTGTCTTTCCCACATCCAGTGTCTGAGGACTTTTAGAACAAATCAAGTCCCAGTCAGAATGAACCGGGTTACTATTAAAAGTGAATTTTAAGTTTATTTAATGGAACTGTGTTGAGGAAAAATCACATGAATGTTTCCTGTTTATGCTAGGCTGGTCCATAGTGTCTTTTAGAGGTCAATGCCAGGCCAGAAGGATTTGTCTGGGAATGTTAACTGTAGCTAGTAGCAATCTCTATGTTAAAATGTAGCAATAGGATGTCAGATCATAATAGCATCATATCAGGATAAAGTTTTTCTTTTATTTATTTTCTTTACTCTTATGGTAAGATATGTGTAACTGCTTCAATTTTATTTATTAATTTCCTGTTATGAAGAAATTTAAGTCTAAATTTCTTTTAAGAGGTGGAAATAGAAAAAGAGACACACAAATGAAACCCACAATCTGGAATAAGAAACTGAAAGAGAGGATTCAAAGCTTTCCTAAGCTAGACAACAGGGAACTCTCCAGAAAGGGAGAGTCCTAAAGATGTCAGAAAGCTCTTTGTTTCACTGTCCAGGACCACACTTCTTCTCTCTGTGTTATTGCAATACAGGATTTTCTTTTAAAGCTAGATGTGTAAGATTTGTCTATGCAAGAAGTTGAATGAAGGAGCTGATCTCTTTCAAACTGTTGTAAAAAGCTGGCAGTCTGTTCTCTGTATTTCACAGCTGGGTAGCTGAAGAGCTGTCCTATGTGTGAGGGTCCTACGCTCAGTTCTGCTCTGATTTAAGAGATTCAGGCCCCTATTTCTTGCTTTGTCCAGATCAGCAGATGGAATGTGTTTTATTCTTAAACTATGTTATGGATAGAGAAATATCCATATTTCTCTATCCATCAAATGGATATTTCCAAATCTTTTCTTGGGGCAATAATGAGCTGTTTGGGCACTTGGGCAAGCACTGCACTTCATGCTCCATCTATTGGTTATGTTTGAACCTTCCCTTTAGAAGACCAAGGAGGAACGTATCCAGTCTTTTCTCTCTGCTCTAGTCACTGGACTATTTAAAGGCTAAGGGAATGTGTGAGATGAGGAAGAAGGGATGAGGCAACATCAGCTGCACGTATCTGTTTTCTCTGTGGTGAGCTTTGAGGGAGCACTGTCTGATTCACAAAGAATTTCTTCACTAAAAGGGTGATTACAGAATGGAACAGGCTGGCCAGGGAAGTGGTGGAGTTGCCATCCCTGGAAATGCTCAAGAAATACCTGGCATGGCACTTAGTGCCATGGTTTAGTTGGCAAGGTGCTTTTCCATGAAAGGTTGGACTTGATGGTCTTGGAGGTCTTATCCAACCTAAATAAGTCTGTGATTCTGTGAGTCAGAGCAGAGGGAGAGAGAGATGAGTTGCACATCTGTGTATACTTAGAAGACATTTAAATATGCAGAGCACTCCACAAAAACAGTTGTTAGTTTTGAGCATTGTAAGGACTAGATAGAATCTGAGCATAGGGTGAGCCTGTCTGTACCAGACTGTACATCAAGGAAAACAAATCTAAAGAATACATTCTGTGATATTGCATGGTAAGGGAGGCCTGGGGAAGAGTGTAAGAATGTGCAGTGGCACGTGTTTTCATCAAGCCAGAGATTAATGTCTTTGTAATTCATCATCTTTATTGTGTTATTCCTCAATAAATTTGTCCAGTTAGGGTTTTCTTTAGAGTCATTGAAAATTTATAGTGTCCACAGCATCTGTGGAAAGGCTTTTCACCATTAGTTGCCCACTGTGTGGAAACCACCTTGCCATCCTTGTTTTGAACTTGTCCTCTGCTGTTTTCAGCTGATGCTTCCAGCTGTTTCCAGCTGAGCCTGAGAGAGAGTTCAACCCACTACCATGGGTACTATCATCTACCATGTTCTGCATAAATGCTTCTGCCATTGAGTGAGTTACCTAAGCCTTTTTTTATCAAGCAATGCCAGTACATTGACAAGATTTGCTGAAAATTAAGTGAAATGCATACCTAAGCCTTTTTTTATCAAGCCAGGCTGTTATATTTGGAACAAGCAATGCCAGTACATTGACAAGATTTGCTGAAAATTAAGTGAAATGCCGTAAAATAAAAAAATGCTCATCTTCCTTCCAATATGCCCTTATGCTTGTGCTTTCGGTATGTTTTCATCACACATCTGCAGCTACGTCTGTAACAGCTAATTCTTTCTGAGACAGAGAGAGTAGAACTTAATACATTTTTCCACATGGAAACACAAAATCAGTTTATATATACCATGATTTTAACAACAGAAATGCAACTACTTTTCATATCCTGTTTCATCTCACATTTTTGCAGAGAGTGGACAGTTTTTATTGCTTGCAGGTCTGAATCAAAAGAGATTCACAGAGAGAGTTGGTGGTCCATTAATATTGCTTCATAAAAAGCCGTTCATTGCTAGAACCCCCAAGCCTTTATGTGTTTCCCTTCACTTGAATCTATGTGGTTTTCCACTCTTCTGCACAACTGGGTAGTATATTGTTTGGGCATGATTTTGATGGCCAAAGGTAGTCTAGACCATCTGTTACACATTTAGTGTTCTCAGCCTTGGTATGTGAGCAGCTGGCTTTTCCTATTTGTCTCATGTTTTCAATGATTTTTTAAAATTTCTACTAGGTCTGTGTTACGGCCATCAAGAGCTCTCTCCTTACCATGGCTCTTTAACAGCACAAACAGAGCAAACAGCTCTACTTACACTAAAATTAACCAGTAAAATATTCAAAGAAAGGAGTGGGAGTTCAG
The DNA here is from genome assembly GCF_014805655.1 of Passer montanus. Classification (NCBI taxonomy): domain Eukaryota; kingdom Metazoa; phylum Chordata; class Aves; order Passeriformes; family Passeridae; genus Passer; species Passer montanus. The sequence goes on from NW_024366815.1 coordinate 5,071,158, forward strand.
ATACTTTAATTCTGAAAATGTGAAAATACTGTACATATGCTTTAAGGACTGAATTTTTTTCTTAAATTGTTGATTGAGGTGAGATATTGGTAAAAAGTTACTTATAATTTATGTTTAATTAATAGAGTTTTCATTTTAACCAATAATCATGTGATATCTAAAGGATGTAATCTAATGCTGCAAATGTCCAGTGCAATTATCTTTACCATTGTAGGTGATAATTATCTACAAAATGATGTTTAGCAGCCTTTGATTTGTGTGCCTGTTTTGTTCTGTATCTGGTATTTGTAGTTGTCTCTAACTGTAGATTAAACTCTTTCCAGCAGAGGGTGATGGTGCATTTATGCTCAAGCAGCTGATGACAGTAACTTGAGAACAGAGCTGTTTTTGTACTGAAGAGGAAGGATATGGACATGCATGCATTCTGTTAAATGCATTCCTGGATGCTGGCCTGAATGGATCCAATGTAAAACATTGCCTAGGATCATGGGATTTTATTACTGATCCAGATATTAAAAAAGTAGCTCTGTGAACGCCACAGCTAGAGACGGTTTTTATGTGGTGTCCATCCATCCATCCATTGACTGCTTAACTGAGTTACAGTATGATTTTGTACTGAACTTATATCAATCTACTACATTCCCTTCAAGGGTAGTCCCCATCAGTCATATAAGTGTTGCTGGTTTTGACTGTAGCAGTAGACCTAAAAAAAAAAAAAAAAATTAATGTATATCCACATTTCTGCTTTTTACAAAGATTACAAGGCTTTAGCTAATCTTGAGACCTCATTGCCTCTATCAAGTTCAGGTGGAACTTGATAGAGTTGTGGATCTCATGTGGGAAGGAATGGAACTGGAATCGTGGAAAGGAAAATACATAACTTTAAGTCTTGTTTACACAGGGAAAAAAAAGCTATTGAAAGGTAAATATACCTAAAAATTATGGGTATTTAATAATCATTAATACCAGCATAAGGTACATTATTTAATAAGTGTTCTGAGACTTCTGAATAAAAGATCAGCGCAAAAATACTGCAAAGCTTGACTGAATGAGGATCTGGCATAGATTATAGAAGAAAAATTTTTAAAAAATCCACTGGTCTACACAAACATAAAAAGCAAAAGAACTGTAAATGTGAAAAAGCATGTATCTGCTTTTCATCAAACTGAGGCTATTGATTTCATTGTCATTTACTGTCACTCACAAGTTCCAGTGATTCCATCATTAAAATCATGTCTATTTGTCAATGGCCCCAGATATATTGCATATTAGTACTCATATTGCAAATCTGTAATTGATCTAGACTCTTTTATTTGTGGTAGAGTCAATAGTTCAACAAATATTGGCTGCTTAAATCTTCAATACCTCAATGTGTTAACAGAAAAATAGACTTGAAGATACCTTTAACCAGAAAAAGGTTAATGTCATGCTAATCCTGCAAATAACATATTTCTGTATGTACTTTCAGATCTAAACATTTATAAGAACTTTAATTTGTACTAATTTTTTTTTCACTCACTGTAAGTATTTTCTGGTGGTTTTGTTTGATTGTGGTGTCTATGTTTTCAAGTATACATCTGACACTAATGTTTGAAGTGCAAGTAGAGAAATTGTCTTTTTTGTGCACTGTTTAGATGAAAATCTCTTTCAGACTTCTTAGGTAAAGAACTCTGCATTCTGAAACAGCAGCTCCTTGCAGAAAAACATGTATTTTTTCCTGTGTGAAAGGAAATTGAAATCCAGAATAGAGTGCATTTGGGAGAAATCTGTAATTGTGGTATGATATTAACTTAACAGTAGAATGAAATATTCACTGCTTTCTGCAGTGTATAAACAACAATAGCAAAAATTGCTAACATTTTTGCACATGTACTTACAGAAGAGGTGAAAAGAGGCAGGGCTGAACCTAACTTTTACAGCAGTTGTCTGCTGGTTGATTCTGTCCATTTGCAAGTCTCACTTGCAAATAAGTAGCTGGAAGGAATAGCAGTAGCAGATGCTGCTGTTTCTTTACATTCTTTTGGGCTGCTAACAAGCTCATGGCATATGTTGTAACCTTGATGCTTAATTGAATTGTTTTAGATAAATTATTATTTCATATTATAATATCTGTTTAAGCACCTCACCATCTTTTATTAGGGACCTCCAGGAACTTAATAGCATATTATTGTAACGGTTGTCTTCCTTAGTCTTCTGGTTACATGGGGAAGAAACCTAATTATTTATGGCCCAAGCTTTGAAATCGTTAACTCAGTGCTTATATTTATGCCGTGTGGCTACAGGGGCAATACACATACATATGTATATATATGTGCTTATTTGGGTAACATTATTAGATTAACCCTCAGTTTTACAAAATGAAAATTTATGTTTGTAGAGACTGAATATCTTATAAACCTACTGAAATTCTGTATCTCCATTACATCTGAGAACTAGAATTTCCCGTTGAATCTCATATTCCCTGTTGGGCCATGCAGGAGTCAATGTGCTGCTCAAGCTGCGCCCAGGGTCAGCACTCCCCCACAGGCTGCAAAAGTGGTTTTCTTCTATTGAAAGGATTACTTTACCTGAATATTTTGACATGATTTGAGAGCGTCTGACTTTTTACCAAACAGAATTTCCTTTCATATATATTTTAGTCACTGTTGCTTTCATTGAATAGAAGGCTAGATTATTATATTTTTAATACTGGAAAAATGAAAATACAAGAATATATAGAGGTGAGTTCAGGAAACAGACACTCAACAGTCAGCAAAATCAAAAGAAATTACTTTTCTAGATCCATAGAAGAAAATGCTTGATTTACATGCCTTAATATCAGGAAATTAATTGCTACAGTTTTGTTTGGGGTGGGGTTTTTTTGGGGGGTGGGTTTGGTTTTTTGGGTTTTTTGTTGTTTTTTTTGTTTTGGTTTGGTTTGGTTTTTTGTGGTTTTTTTGTGGGCTTTTTTTTGTTTGTTTTTTGGGGGGTTTTTTGGTTTTTTTGTGGTTTTTTTTTGTTTGGGTTTTTATGTTGTTTTGGGGGTTTTTTTGTGTTTTTTTTTTGTTTGTTTTGTTTGTTTTTTGTTTTGGGGGTTTTTTTGTTTTGTTTTTGGGTTTTTGGGGTTTTTTTGTTGTTGTTATTGTTTTTTTTTTGTTTTTTGGTTTTTTTGCCTAAGTTCATTTAACTGGTCTCAGTTTTCTTGGTGTCTGAAAATGAAGCAAAGTCTGTGAGATGGGAAAATGGGAAGACATTCTCAATCACATAAACAAAATGTGGTTTACAGTCATAATGCTGTGAAAGCAACGTACAAAAGCCAAAAGCAAAAATCCAAAGAAAAGCCAAAATCCAAAGAAAGCCATCCCCAGCTCTATGGGGCCACCTTTTAAAAGTGTCTTGGAGATGCTATCCAGCATTTTCTGACTGTATATCTCTGGTGCAATACGTGTTTATGATGCACTTGGACTTTTTAAAGTACTATAGCTGTGTGTACTACATGCACTAAAGCTTTTCAGTGAATCCTTTCATGGGTCACATATTGTTATTTAGCTCAGTGTCTGAATATCTGTTCCTCTACTTCCTTCTTTTAGTTGCACACCCTAGTAATTCATTTCAGGCTACCATAAAATAGCTTTAAGCTGATGCTGTCAAATGGTGAAAACACTGGGCCATCCTTCCTATCCTAGAAATTCTTCTAGTGTATAATCACAACAATATTGTTTTATTTGTTTTTCTGTGTAAAGAGAAAAAATGGGAAGGAATTCTGGGCCAGTGTTCTTGGTAATTTTTGTGTATGCTGTGCTAAGAAATTTGTGTGTATGCTTGCTAAAAAATACTTTAAAATTTTATTACTTAAAAAGTTTCATAAAATATGTTGAAAATATCAAAAGCCCATTTAGAATTTAAATATGAAGACATGAATGAATAAAATAAATTACTGATCTGAAAAAGAGTTTCAGCAAGCAGAATACATGGCATTTGGAGAACTTCACAGAAAAAAACACGCAAGAAAAGTATAATCTGACTTAAATTTTTAGGACTAATATAGAGGTGTTATATGGAGTGTACTCCTTATGTTTTCATAATGTTATGAATGTTTTCAAATGGCACAGTTCATATCAAAACTATTTCTTTTCACCTGGTGAGCAACTTCTGAGAGAGTCTTTCCTTTAAATTCAGTGTCTTCAGGTAAACAAACCCATATATGCATATCAGTATTTACTTGGAAAACTGTTGCTTTTCATGAAGACACCTTTCTGCATACTTCAGGTACAGTAACTTAGCAGTTTGTAATCACTTGCAGTTGAAGAGATGTGAAGGAATAGAGGAACCTAAGCTGACTTTGACCTGTGGTACATCAGCAGTGTGAGCAGGACAGGAGCTTAGCAGGGCTGCAGAGTTCAGCTGGGAAATAAAACAAACACCCATGCTGTCAGTTTGCACTGAGCTCCAGCCTGCCATTGCAAGCCACACTGATATTTGAACACTATAATTTAAAGTAAACAAAATATGCCCATAGTGGGCTGCACTGTAACCTCTTTGATGCTGAAAGACATCAGAATAAAGGAACTTTTTATTTTGCAGGTGCAGGAGATGAAATGAGTCAGCAGTGGCAGTGCTCTTTGAGTTCCCCTTGGAAATATTGTCTTACAAGCTGCATTTTTGGGAACAGGCTTTTTCCATCTGAATATTTTTCTTATTCGACTGAACTGTGAAATTGCATTATTTTATATGAAAATCTGCAGGGGGAGTGGAAGGAGAGCAGGAAGAAAGGGGGATGGTGGTGTCAGCCATCCAGGAGTCCTGTGTGAGAATCTGCTGAAAGTGCTGGTGTGAGAAGTTTTAGTGGATATAGGTTATTAATGCCTCCTTACTCAAACTGTGTAACAGCCCACGTTCTAAGTTTTTAATTCTGTTTTGCAGAATATTTTTTGCATTGCAAAAACAACAGGCTAGGGAATGATCATAGGCCCAGCAAACACCCTGAGAAAATGGTGCCTGGTTGCCTGAGCTGATTCTCTTGCTGCCTGAGATTAGCTTTTTCTTTAGAAACCTTTACTGTTTAACTCCAGCAGTCACCACAACTAGGTTACAGTTGTGCAAAAGGAAGGACACTTGGAAAACGAGGAGCTGGAGAGACTCAGAAAATGGAAATAGGGCAGTTCATTAAATTAAATATATCTTGTGAGAGGCTCATTTTAAAGTTTGTGAAGAGAGGGAAAGAAGATTGGAATTGCAATGGGAATGCTCTATTAGGGTCAAGAACAGTTACCCTCTCTTAGAGGCAGAAGGAACTGTGGATCCCCCAGTCTGACTGACAGACTTCAGTGGCCATAGTTTGGGGAATGTTTTGGGGAAGGCTATGGTTGTAGAAAAAGAGGACATGTTATGACCACAAAAATGTATTTTAAAATTATATGTAACCTCTTTAAATATCTTCAGCATGTTTAAAATTTACATAAATTTCTTAATCTCCATTGTTCAGGTAATACTGAGTCAGCACATAAGTGCAAGCTCAGAGTCTTGGATCTGTGTTTAAGGCTGCAAGGACACAGATGTTATCCACGTCTCAAGTCCTGATAAGCACTCTGCTTGGCCTGGGTTCATGTGGAAATCAGGAAAATCCTATTCAGTTTCTCAGGTTCTTCTTGTGTAGAGGCAAGTGCAGTGCCTCAGAGCAACACACTTAACTCTTCTTGGAGTTAGTGTGGCCATCAGTTGTTATAAAACATCTGTTTATCAAGACACATGGAGCTGAGAGGGGTTTTGTAGGTCATTGGGTCTCAGAATTTTAATTGACCTCCTGACTGCTTTTTCCTAGGAACGTAATTCTGTTTAAGATAAAATATTTTTGGGTAATAGCCAGAATACTGTTCTTTGCACTACTTGCCATAAGACAAAGCTTGGTTTTCTTTGGTGCTTGTGGTTGATGTACCTCCTGCTTTTCTTAATTTTCTTTCTGCTAGATTTTACTCAGATTGACTGCTAGGACTTCTCACTTTCCCTTAAATTTTCTTGTCTCCAGGATGCTAATCAATACCTATTCTCATAATTTCTCTCATTGGTTTATTATCTGCATTAATCTGGAGGTGAATATCTGTCTAGCTTGGTCTGTAATCCTTTTCCTGCAAAATCTTGTTTGTTTGTTTTATTTTTTTCCTTTTCCTGAAAATTGGAGAGACTGATAAATCTTGAGCATGCTCTTATATCTTGCATCATTTATATTATATAGAATTTAGCCTTATTAAATACAGTGTTATCTGCCAAGAGTAGATAGTGCTCTATTGTACATATATGCATATATGTTATTACTGTATTATTATTTTATAAGGGCGGACTCATTTTATGCCAATGCTTCTGTAAGCTCCACAGTAGAGATGTAATGGTCACTAATGCTGATTCAGGAAATCAAGCCTTATTATTGCTGAAGCCTTCATTTTGAAAATACTAAAACGCACAGTAGAAGATACAAGGCTGTTCTGGCTCTGGGGATTATTTCTTATTACAAAAACCATTGCCTGGCTGTCCAAGAAACTACAGCAGTGTAAGGTTCCCCTCTGCAGGTATCTTTTATTTTGAAATAAGGTGTGGTAAAGAAAGTGTCTTCCCAGAAGAATGCTTCTTCAGCATTCTTGGGAATGCTGCGTTGTTTTCCACAAAGGCAGGTAGGATCACTTCCCTGTGCCCTGAGTGCAAGAACATGTCTTTGGTTCTACTTCCAAAATGTTGATTATGAGCCTGTATAAAGCTGAAAGCAGTTGGTGCTATACAAAGAAACTATGTGTGAGACAGAACATTTCACTCAGAATGTTAACAGTCTGTGGATACTTGATATGGTTCTGCTGTTGCAGACCATGTTTATTTGATGCTTTTGGTTGTGTGGGGTTTTTTGCAGTACTGCTCTGAAGCATAGCATTGGGACAGGAGCTGTAAGATGATTGAAGCTAGTACATTTCTTCTAGTGAAAGAATTTACAGCAAATTTCTTTAAACACATCACCTATATTTGAACAGGGCTGTCAACATAAACAAATATGTTAGGAAGCTTTTGATTTTTTAATGAGTTTCTCAAACCAGTCTGAGTTCAGTGAGAGAAGTCTAATTTGGCAAGAGTCCCTGCAGAACCTCTCCACAACCTGCAGGTTTCCCCCAAGATCCTCAAAAGCTGTGCAGGCTGCCAAGCAAAGCTGACTCCAAGGGAATACAATAAATCTACAGCAGTACATTGCTTTCACTTCCTTCTTTGCTTCTTTTTGTGACATTTTAAGTCGAAATTGGACATATTTTTTCATATATGACTGGTAGATTCAACAATCAGAATATGGCTGTTCCCTCCATCTTAGTGTTCAGGTTTTAAATATGTTTGGCTTGAGACTGGGTATGAGAGTCAGACCCTTATGTTTTTATTCAGAAAAAGATGCCCATTGAGTTCAGTAGTTTTCCTCCTGCAGTGGACAGAAACTATCAAAACCTGAGAGTTTAGTACAGTTATGTAATTCTAAGAGCCACCACCTCTGTGTTTAATGTACACCTTGGTTGCATAAAGGGGCTCCATGGCTATAAAAGCATAAAGTGGCTCTCACCAGGAGATCCTGTTTCCTGAGTGGCTGCAACTAAGCAAGTTCCTGAAAATGTCTGTTAATATGATTCTCTCCCAGCCTGAGATTTTTTGCTCTGAATTATATAGCAAGTTTTGCATACTTCAGTGTGAATATAAATACATACCCTAGCTGTCTGCATTCACTGCCCAAAATTTAATGTGCTTCAAAGGAATTTCCTCCTTTAGTGTCTATTTTTTTTAAATGGTCCTTATGCTTTAGTTAATTTTGACAAATTTCTTTGGGTTCACATTCAAGAACCCTTGAAACTTGTGTACTAAGATTTAGTAATTTAGAAAGGAAAGAACAGCAGTAACCTCAGCATGCCAGTATTGAAAATTATATTTGGTTTCCTATTACAGGGCTGTGAATCATGTTTAATCTTTCAGATTTTAATGCTCTCTGATAGAAATAGTATGAGGGTAGGGGGGTGGTTTTGGAAAGATGTGTAAATGCTTTTTTTTGTGCAATATAGGGTCTGTGGTTTGAGGCACCTTGGGAAGAATAATTTGAAATTATGATGAGTTCACACTTTACTCTAATGTTTTATAACAATTTTGATACAAAATGTGATTAGATTGTCTCAGCCTGTATGAAATATTTTAAGTGAAGATACACCAGCTGCATTCTCTTAGGGCTGATTTTTTTTTTTTTGGGTAAAGGGCATGTCACGCTGTGCTTGGATATGATTTGTCATTCATATATGCCACATGCCCTCACAAACAATTATGAAGAATTGTATCTTTCTGTGGAACTATAATACAACAAGGCCTAGGGAAAGAAGATATATAATCTCTTGAAGTTCACAATGAATATGTGAGAGCTGTGAAGAATGCCTTATTGCTCTAGGCAGGTAGCTTAAATGTCAGATGACAGAAAGTTATAGGAAATCAGCCTATTTTCTGTTATATCTCTTCCTGCTCTGGAAGAGCATTTCAGCAAACAGAAGATAAGATGGGGATTGTTTTAGACAAATCAAATTATTCTAAATTTACTTCAAGACCTGAACAACACTGTGTTCTATTCCAAACCAATTGTCCTCAAAATGGGAGTTAAATGCCTGGTGACTGGTGTCACTGCCTGCAATATATGTTGAGATATCTTGCTCTAATAAGGCATATTCAGTGGTGAGGAATCTTTGTGTTGCTGTTTTTGTCCTCTGCTTGCTGGTCACCCTAGGTGGACATCCATCCTCATGTTCTTAAAGGTAACCCTGAGAAAATATGTGTGTGAATGCATTGCTTATTCGAGATTAGCTACCCTTTGCTAACTCTTTGCATTCTTTTATGAATGAGATTTCTATTGATCTGATAGAAATGCTGGATCAGCTTCTCTGCTGCTACAAAAAGGTACTACATTTCTACACACTGTCACTCATTCATGGCATTATTCAGTTTAACCACCCACCATGAACTGACATTCATACCAATCCACATGGGTTGTAACCATGCCCCTCTCACGTGAGTAACCTGCAAGTATGCACTTTTCCCACATTCCTTAATTTATTGTTGTAGCCCAGTGTCACAATTTAATCCACAAGAGCAACTGATGCCATTACAGCTATTTGCTCACTCCTGCCCCAGTAGAATGGGGAAAGAGATTTGGAGGGGTAAAAGTGAGAAGATGTTTCACTCAAAATAAAATCAGTTTATAACTGTAATTAAATGACATGAAATTAAATCTAAAGTAATAATAATAATTATTATAATAATAATAATAGTTTGTAATAAAAAGGAAAATAACAAAGAGATGGAAATAAAGGCAAGTGATGCAGATTAAAACAATTGCTCCCCCCAATCCACTGATGCCACGCCAATGCCTGAGCAGTGGAACTTCTGCCAACTGCCCCCCAGGTTTATATGCTGAGCATGATGCCATGTAGTATGGAATATCCTTGTGGTCCTTTGGGATCAGCTGTCCAATAGATTGGATCCACACCAGCTATTGGGAAGAAAATTAACTCTATTCCAGCCAAAACCATCACAGTCAGCAATCCCCAGGTAATGGTTTTTTTGTGGTTTTCATCAGCAAGTATTAGGGATTATTACCTTGAATCCAATAGACTTGCTTGCTCTTATCAGCCTTGGGAACATGTTTGTTGCCCATTTCACTGTCACAATTTCCCCATATTGCCCTCATTTGAGATTCTAATAGAGGCAATGTTGTCTACAATTCATTTGTAAGGGTGCTTTGAGTGAGGTAATATTGTCTAGAGCCTATTTGTAAAGATGCCTACAGCTACTGACTCAGGGTACTATGAAACGTAGTGGTCAGGATAGTTTAATCCTTCAGTGAAATCAGAGTGTCCATGAATAGCAAAACCTAGAGAAATGCAAATCTTAAATATTATAGGGAGATGATGTAGATAAATATTTGGATGTGCAAAGGTAATGGGGACGAATGGTAAATGTGAGGTTACATCAGATGAGTGTAAGTAGGTTTATGCAGTAAGGTAAAGGGTTGGCTGCCTTCTGTGGTTGAATCATATTAAAAGTTTGACTAGATAAACTTTGTCAGACACTAAAAGTGCTGTGCAGTTGTATTAAACAAATTAAGAATTTCCCATGGACAGAAGTACTATATCCATCAACAATGAGGGAAAGAGGCATCAATGCTTGTGAGTTCTCTACTAAGTCTTGAGATGAGAACATGCCATGACATACTTCTACTTATTTATTTTAAGATAGAACATTTACAAATTGGAGTTAGCTCTTTATGAAGACTGTGATACTATATTAAAATCTATTTACTAGTTCTGTGTCTAAGGTTAATGCTTAATTGAGAAAGGAAATCTATAATTTAAGGAGAATTTACTGGGAGTTACACCATACAGGGCAGTTTAATATGTCCTTCCAATCAACTTCAAAAAGAAACTGTTCTTAGAATGACAGCAATATGACACTAATATGCCTATTTAGTCATATCTTCAAATAATCTTGATGTAAATAATTCCACAGACATTTTGTCACTAAGTTACAAGCAGTATTTTAAAGGAATTTGATTATTTCTGACAATGAGACTTGTACCTTAAAAGCAAGTTGTAGCTTATAAGCAAACTGCCAAACCTATTTCAAAACAACTTTAGTCAATGACTTAATATAACTTTTTTGTTTTATTTTTAAAGTCAAAGGCAAGAAAATTGTATTTAAATATTGAGACGAATATGCTGCATTTTAGAGTATCTGAAAGCACAGGAACTTCTGATTATTATGTATCATTATGCTGTGTAAAACTTTTAGTTTAGTAACTCATTTAATTAGTCTTCTCATACATCAGTACACTGTTTATTAAGGTTTATATTTATGTCCTGGATAGTGTTTGTGGGAATAAGCAATATATTTTAGTGCATGAAAATTACCAAGTTTGGGGTTGGGGGCCTAGGAGAGTGATGGAAAGTCATCTTCCTGTTGTATAATACTTCCTTCTGGTCTGAAACAGAAATGATGTGTTAATGCTATGACAGGTCTAAGTTTACTTTGATTTTATCAGGTAATTTCAAAGGAAAGTGGGTTTGACACTAATATGATAAATACTCCCTGGGTTTGTATCCAAGGAGGTTTCAGTTTGACTATAAATATTAGTATAGAAAATCAGTAGCTGGCAGTTTTCTTTGGATATTGGCATTGTATTATTTTGAATTATGCTGTATATTCATTTGTGTTTGGTCAGAGCTGATGTTATTCCACTCACTCAGCAGTCCAAAGGAAGACAGATGACCTGACTCACAGTTCACAGCCAGAGGAATGGAGAGGTAAACAAAATTACTATTTTTTATTGAGTTTATTCACAGTTTATGATCATCCCCCAGTCTGTGAAAATAAGTAGGACTCTTAGCTAAAAATAATTTGTCAGCTTAAAAAAGATGCTTTTAATTTTCATCTCGGAAGTTCAGGATGTTATTCCCATGTTGTATATTGTTCTGTCAGTCATGGGAGGTGTTTTCCAATAGATATCTTGAGTAGCTGGAAATATTTTAATGTTAGTTTGTTGGCTTTGATCCAAACAATATGATAAAAGCAGATTTAAGAGAGATGCAAAGAAAGAAGGAAATAATTTGGCTTAATTTCAGGCTATTAAATATTTGGCTTCATGCCAAATAGCTTAATTTCAGATGGACTAATATACTTATGTCCACTAAAGGAAAGACAAATTTAAGTAACAGAAAAGCAAAATTTAGGGTAAGGTTTCCTCCTCTTTGTTTCTTTTTTATCAGAACTATTTTTAACTAATCTGAAATGAAAAATAACAAAGTGAGAGGTTCTTAGTCCTTCTGTAATAAAAGACTAGGGAGTCGCCAGAGATGTCTTAGGTACTTTGATTCACCAGCAGAGATGGCCTAGCAAGCAATGACCTCTGAGATGTTCAGAGCTGAATGTTCACCATCTTTTTTGTATCTGCCTCCTACTTTTTGCTGTGAAGAACAGGAAGCTCAGGCAGCACCATGTATATCACACTGTAGCAGTCTGAAACAGTGCAGTTTGGCTTGGGGGCTCTCATGCAAATTCTTTCATTATGTTTGTTGTGGGAGTGTGGGTTTGCATTCAAAACTACAACCTTCAAATACAAGTTTAGGGCTTGAATAATTTTAAACTCTTTAAGCACAGCTTGTTCATAACTGTGAAGTTTCACTTTGCTCCCAAACTGTGTAGAACTGTGAGTTGTGTATGATTACCATGCAGCAATAGGAACCATGAGTCATTTGCTCCAGTTTTATGTCTTTGAAGATTACGGATGTGAGGCTTTCATTGGCTATGATGTGCTTTTTATAGTTTCCAGGTCTGCTCCAAGCTATCCATGTAAAAAGGCATGGCTTGAGATCAGTATAAATTTCTAAAAGACAAATATCTGTGTCAGTTCTTGCTACCTTTAAGAACACAGTATGATTCCTTCCTACAGGAGGAACCCAGGCAGATCTGTGAAGAAGATCCCATTCAAGGGGACATATTCTCCTTGGAAACACTTACCTCCATGGTGTGGAGCCAGGTGCCTTAGTGTCACTGGATGACTGGGATGGTGCACACAGTTGCAAGTTATTTTCAATCAGATCATTAACAGAAAGATTCATTTGACAATAACCATTAAATGCAGAAAATTGCTGCTGAACTATTGGTGTCTGATGGAGGATCTCCCACTATGGTCAGTGAAGCACTTGTGCATCCTCTGACTGCCTCTGGCATAGGAAGACTCTGGTTTCTTTGTCAGAATTTGGAATCCTCACTGCAGATTTTCCTATTGCCCTACATTATTAGTGACCTCTGAATGCTAAATATCTATTTCACACATAGCTAATCTCTTGTAAGATTTAAAGAAAGTATCTTCAGCTAAATAGGGGAAACTTTCTGAATTATATTAGTGATCAGGAGAAAAATATATACAAAAATTATATTAATTGGAGGGGCTTTAAATTTAATTTAGCTTTTAGGACTACGCCAAGTATTTCCTTCTCTGATCAATTACATGGATATGAACAATTTTTCTGTTTTCCATTTCAAGATCAAGTGATCTCATAGGTTTTGGCAACTCTACCTCAGGTTAGTAAGTGTCTCTTGTTTCCAAAAATATATTCACAACCAGGAGCATCAATGAAAGAGTTCATTGCATAGATTAATTCCAGAAGGAGACAACAAAGGTGATGTTACTAAATATTTTTGATTACTGGAAATGTATTTTGAAAACTTTATCAACTCTAACCATTTGATTTTGACTTTATCAACAAACCCAGATGGCCTATTTGGGGCAGCCAAACAGAGCAATTGGTTGAGAACTGTAATTTTGCAAACTTGTTAAATATGAGAATATTTTTTCAGGGCTCGCTGCAGCTGCGGTGAAAAATTGCAGAACTGTTTTACAGTCATTATGTGTTGCAGATGGGAGCCTGAATTCTTGCAGCTTCCCAGTTCCCAGTCAGAGCAATAGGGAACATTTCCTTTACCTTTTATTTATGACGGTACCACCACCACATGTTTTATTTTCATTTAGCAAGTAAATATATGGTTTAGAGTCCATGGCCATCAGGAAAAGACTTCTGTTACCTTGACATGGAAACCTTAGTTCATGTCATTGAGGACCAACCTACTCTGAGTTAGGGCAAAAAAATTTGTTCCATATAATTCAGATGAAGGATGTTCTAGGGATGAAGCACTCTTTGGTGAACGAGTGCAAAGCACAGGCAAGGTAACATGATACAATGAAGCACTGAGCTGTTCTGGTTTTGAACTCTGAATAAGAACTCCTATAGATCAGGACAGAAAAATATAAGGATTAGCAGATGTGCCATGCTTATGGTTTGCATAGGAATTATAATTTAAAAGAACTTAAAAAATATGTGTTTAGCATATAGTTATTAGGTGGATACTACTTCAGAAATGTTTTTCATTTGTATACTGTCTATCACTATTTATTTCTAGCTGTATTTTAGCATACTGCTAAAATCTTGTATGATGGGTATATTATTAGTGGGGTGGTGCTTTTAAGAAAAGGATAAAACCAGTTTTAAATTTTCAGTGTTTCTGAGTGCTCTGTTCATTGTGAAGTTGGAACACAAAATGTCCATTCTGCTTTGATCAAGAGTGTCATGTTATCTCTCTCTATAGTTTGTCTGTATTTTATTTTGTTGTTGTTTGGATTTTTTTTATTTTCTGTATGTAGTTACCTCCAGGGTAGTAAAGACAGTAGTAGACTGTTGGCAACCATCAAAGAAATAATGAAGCATTTCCTTTAGAGGCTGTTCAGAATATCACTTCAAGGCTAAGAATAGCACAGAGAATTTAAATTACAGTGCAGTGTTGCTCTGTCTCTACAGTTTTCTTTCCTTGGTTTAGGAAGATCCTATGATTATTTGAATCCATAGGCTGCTGCAAAACAGTTACTGAAGTATGAACTCAAGACGATGTTATTTGGGGACAAGGAAGAATAAAGGCCCCAGGAATCAGAAAGACAATGTTTCTCTCTCATTATTTTGGGTCACTGAAGATTACATCTGAAAAGGATAATCTCAGATAGGTATTTCTAGGCTCACATATGGAGAAGTAGGACAAGAGATTATTTAACAGCTCAACACAAAATTTGTTGGTTAGGGTAGCTGGTGCCAAATACTCAGTGTACTTGGCAATAAATTGCTTTTTATCTAGCGTAATCTCTTTGCTAAAAACTAGCATAACTAATGCATACTCAAAAAAAAAAAAAAAGAAAAGAAAAGAAAAAAAAAGGAAATGCTCCTTCTTGGGTGAAAACTGATTAAAAATAGCATCTCTTACCAGAGAGCATGTCTTCTGGAGCCAGGAAAGCAGGTAACCAGAAAGGGCTACCTGTAAAGGCCTCTGCTTTTTTAGGGTCAGAAAGTTCCCTAGGACCTTGTAAGACCCTGTTGTTTCAATAAATGGGAAGTCAGCTAATAAACATGCCACTTCACTTCCATAATAGTCCTATACCTTTAGGCAAAACAATGGTGTTAGAAAACATATATCTGTGAAGAAATTAATTTTAAGATTTAAGAATTAATATGTCATTGGCTCAAAGAGAGGCATTTTAAGAAAAGTCATTTGTCATCCAAAATATTACTGTTGCCTCTGGAAGTGTTTTGCAATAGGGTTGCAGTTAGAGTAATACCTAGGTTTGTGCCAACACAGCATAAAAGACAACAGCCTCAGAAATCTGGCTTTGAATCTCATACAGTAATAGATTCATGTGACTTTAATATGTTTTATGTTAAAAAGTCCTGTAGAGTTAACCAAAATACTGTAGAACTCAGTGACTGCGTAATAGAAATTATGCACTCTTTTATATTTTGACATGTACAAAGATAGTTAAAAGATGTAATGCTGTGCAAACCAGACTAACAAGGAATAAGAAAATATTCAGCAAATTTAACATGTAACATATTCTTTTGATTTATTCTATGTAGGTGCTCTGTTTTATTTACTTAATAAGATATACTCAAGATTTTTCGTTGAAAACAGCAAACAGATTTGTCCCAAATGTCCCTGAAATAAAAGTGTAAGTTTTCTCTTGTGGTGAGCAAGAAATCTTAACTTTTGCTATAGAGTCTTCCTGAAGTGGTAGAAACTGGTGCGCAATACAATGCCAAAAGTTTAAATAAAATGAGTAGCTCAGTAGGCTCATGGACAACAACCCCACTTCCAGCAGCTGGCATATTCTTAACTGAAAAGAATTTCAGTGGGATATTTTTTTTCATTAGTGCTTTTGTCCTGGCAAACAAAGAAGTAAATTGCTTAGTGACTCACCCTGCAGCTTGATAACATATGAATGACGTGTCAGGTCATGTTCTGCCATCCTTAAAGTCAATATCTAACCTCACAGGCATTTATTTGATCTCTGAAGGTGATTATGATCTGCATTACAACACCAACACTGCTAGTTTTAAAACAACAAATGAAATTATTTATTTTTAATATATGTGTAAAAAAACTCATTACACAGTCTGTCCAAGAAGAGAGCACTTCAGCAACTCAGATGTTTCAACGAAAAATTATATGTGCAACTTCCTGCATCTTTAGTTTAAAAAAGCAGCTTTTGAAGCAGTTTTACGAGAGTTATAGTTGTATGAAAGATTCAGAGAAAAGTTTTATAATTTGCAAGTCTTAAATGCCTGGAAAATGTATCTGGAGCTTACAGGCATCTCCATGATGAATAGTCAAGCTGAAGGGAGATTTTCTTCTCCCTGTGGCATGCACAGATAGAGCTGTGATTCTCACTGAATATTTGTTGTGCTGCTTTCATTTTGTTTGGAAGGGCGTGGATGGATAGCAAGACAATGTTCCAAAATTAAAAGCTCAGAAGACCTTAAACTGACCTCTTAAGTCCACATAATAACAAAGCAACATTGAAGGCCTGACCTCACAAACTCAGAAAGCACAGTGCCAAATAATCTTGTACAGTATAGGAAAGCCAAAATATTGAACCTTATTTTAGCTCTGCTCTGACAGATGCACTGCAGCCTTAGGCTCAGGAGCTTTATGTGCTTTTCTGCTCATGAGTAACATTCAGCTCAAGCTTGTGGAAAAAAAAAAGAAAAAAAAAAAAGAAATCCTGCATGTCCACAAGTGGAGGTCCCCTTGCTGCAGGGGAGTGCAGACTCTTGTGCAGCTGGGGCAGAAGATGCAGAGTGCATTGCCCTTTGGGTTTTCTCTTTGCTTGCTTGGGAAAGGATGTCAGGAACTAGATACAGTGAGTAGTGAAGTGGCAGTCCAGGAAACACCAGTGCTTTGCTGGTGAAGGCTGACAAGAAGTCCATACCCCTCCCCTGGTGTTTGTTGCTTACAACAAGTCTGGGTGGAACTCTATCACTTCAAGTGACTGGGTCTATGTGAGTTGTGTCAATGTGAGATTACATGCAGTGAAGTAGAAAATAGATGCCTACGTTAGACCTAGAGAAAAGGATCTGTGAGGATTAAATTCCAGTTCCCTTCAGACAATGGTCCTTCTTAGGTCAGCCCTGAGTCTGGGTAGCATGGTATGGGATACTCTCAGCACAAATGTAACTACTAGAAATTTTTCTTCCAGATTTAGATATATTGGTGAATTGCTAAGGCCATTTTCTGAACTATGGAGTCAGTCCTAAGGACTGTGTTTTATTACCTAAATGCACTGTCATTTCTCTTAGATGGAGAGACAAGTTAAATACTCCTGGACCAAATTATCTGCAGAGAATTTCATCTGAGTGCTGTCTCTTCATTTTGAGGATACCTAACTTGCAACGAGTCTTTATAACAAAGTGTTAACTGCAAAGAGTGTTTGTAGTGACACAAATATGTCTGTTTAGTGCTCTAATGTGGGAAATATTTCTACTCAAAAAAGCTCGTGTGCTAGGAAGTTTGTGTTCTGATATTATGGTGCTTTTATGAGAATAAAAGGACAACGGGAACACGTGGCTGCTCCTCTGGAAGTTATGTAGCATGCATAATGCTTTTATTGTAAAATATTACATTTTCCTTCTTGTAATAAAATGGCTAAAACGTTAAGTCAGCAGATACAATAGAAATGCTGCATATTAACTGTTTAGTCTTCTGACTTGTCAGTCCATGTATAACTTTCTGCTTTACATTTTGTAGTTGGATTGCTGTTTATTTAGTTAAAGGGTATTTGTCAGTTTGGAGAGTAATGTTTTGA
Source organism: Passer montanus (assembly GCF_014805655.1). Taxonomy (NCBI): domain Eukaryota; kingdom Metazoa; phylum Chordata; class Aves; order Passeriformes; family Passeridae; genus Passer; species Passer montanus. The sequence continues at coordinate 5,088,862 of NW_024366815.1, forward strand.
TCTTAGTATAAAATTGAGGAAATAATATAAAAACTCAAAACCATCTAAATAATGAAATGGGGATGCTTAAGTTTAAAAATGCATGCATATTTGGAAATCAGATGTCAGAAATTTATTTAGAGTTTCATATTAGCATTAAAAATTGTCACAATGAAAAATTAAAAATATGGTAGGCAGGACTCTAGTATATCTTCCATGTGATTAAATTCAAATGCAAATACTTCAGGATATGTTTGTACTTTAAATTTGTCAGGAACTTTGTGGAACAGAGCAAGAGTAAGGTTTGCGTTTCTTTCAGAGTGAAGATGGATTATAATGCGTGGTGGGATTTTTATCCAGAGACACTTGCAGTCATTAGCCTTGTCAGGGTTATTTTTTAATCTGAGTAACAGGAACTGTGGCTAACAGTGTATACAGTTACTAACAACATTGTGATGGCAGAACTAGGTGCTGTCAGTATTATCTATTATAATACAGATATTTCTTAAGCTGTGGGTACAGACAGTGGTGTGTGATCGATGAAGGATGAGATGACCTGAGAGGGATGTGGATTTTTTTTTTTTTAGTTGAAGCAGGGAGACATCTCCTCCTAGACCTTCCACTCTGTCTCTGATTGTTTCCCCTAGGTTTTTGGCATAGCCTTGTCCAGGCAGCAGAACCATTTGCACCATGAAGAATTGAAAGGACTTGGCATTATCACAGTGTTCATGGAGGCAAAAGTCACTGCCACTTTGTCTGGGTATAGCACAGAGCCTGTCAAAGGTGGCCCCAGATAAGGTGAACTGATGAGAAGCTGGGACCTCATCTGTTTCCATACACATCTGAAATTCCAGGAATGTTATATCAGTGTGCTCTACCTTGCTTGAGAGGGCAGCAGCTATAGAAAATGTTGCAGAATTTGTTGAGCTTACAAAAGGATACATTGAGTTTGGATAGTGTACAGCTTTATCTTTTCATGTTCTTGTGAAAGAATGACTTGCAATGCTGTGAGACTTCAGGCCTGGGGCATTACATAAAATACTTGACAAAGAATGTTAATACTTGTCTTTTCTGTTCTGGTCAGTTGTCCTTAAAGTAACTCCTGCAGACTCCATCTGGCCATCCTTATGTGACTTTGAAAAAGTCAGCACTATAAACTTCATCTGACTGTTAATTTATAATGGTGGGGGTTTTTTTCTTCTCCAGACAGATGGAATAGTAAGAAAATTCCCTTTGCTGCCAAGAAACAAGAAAAATGATGATATCATATTCAGGTGCTTTCCTCTTCTCCATTTAATCTGCATTGCAATGATGTTATGAAGGGAAAGGTAAATGCACATATTCTCTGCCAGTTTCCCTGCATGTGGAAGAATGAAAAAAAGAAAAAAAAAAACAGGGGAAAAAAGTGTTGGAGTTTTTTTGGTTTGGTTTGGTTTGGGTTTTTTTGGGTTTTTTTTTGTCCAGACGGCTGCATTAGCAGGACTTTAATATATAAAATGCAAAGGTGTTTTTTCTGTTATTTTTGTTGCATGTGACCCTTCAGATGGACAAATAGGTTGTACGTGGATCTTAACCTTCTAACAAGAAAGAAGGAATAACCATGTTAAGTGATCAGCATGCAGGTATCTCTACCTAGTCTTTTTAAGTGGGATGATACTTATTCTGTGGTAGGATAATCTTCCATTTCTTATGACTTTTTGAGGTCATAAGGCTGCTGTCTTCCATAATGTATATTTCTGCATATCTGAGAAAGTAGTCATCAGTCTTCCATTCACGAGCTTGAGAACTGACTGTTAATTGCTGTTAGTTAAAAAAGATTAAATCCATGGACTAGAAAACCCTGTGAAAGACATGGAAGGAGTTAAACACACATGCTGGTATTATGAATGCTATATAATACATGTGGGCATGCTGGTAGATTTTGAGAAGTTTGGATCTTGTTCAAAGCCTCAACTTTGCTATAAGCCCAAGGCAAGAATAAGTTCCAATTTTTGCAATCTTTTTAGCATTTCATATTGAATTAGTTACTTCCATATTTAGATATATGCATATATATATATATATATATATATATATATATAAACTCTCAACTCTGTTCTGAGGCTCTTTATGGGACTGCTACAGATGGAAAATCAATGTAACCAGCTTCCTACCTGTGGCCCTTGTATCCCAATAAAGAATGGAATAGTGGTAGCAAAGGGAAGTTGTCAGAAACTACATGTTCAGAAAATCACAGTAGCTGCCACTGCTTCCTGAGAGCCAGTACAGTCAGCTGCAGCTCAGGAGAGCCATGGTTTAACACCAAACAATTCTCCAGAGAAGGTGTTTCTAAAAAAAGTTTTAATCTAAATTAAATATTGGTGAATTGTCTTGACTAATGCAAAATATATAGGCTTGATCTTTATGTCCTTGATAGTAATTATGTTACACAGTGCTCAATATACAATTCAATTTTCAGTTAAACTTTGAAATAAAAAGAATGCCCTCATTGTCTTGTAGATGATTTAACATCCTCCTTTATTGTCTTCTTTTAAGGAATCATTGCTCAACAATTTTTCAGTCCATCTGGAGAAGAATGATTTCATAAAGGTATCCACTGACTTCATTTAGCTTTAGGATCATTCGTCCCACCACTAAATTGGAATTAATATCTCTATTTATCAGAAGGTTGCCAGGCAAATATATAAGAATAAAATGCAAAGTCTCCTGAAAACCAACTTACATTCAGAAATATATGAATAGACTTGGAAATGCCCAAAATATGCAGATGTTCTTAAGCATTCCTATCGCAGTTCATTGAGCATTTTGGAAAAAGTTTCCAAAGCCTTCTACTGGTTAAAATTCCAGATTTTCATTACAATTATATTCCATGTTTATAATAGAAAGTTTGTGTAATTGTTCACTTTTTATTTTTTGAATCTTGTCCTCAGTAAACTTGGTACCTAACACATCTGCACTTTACTAATGCCTTCTTTAAAACATCACTTATCACTTATAACGGAAAACAATTTTTTCCTATTATTTTTTCTATATGTCTTTTTTTCTTGACTGCATCAGGATTTTCTCAATATCTTTTTTAAAATATGTGCCCGATGTCTGGATCCTAAAATCATACCTTATCACAGCTGGAAGGGTTACTTTATCAATCTTGGATATAACACTCTTCATACACTTGTTTACTTTTTTTTTTTCCCCCTAAGATGATGGGAACACTGATATATGTTTAGCTTTGATTTATTCAGATATTGGTGGCTTTTTTCCTTTCTTTTTTGTTTTTTGTTTTAGAACTGCTGTCTCTTCATTTACTTTCAGTCTTCTATTTGCCATGGCAGTTTCTGCTGAAATGTTATTGCTATTTGTGGCAAATGCTATTTGTCCTAAACTAAACTGTAACCTTTTTCTAGCTGTTTCTGCAGTTTGTCTGGGTATTTTACAATTTTTCAAATTGTATTCTCCAAAGCATTTTCATTCTTTCATAGAATCATAAGACTTTTAATGTTGGGAAAAACCTCATTAAGTCCATCCATTGACCTAGCTCTGTCCTGTTTACCACCAAGCTGTCCCCAAGTGCCACACCCACATTTATTTTTTAACTCTTTCAGGGATACTGACTCCACCATGTCACTGGGCAGCCTGTTGCAATGCTTAACCTGTAAAGATATTCCATGGTTCATCATCTCTGTCTTTGATGAAAATATTTATCAAGGTCCAAGCCCACAACAGAACACAAACTTTCACAACAAATTATTTGTAGCTATTGAGAACATTTTTTGGTTTGTTTATAAAAATATTGGGTCATACCGTGTTAGACTCCTAACAAAATCCACAAACTCTGTTTTCCCACTGAGTGGTTTGGCATAAGTTTCTTACCTGTTTGTTTCATAAGTACCTAGAAATAATATAAATACTTTGTCAGATGATCTATTCCTGTATTTTTTCCCTAGGAACTCAGTTACAGATCACTGAGTCTAAAATTCCTAATTTCTTGTTAAACTGTAGTCATAAAAAGTTTTTGGTTTTGTTGGGGTGTTTTTTGTTTTGTTTTTTATTTTTGTTTTTTTGTCTCCTGGTCCATCTAGATTCCATTGCTTAATGCAATCTTCATCTTCTGGAATTTCCCAGCCTCTGTTATGCAGAAATTCAGAAGAGATATCTGAAATGGTTCTCCCTGGCCTTGAAATACAGGAATTTACAGTTTTGATTCTCTCCCTGTTCACTCCCGACTGAGATGTGTTTTGGCTCCAGATAAGATTAAATATACCTAGACTGTCTCCTGTCGTTCATCCTATAATGTTTTGAAAGCAATCACTGAAGATTCTACTATTTTCATAATTGACTAATCCTAGTGCTTAAATATAATTCTGGATGGAAATGTTTCCTAATATCCTGTGCAAACTTCTGTTTTTTAAAATAAAGGATTTGCTCCCTGCCTGGCCTTTTGTTGACATTGGGGACAATTGAATTCCTTGTTTCACTTTTATGCATGTTTGAACTTTATTGTCATGCTCTCTAGTCTTGCCTAAACTATAGAAACCTTCTTTTTGTGTTCTGTAAAGCAAACTTCTTAATTGTTCCTGGTCTTTCCTGTGTTCTCTTTAGCATGTGTAATAGATGGTGCCCAAAAGTTGATGGAGCACATCAGATGAAATAATCCATTTTTTTGTAAGTTATACAAAAGGAAAAAAAAAATCAGTACTGTGCACCATACTCTTTTTATTAATTTGTAGATTGGCTGTTCTTTGCAACCAGACTGTACACTTGCATATGCTTAAAAAATGCATTACAAGATGTCTCCTTAGCCCTGTTTTATCAATGTGTTAGGAGTTCCCTTCACTAACAAAGTGTAATTCCTTGAAAACAGTGTGAGACTTCAAGGAAGGCAAAAGCTTTTTATCAAATGTAGTCAGTTTGAAAGAATGAAAAAATAAAAAGTATAGCAATAATGAAACCAAATCCCCTAATTGTAAACTCTGCAAAGACAACTTGTTAAATCAAATTTTTTCTTCCCTGATGTACTCACAAAATGACCAGCTAGCTCATGGCCTTTTGGAATTTAATTTGCTGCACTTAACGTGAAGGGAAATTTCCCCTGTGGCAATTTGACTTCCCCAACAATACAAGCAGAACCTAATTTCCCTAGCAGAATTAAGCACTAATGCTCTCCAGTTTGCAGTCTGGATTACAAGCCACTCCTCCCCTTACAACATGCCACATTTTCACAGTGAAACTTCCCAATATTGATTAAAAAGGAGGAGTGCATAAGGTGGAGGCAAGCACAAAGCAGTGTTGGCTACTCAGGCAGAAGAGGTTAGCTGCTCATTTCAAGGATCTTCCTACAGCCAACATTAGTGTGCTTTTATAGACAATCAGTTGCCTGCTTTGCCCGTACCTAAAGCTATCCCCTTTTCAAATGAAGTTACTGGGAATTCTGCTCAGTGCTTACCCATGAGCCTTATGCCAAAACTTAGATATTTGTTTGGTGTCCCAAACCGATCCATCCTGGTCTGTCCCATGATACTGAAGTTTACAGCTTAAAAAAAAAGTAAATTTCTTTGTAAATGTTAAATTAACAGTTGGAATTCTCCTAAATCAAGGTTTTTGCTTCTTTCCTCCTTCTCATTCTTTATGTGAAGATGAGTGATTTAGTAATCCATGATAAGGTGTCTGGCACATAAGCTGCCAAAAGCAGGACTGTGTCTGATTTAGCACACTGACACAATGCTATTGCTCAGATAATATCCTCAGCAGACCTGGCCAGCTGTGTGGGATGTGAAGTGTAAGATGCCCCTTAGCAGGAGAATTTAATTTCTATCTTAAGCAGCACAATTAAATAACAAACAAGAGACAAAGGCTTGTAGGGGAAATTTAGTCCCTTTAACACCTGGGCCTCACTAAGCACAAATGTGAGGTAAGAGAGGTGCTATCCTTGAGCACCCTGTTTCACAGATATGTTGGGAGTTTGTAGCAAGGGAGTGGAGGAGATCATGGTGCTACAGCCTTGGTGCCCGTCCTACCCATCTTGTTTTAACAAGAGGCCTCCAGAAAATTGAAGCTACAAACAGGTTTGTGTATAGAGAGATTGTACAGGAAGTGGAAACCTGTAGCAGAGGCAGCCTGGTCATGTTAAAGGAGGTCTGCTGTCAGTGGTCCCTGATTATCTAGGACCTGTGAGCATGCGGGACTGCAGTCACTTCTCTTCCTTCTCATTGTACAGAGCTATTTTCTCTAGCATTGTGGCCTTTCTCTGGTGTGGCCACCACTACGTCCACTGCTGCAAGTGATAGGCTTTGGTTTTTGCGCCCTATGACCAGATTTGTTATGTCTCTGCGAAACTCTGATCACTGAAATCTGAAATACAGCTGGGATCAATATCAGACTTTTACAATGTATTGAGCATAGAAGAAGAGCTCAGAATCCTCCTTCAAAAATTCTGCTCTTTGTCTGCTCTTTGTGCTCAGAAAAATGACTGCTTTTTGCCCCCAGAGATAATCGGCAGAGCTCTTTTAAAATTTAGTACAGGTACTCAGTATGAAGTTGTTGGTTCAGGTGACACACAAGTAGTCACATATTCCTGATAACTATAATTTCCCTGAATATATGAATACCACAATTTTGTTAATAAGTATCTTTCCCTTCTATTACTGGTTGCTATTACTATGCATATGTGAAGTATAGGTAAACTAATAGATAATTTTTTTTAAAAAAAAACCTGAGAATGCAATGGCAGAACACACTGGTAGTCTACTAAGCTTAGTATCCTCGCTCTTGGGTTGGTCAGTAGCAGATGGTTAGGGAAAACTGTGAGAAATTTTACAAGTTGTAGATTACTCTTCCTCTCATGATTTTCTCAGGCAGTCAGTATTTTAAGAAAATTCCTGAAGGTTGTGTCTGCTGTGTTATATTTATGTACTCACCAACTCCTGAAGTCAATTAACACACTTTTTAAATCCAGAACTTATTTGCACTGTTATGATCAGTGACATCTCGTGGCATTGAGTATAACAGTAGTAGTAGTAGTAGCGGTAATAATAGTAATAATAACAATAACAACAACAACAACAACAATAATAATAATTATAATAACCACCTTCCAAATTATTCTAAAATCTCCTTTTGCTTTAAACCCACAACCTCAAGTCTCATAGCAGAAAACTGCTTTTCACAGTTAATTTGCAGTGACATTTGCAGTTTGACAGCTAGACCATAACTACTCTGTCATCTCTTTTCCTATGAAAAGCTTCTGCCTACTTACCTCACATAGAAGTTACTCGTAAGTTGTCCTGTACACATCACTCACTACCCACTCAAAACCTTGGTTTCCTCATTAAAAAAATAAGCTTTTGCCTCAGGGAAAGTAATTAATATGATCTAACTAGAGATAATTGCCATTTTAAGAAGCTCACTGGGTTGAAAGTCTGCTAGGCTTTTTGCCTGCTCTGGGGGTACCTGTTGTTCCATGGTAAAAACAATGAATAAGTGTATTGGTTAATGGCAAAGGAGAAAATGCATGCACCCTCATCAGCCAGTATCAGAATCCTTCAGACATAAGCTTAACCTACATCTGAGTTTTGAAGATTTCATTTCCTTGCAGGTCAGTGGTCCTTAAGTCAAATAATGAGATAACATTTGGCCACTCACCATGCAAATCTGACTGACCAAGGGCAATATGGAACATTGAGGGTAGGAAGGAAGCAGGCAACCTGCTTCTGTCATACTGATGAGTCTGAAATCTCCTGATTCTAATTAGTTTCTTAGAATCACTAGCAAATTTCAAAGAGTGTGTACTACTTTTTAAGACAGCCATTAGAAATATTATAACATAGGAGGTTAATGACCTAACTTTCCATTCAGTTAAAATTACTTTTTTTTAAAAAAGGAGATGATGGCCATATTTCCCAACTGACCTTTAGCATCACAACCAGAATATTTGTCTGGCTGGGAGCCTTATCACCTTCTCCATGGAAGAAGAGCACCAGTGAGATGGAGAACTCCAGGAATAGCAGGACACGATAACAGCTCTATCACTGCATTATATGTAAGTGAGTCACGTAACAGTATCAGTCTGAGCAGTTTTGCTACTTTATGCCATAGCTGAGATTTGGGCTACCTGGCCAGTCCTTCTTGGCTGCAGTTTCACTGGGACACTTGGCCCAAGCGACACAGGTTGACTATATCTGTATCCACCTGGCTGTAGGTAAGCTCAGGGAGCCAGCTGAGTGCACCTACATCACAAACATGAAACTGACTGAAGTGCAAACAGGGAAATCTGAGTAGCCTTTATGGAGCAATGCAATAGTCAGGGCACTAGTGCAGACTAAGTTCAATGCCAGTGGTCAAACCCATGATTTGGGAAAACTTATTTTTTAAATGACAGATATGTATGTGGTCATCTCTACCTATGTGAGGGCGCAGCTAATAGAAGAATAATAAGTAATTTGTTACATATCAGATGGTTTGTTCTTAGAGAATAGATTTCTTAACTCCTAGATAAATGTCATATCCTCACACATCTATAAAATATTTTATAATTGTGCAAGTACAGCTGGAATGGTAGAGGAGATTGATGCATCTTTCATGTAGTGGGAAAGAGGACCTTCTAAGGGATAGGACACTCTTCAGACAAAAATTTAATGTGACATTTACATCTGGAACTCAGCTGCTGGAAACTGCAGTTTATAATAATGGCTTTCTTCTGGTGACAGGTAATACCGTCTTTTTTTTTCCCCTATTGTCTTGGCATTGTTCTAATTTTAGTCAAAATTGTTTCCACTTTTAATGGAGTCTAAAGTTCAGTTAGCTATTGAATTTCACTACCATATTTTGCAAATTGCTACTGTTGGTTATTTAAATGATAAATTTCTCAGGATATATAACTACTTACTATTATGAAAAGGTCCATTTCTGACATCTAATTCCAGTTTATCAGCCAAACCAGTGAACTGATGGCCCTGGTCAGCACAATAGGATGATAAAACCCAGCTTTGAAGTATATAATCCTCTTATTAGTTATATAAGACGGGCTAGCAGGAAATTTCCCAAATGAGGTCTTAAACTGTGTTGTTTTCCAGTCTTTTCAAACCATCCTAGATTCTCAGTAATGCAGTTGCAAATGTACCTTTGGGTGGAAAGGAATCATTGTAATTTTTGGCATATTTTATTACTCAGAAATAATCTTATCCTTTCTGTTCTCTCTGATTTTTCAGTTGATTATATATATTTTTTATTTCCTGCCAATTCTATCTTCAACCACAATTTAATAATTCTATTCAACACAGAGGCCTTAAAGAGTTGGTTTTTCTTTTCTCCTGAACACAGTTTTCAGTGCAAAGAAGGACTGAGAAAGTATTAGGAATACACTCACCAGCACGTTTTTTCCTTCCTTATTTTTTTTAACATACTTCAAAGACAGAAACTCTGTGACAGTGTACTGAGTGTTCTCCTAGTTTACAGAAAATTGTTGGATTTAGCTGTTTGAGAGCTCTGTTCTCTCATTTAGTGTTCTAAATATGCGACATATTTTAATTCGCAGAAGGGTCATGCAGATTTAGCTGATAATGGTTTCTATTAATTCCACATGCTGTAACAATTAAAATCTGGGCATGCAAATTAAAATGTTTATTCTGTATGAATGGGAGATAGGGGAGGTTATAAACCCTAGATACTTCTTTGAAACATAGTTCTATTTGAAGAGAGAGAGCTTCTAAGTATTATACTCCGGGAGTCTGTGTGTATTGTGTCTTAATCAATCCTTATCAAATGCTCCCAGGTTACAATAAACAAGGTTTCTATTTCCTTAGCTGCCAGCTTTGACAAGCCGATGCAGTCTGTCAGAGTCAGACTGGGATCTTTCCATCACACATTACATGACCACTAAGAAAGATTCTGTGAGCCAAAATCTGTCCTCAGTTGCACTCCTGCAATCCTGTTACCTCTGTAGCGTGTCCTCAGTGACACCAGCAAATCCCTCCTGTGCAAGGGAGCTCTTCAGTGGGAGATGCAGGAAGGGTGTTAGAGGTAGCAAAGAGATTCGAGGAGGCAACTGGTGGATTTTCCCTTTGCAGAGTTTGTTTTTTATCAATTATTTTAAAACATGCATTTTTATTGAAAACCTAGGCCCTTCCTACTGCACATCAAAACTGACAAAAATTTCATAGAATCACAGAATATGCTGAGTTGTAAGGGAGCCACAAGAATCATCAAGTCCAGGACCTGTCCTGCACAGGACAGAGCCAAGAACTCTACCACATGTCTTCCTGAGATCATTGTCCAAACACCTGGACTCTATCAGGTTTGATGCTGTGACCACTTCCCAGGGGAGCCTGTTCCAGGCTCTTGGTGAAAAGTCTTTTCCTGATACCCGACCTAAACTTCCCTAACACAGCTTCATGCCATTCCTTCTTCAATACCCTAGGCCTAATGAATGTTTAGTGAACAATTTTGTAGAAGATAAGATGTACCTGAAAAGCCAGAACACAAGTTCACCCCTTGGTTTCTCTGAGCAGCGTTCATTGTATTTCCATTGTTTTACTAAATGAAAAATTACTTTTAGGAAAAAAATAATTGTATTTCAATATCAGATTTGCAATAATAGATGTTCTACTTTCTTTATGGAATACGATATACATTCCCCAATTAGGTTCTTGCATATAAACAAAGAACTTTTACAGTAACAGCCTTTGTCCTGTAGTTTTTGACAAGTGCTGATTAGTTAGCACATGGAACATATTCACTCACTCCCTTTATATTATGGAATCACAGAATGGCTTGGGTTTGAAGGAACCTTAAAATCACCAACCCACCTGCCATGGGCAGGGACACCTTTTACTAGACCAGGTTGCTGAGATGTCCATTCAAACTGACCTTGAACCCTTCCAGGGATGCAGCATCCACAATGGCTCTGGGCAACCAGTTCCAGTGCCTGACTACTCTCACAGTAAAGGATTTCTACTTAATACCACCTCCTCTCTTTCAGTTTGAAACCATTTCCCACTGTCTTCTCACTACAGGCCCTTGGAAATAGTTTCCCTTCATCTTCCTTAAAGCCTCCATTCAGGTACTGGAAGGACACAATAAGGACATTCTGAAGCTTTCTGATGACTGAATAAACCCACTTCTCTCAAACTTTCCTAACAGAGAGGTGCTCCATCCCTCAGATCATCTTGATAGCCTCTGGACTGTCTCCAAAGGTCCCTGTCCCTCCTGTGCTGGAGCCCAGCTCTGGATGCAGTGCTCCAGGTGGGTGTCAGCAGAGCAGAGCAGAGGGGCAGGATCCCCTCCCTGCCCTGCTGCCCACGGGGCTCTGGATGCAGCCCAGGACACGTTTGGCTCTCTGGGCTGGCAGTGCCATGGCCGGGGCATGTGCAGCCTCTCAGCCACAGCTCCCCCAAGCCCTTCTGGGCAGGGCTGCTCTGGGGCTGTTCATGCCCAGCCTGGGCTGGTACCAGGCCCATTAATGTGACCTGGGTGCAGCACTTTGGCTTTGTTGAACCTCTTGAGATTCCCTTAGGCACACTTCTCCAGCTTGTCCAGGTCCCTCTGGATGGTATCCCATCCTTCAGGCGTGTCAGCTGCACCACTCAGCTTGGTGTCATGTTCAAGTTTACTGAGTGCACTCAATTTCAATCTCTATGTCATCAATGAAATTATTAAACACTGGTCCCAGTATGGATGCCTGAGGGACACCACTTGTCACTGATGTCCATCAGGAATCTGATTGGTCTGATTGACATTACACTCTGGATGTGACCCTTCAACCATTTTCTCATTCATCTAATAGTCCACTCATGAAATCCATCTCTCTCTGTAAAGGCATTGTGAAAAAGCTAGACATGCATGTTTAACTTAAAGACAAGCCTTGGTGGTGGTTCATATAATTTGCTTTTAAAAAGGGGTGTTGTTTCTATAAAATCTGTTGGTTCAGAGGAGTTGCTGATGTAGGAGAAGAAGAAATTTTTCTTAAAGTAAATTCACTCTTCTTTTAAATTATGGAAATTAAAAGGAAGATTGCATTAAAGAAAATCTACTTAGAGATTCTCTGGGGTCATTAAAAACCAGCAAGTCCTGCAGACAGAAAGAGTCTTCTAGTCTGCATATGCCTAGGATATCATAAAAACACATGATTTGCATTCATCTGGTGACATTTGTAAGCCATGTCTTTAATTGCTCGAATGTAAAAAATTTGATCACTCTATCTATGCTAATTGTTACACATCTGAACCCATAAATCGTTGCATTCTTAATATACTGACAGTATTGTCATCTGATAATTGTTTTAATGATTTTTGGTTTACCATATCTAATACTTTATGCCCACTCTTTGATGACTTCCTAAAAATCCTCATCTCAACATCCTGTGCTTATAACTATTTTTGAACTTTGCACTTATTACAGCTATACAGAACAAAGCCTTTGAGTACTTGAAGTCTAAACAGTTTGGCAAAATTTTTTAAATAATGGCTTTGAAAAACAGGAAAGGAGTGGGCTTTTAAAGAAAATTTGTTCTCATTTAAAGAACAAATATACATTAATTGGTAAAGAATAAACTTGGAAATTCAAAGGCTTGTATTTGCTAAAGTCTGGAATTTCTTCTAGTGAATTGTCAGGCTGAACTCGAACTCTTTATGAATGGAAGGATGTTAAACAGTTGCCTGAAAACAGAAGATCTGAGTGAATCCAAAGTCTTTTCAGTTGAACATCCTTACAGAGCTACTGACACCTATGTATTCAAACTGAAAAGTCTTGCTGCTGAAGTAAACATTCAACCAAGTAAAAACATGCTATCTACACTTGTGTACAGAAGGTTTTTATTCATTCTCTAAAATACATTCAGAAATTAAAGGTGATTTCTAAGGTGGTTCTTGATATCCTGCCAGCAGTTCACCTTGCAATGAACTTGGATTCTTAAAGTCTGTGTGAAAACAGAGAAAACAATAGGAAGGTTTTTTTTCTTCATAGGTTTTAGGGTTTGGGGTTTTTTTTTCTGTTATCTGGCTATCTACTTCCACAGTTTAATGTCTGTCTAGACAGAGACAAACTTAAATGGTTTTCAATTCAGTAGTATGCTTACCTAAGAGCATGCAGGCCTAAAATTTATGAATAAGATAATAAGGCATACTTAAAATTTCATTGTATTTTAGATCTAGAGAAGTGGTACATGTCTGTTTGTCTGCTGGAAAATTAGTCTGGCGCCATGTGACTGAAAATAACTGAAGCTATTTTCTTAAAGTTTGCTTGGCACAGATGCATTTAAAGCAAATAAGCTGTCTTACATCTTGCCTTTTGGCTGGACTAATTGTCCATTGCTTGTGCTACCTTGCACTTTCAAATAGCTTAATCTGCATGAAAAAACATGGCCTTAGCCAGCAGAAGACAATTTAGAAAACAAAAGAACATCCAGCCTCCACCTGAAAGAAATCAAAAGAAACCATCCATTTCTCTTAGTATTGGTCATAGATTCTATATGGCATTTAGTAGTTTTCAAGATACTTATCTGGGTTGCCTTCCCTGAATACCTGTAATTCAGAAGGATAAACAAAATCAGGACTTCCAGAAATCATAAAGATTCATAATATTACTATTGGTGATGTTCTTCCTCCTGACAGAAACTTTGTGAAAGAGAGGAAGAATTTTATATTATTAAATTCCGCACTATTCATCATTTTCCTGGAAAGATGTTTTTAAAAGATATCTCCTTTCCTTTATGTAGACTATTAATAAAGCTAAAAGTCCATTTGTATATACTACTGTTAAAAAAATAGCCTTCTAAAACTTGCAGCAAGGGTACTGATCATTTTATGTAATGACATTCCTGCCACTTCCAGAATTTAGATACTAAAGAGGGAAGGGAAATTACAAGCAAGCATAAGAAAAGCTAAATTTTCTTTTTTGCGCCCTGTTTAGAAGCTTAGCAGGATAACTCTGATTAAACAGTTGGAAGAAGAAAAATGGGCGTGTCTGGGTGCAAAATAGCCATATGTTTGCTATGAATCACTTCAAAGGTCTTTTAAGTTGGGGACTCATTTTTCCTCATATGCATATGCACACAGCCGGCTGAAAGCTAGATGCTCAGAGGCCTTACCATAGCTGACTTAGATGGGAAACATCAACAAAAAGCTATCCACAAACGTCAGAAGGACACATGCATTTTGGAAGAACAATTGAAATACATTTTTTGTGCTTGCAATTACTATGACAGTCTGTGTAACAGTGAAAGAGTAGTATCACCGTAAGTATTTTCCAAAGCATTCAAGAACCATTGTTTGGGTTTTTTCCCCTATTTCAGGATTAAGTGCTCGACACTACACTTAGATGTAGGGAATGCTTACAGTTTGATTTATGAACTCGAGTTGGCAGTCTCATCCTGCGTGGTGCAGTTGAGAGGAGCAGGTGCATCCACCCACAGACCTCTGTGATTTCCTCTCCATCCTGCGATGTGAGTGCAGGAGACTGCACTGGCCTGCAGGAACTCACTCTTGGGGAACTCAAGGCTAGCCTGGCTCACCTGGCACTTGCAGCTTGTGCCTTTATCTCTCCACTGCCTGTATCAAATACCTGACTTACCTTTGCTGGTAGTTAATTAAAGCAAGGATTAGAAAGGAATGTTGTGTCTAGACTCCACATAGCCCCCAGTGCTACCACCTCTTGTAAGATGAGCTTGCCAGAAGTGGGTGGGAGCAGTGCTAAATCTGGTAACATGTAAAAATGGACCTTGGACTTAAGCTTTCTTCTTAATTACAAGGGAAAGAAAAAAAAACAAAAAACAAACCAAAACAAAACTAAAAACCAAAAACCCACAAACAAACAAAAAAACCCCACCAAAACCAAACACCCCCCCGCCAAAAAAAAACCAAACCAAACCAAAACAAAAAAAACAAACCCTACCTGTAACTATCTAAGCAGAATGAAGCTTTTCTGTTGGGTCTGGAGGCTGTTTCTTAGGGGGTCCCAGCAGACAGCCCTGTGGTGTGAAGTGTGTCCTGGCAGTCTGCGGCCGCACACCAGGGTCCATCCTGACTCCTCTCCTCTCTTCAATACAACAACCTTGCTCAAAAAATGTAAAGTCTAATATCTTTTTTTTTTTTCCTCCATTGGTTTCTCAAATTTAATTTTCTGTTTTCTATCAGCAGTGATTTATGATTACTTTTCAGGTGACTCTGAATCCAGGCAAAATTGAAATGGCCTTTATTTTAGGAGGTTGAGCTGATATGTAGCTACTTCCCTTATTCTCACTACATTCTTACTGAACTCTTACTATATTTTCCAGACTCCTTCCTGCTTTGTTCCTTTCCTCAGCTAGAACCAGCTCCTTCATCATATATAAAAGACTTTCCTGTAATAGCCACTTCCCTATGAAGCTGCAATAATACGAAACACAATGCCTCAGACTAAAAGTGGTAAAGAACTAAACACTAAATAGGATTAGACTCTTGAATCAGAATTAATAAAAGTCTAAGGAAGAAGGAAAAAATACCAGGGTGCTTACTATAGGAGGAAACATGACTTAGAATCTGCTGTAGAAAATGGAATTTAACATCAGGTATGATATCCAAGGAAAAATGTCACAATCAGTCAAGTAGCTGATGTAAAATTTAAAAAAAACCTTTAAATAACTAACAAATCCCCACTGTTTTTTTCCTGTTTTTCTTGATGTATCTGTTAACCCCTTTTCTGTTGAGAAGGATGATTTTAAAAAACCAAACTACTGATTGTTACTTATTATTTTTAAGTGCTTGGAATTTATTAAGCAGTTTTGAAATTATATCTTTGAAAAAATATCTCTGCCCTGATTGCCCCTTCAGATACATTTAACCCAGTAAATATAACAATTGCATGGAATTGCTTTTTGTCTCCTTTCACCTCTCCAGGTTCTTAGCCTTGTAAAGGTCCTGGCCACCTCCACTTAACCTGCAGTTTTATTTGTCTGACTAACTCCCTGCATTCGCCCATTTCTGCAACACATTAATACTCTGTCCCTTCCTCTCCACGTGGTCCCTTCCCTTGCAGAGCTCAGCGTCAGCCAGGTCAGTTTTACCACAAAGAGCTTGCTGTGCTCTTACAAGCAAAATAATATCAGCACCTGGAGCTGCAGTTCTGAGATGACCCCCTACACTGCAATTACTGTTCTTGATGGGGTGTTTGGCATTATATTATGGCATACCAACTCAAAAGATGTTTTAATGTCTAGATTTTGTCAGCTATCCAGATTCAATCTATTGCAAATGTTACAGATTCCCATGGTACAGTAAAGTGTATGTAAATAACAACACCTTTGAGCCTTCATTGCATTAAAATAATTTACTAATGCTGTGTAGGAGGAGCAGAGGAGGAAAGAAAAGTGGGAATTAAATTGTGTGGTACTAGAAAAATTTTAAATGACAGTTTCAGATTCAGGCCTTGCAATGCATGGATACCAAGCTAAATGAGTGTATTAGTCAAGAACAGAATTTGCAGGTATGTACTCCTGCTTTTTTTAAAACTGACTCTCATCTGGATCCTTCTTACATGATTTAGAGGGCAGGATTTCTGGCTGCAGCTATAGAGTCTCAGTGTTTTAGAAGAGATTGCTTGTGTCTGTGACAACCTCCTGTTGCTGTCATTTTTATCTGAGAAACTTTACTGTCTGCCAAAGCTGATACCCTTTAATGACCTACCACAGACTAATATAAGCATTGAAATTGGGCTTGTTGGTTTAGGTTGTTTTGGTTGTTTTTTTTTTTTTTTTTAATGTTGTATATGTGCATATGCATTATCCTTTAATGAGTCAAGTTATTTAAATTTCAGATCAGATTGGGGATATAGTGAGTGTGATGGTTCTATATTCCTCCACCATCTGTCACTGAGAAGCTTCTTAAAGTTGCAGCCTCGGTTAGAAGAACAGCTTGGTCCTATAATCTCTTTGCCGCTGTTTCTAAACAAAGACTAGAGACAGGCTTCTCATCTACTGAGAACAGTTGTTTTGAGTGAAACCTAGTGGAGACACTAAGGCTATGTGGAATATTCAAAGACTCTTGGGGTAGTGCTACAAATATGTGCACCTCAGTGGTTCAGATCACAAGCTGACCTCACAAAGCACTAATTTAATGGAAATCCCTAGTGCTGAGGCAAAGTAGGTGAGTGGTCTTAAGTTGCACTCCCACAGGGAAGTGAGGCATCTGCTGTTACTGTTTTTATTGCTTTTGGTAGCTCTTAGTCAGATCAGACACCACTAGTTGAAGCAGTGGAGTTGCAAATTAATTTCAGGAGTAGAACAGGACTGACCAATACAGATGCTCTGCAGAGATAGTCTGAGGTACTTCAGCCCTAGAGCCTCTTTGTGGAATTTGGATGACGGCCTGGAATTTGGGTGATAGTCAGGATTGTTTTCTGAGTGTTTTTCCCTGTCATGTTTTTGTTCTGAATATATGATACTTTATCAAAGCTGTTGGGTGTTGATTCAGGTTGTCCTTAGTCTCAGAAGACAGTCTTTTTGCAGGCAGCAAGTTAAGTCAGTCTTAGTCATATGGGTTATTGTGGACTGCAGGCATCAGTTAGGAGAAGGGGCACGGACAAGTTGGAGGCCTGCAGCTGAGGTGGGATATCCTTAGGGAGCCCCTGATGGCACTAGAATCAGAAGCACAGCTGCTGACTGCAAACAAGGATGCTTGTTTAAAGGAAAGGAACTGGCCTTCAATTAGTCCAGTTTCACCCACAGGAGTACAGAAAGTGCAGAAAGACTTCCCTTTTTTCCCCCTGAAAGCACCTATAATACTTCTCCTCTTCTGCATGTTATCTGTTTGAGTAGTGCTGGTATTGCTCAGCAAGAGGCCCAAGGGCATAGCTGATAAGGGCTCAGGAGACACAGTCCCATATGTCCTGCCAAGAACATTAATGTTTTCTGCTATCCCATTTTCTGTCTTACAGTTGGTAAGGTCTCCAGGAAATCTTGCATAAGGCATGTAGATATTTATTAGGGCTTTCATAAAGAAACTCAAACAAAGCAAAACCAAGCAGACTTTGTCAATGCTTTATGTCTAAAGGATTGTACAGGTGTAGGTGAACATTTATACAGCTGTGTCCTGCAGAATTAAGGATGGCTAACCAGATATATAATTTATAAATTTGTATTTTATAATTTATAAATGTAAAATTTATAAACATTGGAAAAAGTAGAGATTGATATCACCCAACCATACTGATGACTTTGGGCAAATCTCTTTTTCTCAGCCGCAAGGAGTAACCTTGAGGAGCAGTGAGATGTGAAGATAAATGATGCACATCCATTCTAACTAGAGGCTACTATATATATGAAGAAGTCACATGCAAAAATTACATTAAATATGATATTTGCTAACAAGAAAGCAAATAGAGTACTGATGTGACCTGATATGAAAAATCAGAACCATGAGCAAAGTCATAATCTTCCTCTTACAAGCAAATTCATGATATAGACAAAATAGATGCCACTTTCTCTTCTCCGACCTCACTCCTGTCTCAATGAAGTTTGAATAAATTTTGCCTTTACATTTCTACTTGGCTTCATTCTGCTGTTGAAATTCTGTCATCATATGAAGGTTGTTAACTGTTTCCTGTGAAACTTGTCCTGAATTGTTAAAAGAAAACATTTTAACATGTTCATAAACCTTTGACTTCCTTCATCCTTTAGATGATTTTCTTCTCTTCAAAATTAATTTGCTTGGTAATATTGACTTCCCAACAAAATGATGTTTTCTGCAGAACAAGTAGTTCATCAATGCTATAATTGAATATATGTCACTAATCACAATTGTGATTTCACTTTTGGTATTGAAAATTAATAACATTTTAAATGATTTTTTTTCACTCACTTCACTGTTCAATTTCAAAATATATTCTCTAGCATATTGGTATTCTCCATTAGTATGCTTGTATTTCTGGAAATGATGAGATGAAAAATATGTGCTAGATTGCAGTCTTGCACAGTGAACATGACTAAAGTCATGTACATCAGAATTTTTTTGTGTCAGACTGAATATATACATTGACAAAATTAAGTCAAAGAGAAAAATGAGATTATTAGAATACTGCAAATGCAAGACTGCTTTTTTTAAAAACACTACTTACCATTGAGATAAATAAATGAAATGCCATTATAACTACCATAATGCAGTTTTGCCTAAAATTCTGTTAGTTCTTCAGTACTACTTAGTGTAGAAAGTACTGAATACAACTACACATAGTTATTTCTGAAGTCTGTGTAATGCTCCAACATGACAAACAACCCTTGCTGGGCTTTGAAACAGAACCTTGAACAGCCTGGCTTAGTGGAGAAGAAAAGGTGTTATTGCTGTGTGAAGTGAAAAAAAGGATGGTGTAAATTCCTAAGATGATTACAGAATTGTAAAGGAAATTTCAAAAATATGAAACACCATATGAAGGAAACTCTAGGAATAGATTAAAACATAAGAGGGGGAAAGTGAAATATGTGTGATTATTGAAAACCTGCCTGCTGCACCTTTGGGGTGAATATTATCTGCCATTTCCCTTGGGCAATGCATAATTGCAGATTTTAAATGCCTCATAAAAGTGCCATTGCCCCCAGTCCTACCTGCTGTGGCAGACACCTGCACTCTGGGAATCTGCCTTCCTAACACAAAAGGCAGTCAACAGTGATATAAAGTCATCTCACCTACCCTGCTGCAGCTCAAATGCATTTAGGTCAATGTTACACAGGGGTTGTTTTTATCATTTGAAGAACTTTAAAGAAACAATGTGGATGCTCTCACAAAGGACTGTTGCAGTGTCCTCCAATCATCCAGGTCTGCCCTACAGCCCTTGCCAAAGCAGAGACCTGGCAGTCTCCACTGCTCTCAAGGCAACAGGACAGCTCTCTAAGGCACAAAGCAGCACCTTCCTCTCTGCCTGCAGCACTAACATTGTCTCCAAGGCAGCAAAATTCTGCACCTAGAAATAATCTATCTGCTTCTCTGGAATGATGATTATGATGTCATGTATATGACCCAAACATTTACCAAACCTGTTTCTAAATCTTCCAGCAGCTGTAGAGAAAGGTGCACCTTTTTAAAGGACAGGGAGATGGAGGTACTGGAAAAATGAATTGATTCAGTCCTTATGGGAGAAATTATGTAGCTGCTGCAGTTTCTTATTTGTTCATCCAGATCTCCTTCAACAACTGTCTCATGCAGTGCTCCCATTCCAGTTTAATTCTCTTTACTTTGTTAAACTGACACAGCTATAGGAAAAAGCTGTGGCCTCTGTGCCTCCTGAGTACCATTAGCAGAACTTGTTATTGAGGTCATGTCCATCACAAGGTAGGCATTGGGGCTGCACTACTGCCCTCGAGGGACTATTTGTTTGGCACATATTTTGTGCAGACCCCAATGCTCAACAAGGGCAAAGCCCAGCTTGACTTTCTTAGGCATAGAGAAAAACAACCCCATTTTATTTTACTCACAGATTCAATAAAACTTTAAAGATATATGCAGACTATTGCAATGGTAAACTAATTGCAGTTTTTCAGAGCAGGTTTATGATAATCCAGTAAATGCTTTTGTGATAACCATGTGTATAGACATGGTACATGTCTATTTCTCCCGTGAGTATTAAGTGGCAGATAAAAGGCAAAGTGTTACAGAAGAACTGACACAGAAACAATTTGTCTGAAGTTAGAGAGTGAGTGGGTCAAAACCCAGGAGAAACTTACTTTTTATCTAACAAAAAAAGTGCTTGTGAAACATGATTCAGTGGCTCTGCCTATCATGTGGATACTCATCTTGCTGTATGGAGCTAAAAATCCAAAACTTCTATGAAAGATATTAGGGTTAAGTAGGTATATTCAGAACACAGTCCTAAAGTCGATGTCTAAATCAGATAACTCTATAAGTTCCTGTGCATGCCCTAATGAAAAAAAAAATCAGACTGGTATTTTGGGGTTGTCTGGAACTTTTATCTTGCATTTGGAAAATGAACTCTCGTCTCCCCTCTCCTCCTCTTTTCTCTCCTCTCTTCTCCTTTCCCTGTCCTTAAGTAAAGTAGTTATACATGTAGGCTTGCTAGGAAGTGTCCTCTTTTGGAAATTTTATGTAGTTTTTTTGCTGGTTATCCAGTATGTCTTATTGTAACTTTCAGACTGATGACAGCTTGAAATGTTGAGGTGAAATGCACTACATATGTGGAAAAACTTAACATCCATCATGCATGAATCTCCATGAGTGTGCATCTTTAACAGAAATATGGTAATCCTCATCTTATTCAAGTGCTAAAAATGAAAGTGGAAAAGAGGTAATGAGCACATAGACAAGGAAGTGAAGTAAAAGGGGGCAATAGACTAGGCTGGTAGGAAGCAGAATATTTTCATACCTGAAAGTGCTGACCTCATCATCCTATTCAGATAAGTTTTGAGTTACAGATCTTATTTGTAACCCAAATCAGTTTTTTGTTGCCGAGCCCTTTAAACAGAGGTGCAATTTATGGCTATGCTCACATTGTCTGTCACCACTGTGGCAGTGTGTGGGATTAATACCCTAACCTAGCCTGTCACTTGGGCACAAACCCTGCTGCTTCCCAGCAGCATCCTCTGCCAGCCTTGTTCAGTGCTCTGTGAGCCCTGAGGCTCTCTCTCCATCATGTTGTCCAGCTTTGCTCTTAATTTGCCCTATTTTCCTTTCTTTTCCCTACCATTGTATATTCCTTCTCCTCCTGCTCTTTCTTACCATCTCTAGGTAAGTTTTTGTTCTGAGTGCTGGTAACTGTTTCTTTATTTTGCTGCACAGCAAGTTTTTTAATATTTTTTAAAAGTAGTTGAGTGTTACCTGTATCTTGAAAATGGTAAGATGACTTCCCATACCTGTGTGTATGGGAATGATGAGAATTAGCACTTTAGGTGCATCTCAATTTCCTTCTCTCCCACTGTTTGCTGACTCCCTTTAGCCATCTGCTCTTTCAGTATGTAGCTGAGGAGCATTGTCTATTGCCTGCCTTTCGTGACTGTACTGCCATTTCACATGTCTCTGGCTGCAGTGATAAAGCTGGCTTTGAGGAAGAATGCTCATATTTGTCCGAGTCCTCTCCTCCTTTTCTCTCCATCTCCCTTCCCCTCTGATTGCCCTTCCCTTAGCTGTGTTGTTATAGGTATATTTCAGACTCTGCTGCAAATGTTATCAGTGAACTGAAATGCTCGAAAAAAGTAAACCTCATTTGCATCGTCAAGTGGAGTGTACAATAAACAATGGTGCAGGGGAAAAGCAGCAGACAGGCAAGTAAAATTGACCTGCCCACCAATGGAGGGCATTATAATTAGTATATTTTGTATTACCCAAGATGTGCTCGGGCCAGGATGACAGATTCATTGCAAATATTCCCCTCTGCAATGAAATTGTATGGGGATATGATTCTCAACTTTGCTAGTAATCAGCTTGCCTTCCTCTGAGCATGATTGGGCACTCTTCTCATGAAATTTGTGCAGTGGCTGGGGAAAAGTTAAACCTGTGCATTCCTCCTATGCACCAGCTGCTCCTGTGGATGGAGAGATTCTTAATGCTTTAGCTATTCACAAATTCTTTCTGAGCTTCTCCTCAGACAAAGGCTGTTCACAATGTTCTCAAGAAATTATGTCAGCTTAGTCAGGCTACAGTTTTCAAAGAAGTCTAAGTTATTTGAGCACCCAGTTTATTTGAAATTAAAAGTATATGTTCAAGTTTAGATGGCTTTGAAAAGTCCCAGCTGGAGTCTGCTTACTGGCAGAAAAGGAACAAATCAATAAAGCAACCTTGGCCATGACACTGGAACATGACTCAGTACTATAATTCAGCACATAGCCTCCATTGCATTTAATTGTATTTATTCATTACTTTTCCTAAAATTTTCTTTTTTTTTCCTTCATTCCTTCCTCTTGCTTATCAGAGACAGATTTTTTTCAGATCTAGAGAGAGCGTTTCTTTCAAAGACATTCTGGAGGAGTTTGTACAAAGCTCATCAAAACTGCAAAACTGAACAATAAAAAAAAAAGGACAAAGTTCTCTGTTTAATCTGGAAAACACAAATAACAAACTTTCCACAATAACAAGCCCAAACTGCAAGTAAGATATGCAAGTAAGAATAATTTCTTTAATGCATGGGTTGCTTTTCAACCCTGCGGACTATCTTATTCTGAACCACAATGGCTGAGAAGCATCAGTCTTTGCTGTGAGTGAAAAGGTGATATTATTTCATTACATTATTATTATTTCATTATATTATCATTTAGGAAGATGATTTGTTTGAATGTCTGGCTGGTCTGCAGTGCACAATGCTGTGTGGCACAGAGACATCTGAGCTAGTCCCACATGCAATATTCTTGCTATCAGAAGTGGGGTAGCCCAGGTGCATTTGTTCTAGTTTTCACTTTTCAGTCGTCTGCAATGCAGACTTGCTTTATGAATCATAGAACAAAATGGTCTACCTCCTTGCTTCCAGCCTATATTATCAGATAAAATTTTACAAATGCTCTGTGAGCTGTGTTCATGCCATTTGTTAACAAATTTCTGCCTCTTTACTCTAGTGAACAACTTCACATTGTAAAACCAAACCCTAGAAGATGAGTTTTTCAAAAAATAAAGCAATCCCAAACAGTATGTTACGTACACATGGCATTATACTCTGCACAACAATGAAAGCCACTGAGTATGCAACTGACATCATCTTGGTCTTCTCAACCTCTAGTCCAATTTTTTGGGGTTTATTTTAAAACTACATAATAATTTTTAAAGCATCCAAGTAATTACTTCACAAAGATATTAAACAGCATATCATTCTTAAACCTAAAATTTTCCTGTGGGCTTCATATTTTTGTTAGACTCAGTTGTGTAGGAGGCTGTAAATTTCATATGGGTGATTTAATTAGTTGTTTTGGTATATGCACTTGTGTCTGCTCTGAATGTCAGATCAGAATGGCAGCTGATCCAAAAGATCAGGTAGGCAGCTGCTCCTACTGCATCCAAAGGAAGTACTTGAATTTGCATCCTCTGATGAATGGGAGCTCTAGTTATATTGTTACTGTCTATATAGAAATACAGAGCCCAAATCCAAATGATTGATGAAAACCTAAGAACTGGAAGAAATCACAGTTTATACTCTGCAGTCTGAG
The DNA here is from genome assembly GCF_014805655.1 of Passer montanus. NCBI lineage: Eukaryota > Metazoa > Chordata > Aves > Passeriformes > Passeridae > Passer > Passer montanus. Next base: position 5,112,938 of record NW_024366815.1, read on the forward strand.
TGTCTTCATTTGACCATGTAGTTGGTGATTTCATGCTTCCTGTAATCTACTCCAGGCTGGAATGGGAAGCCATTTTATGGCACCTATAAGTCCAACAGTCATCCTTTTTAGATCTATTTTCTTAATTTCTTTCCACTTTTTCTGATTCCATGGGACCTCCTGAAAATCTTTTCAATGTAACCATGGTGCGCAACAAAAACAAAGGACTGAATAATTTGTATAAAAATTTTAAAGTGTAGAAGGAGACTTTTAGAATATACTCATATACTTTCTTCTTGTCACCAGAAGAAAAATTGCAAGACTGTCCTAGGTACTTAGTTAATTATGTTATTGTTAAAATGTCCGAGCATTGTGTGTTAGATCCCTGATCATTCCCGGTCAGACTTTGCATAGAATGAATCAAGCAAGGATCAGGGATGGGCTGGATTTACTCCACCCACTCTGCACTGAAAATCGAAAAGTCAGGGGGGCAAGCTCTCCCTGCACTGCTCTACCTGGGTGCTCTGGGGTGCAGCTTTGGGTTCTGAATTTGTAGTGAAGAGAACCTGCCTTGGGCTGCATTGAACTTGTCTCCAAGATCCTTCAACTTGAGGCTGAAAAGAAGATATTTCTCAATTCTTAAACTGATTTTCCCTTTGCTGGAACAGTAGCATAGTTTGTGCTGCTCCGGGTACATGAGAATCTTGGTTGAGGCTATATCTGATTGGGCAGAGACTAGTAAATTTTTGAGCTATTGCGTGGGTGAATTTTTATAAAATTACTTTGTAAGTCAGAAATGCTTTGATAGAACCATTTAGAGAATATGATGTTATACTCTTGCATATTTACATTGCTTTCCTCCATTAGCCAAAGTGTTAACACTTCTCTCTCAATAAAGGTAAAAAAACCCTCAGCTGGAAATGGTTTGAAACAAACTCATATGGACCTTTAAAAATGGTCTCTGCAAGCTCTTTCACTGGCTTTGCAGTTATTCAAGTCTTGGCAAATCAGGACTTTCCATGAAGAGGTTTCTTTTGAGTTTGTATCTTCTGATCTTGAACTAATGCTACCTACTTTTGCTGTCAATGTCAGTACATCAGCAATTAATAGTAGTTTCTTGATCATTTCTTGATAGTTACCCACAAAAATTACAGTTCTGCATTCCCTTCATTTAAACTTCTTCAGCTCTACAGATCAGTAGGCTCGACAATATTGAAATGCTGTTGTGCAAGGCTGCAGAACTAAGGCTGATTTACAAGCCTGTGGCAACAGTAAGCAACTTGGATGTTTTCCTGTAGTCAGTAAGCAAATTACTCTTCCTTTCAATTCTGCTGCATTTGATGTTTTCAATGTTTACATTTGCAATGTTAATATTAGTGTGTGCTTCTGATTTACATGATGATCATGAAGGTATAAATTTTCTGCAGTTACATGTTATTAATGTGTTTTAGCTACCAAGCTCTTGGTTATGTTAGTTGAAATTGAGGCTTAGTTTGTTGGCCCTGCAGCCTGCCAGTGGTAGTGGACATCATATTTTAAGCCTTACACATGTGCAGAGCCACATTTTTCTCACTCTTTGTATAGATGCAAATACATAAGACATGAGTGTACATATTTATTGCTTTCAGATCCATTGTTAGCCTAATAACTTCGACATCACTTATTTTAAAAGTAAGCACTCAGGCAAGGTGTCCTGGAAGCAGCACAAGGACTTTCTCAGTTGAGCAAAGCACTATTATTTTCTGTGTTTCCATGCATGCAGATGATGTTTTCTCAATATGCTTCCCAGAAAAGGATCTCTGGGATTATTCAGTGACGCCAGCACTGTTGTCTGCACAAAGACACATGGTATTCTCCAGGGTCTGCTCCAGCTACCACTGGTGTGTGAAGCTCCAGCTGGCAAAGCAGAGGCTTCCCTAAATGCTTACAGGTGCTGTGCAAAGCCATCCTCACTGGGGCCTGGAACAGCTGAGCTCTTCACAGCTGGTACAGCCTTCCTGCGACCACAGCTGAATTTCTCTGGGTTTTGTTGTTGGTGGTGGTGGTGGGTTTGCTGTGTGGTTTTATCTCATTTGGAGTCCATATTTGTATGTGTTTTTTCCCTAGATAAGGCCCCAAAGAAGAAAAAGGCAGCTAATTTGAGAGGGAGCCTAGTGAATGAAGGTTCTATCACATGCCAGTAGAGGAACCAGAGCAATTATTTTCTAAGCAAATATCCTACAGCATGTCAGTGTAGCATATTACACTGTTTATCTGGATTATGAAAAATTACATTTCATCCAAATGTTGACATTTTCCCAGGAGGCAAAAATGACTACACCACTGGCTGTGCAGAACCATCTAAGTTCTGGTTTGCTATGAGAATAAACTTAATAATTTTTAGCAAAATGGTTTTTCTACTTATTTTTCTTACAGTCTGTAAATAAGTTCTCATTTTTGACTGACTGAATGATGAGATGATCGTGGACATTTTATGTACATGAATAAAAAATAATTCATTAAAGGAAAGTATATTAATAACACATCAAAAAACCATCAGAAATTGAATGAATATTAATATTCTGGAATATTTTTTTAAATTATAGTTGTTTTGCAGAAGCATGAACTCACTACCCAATAAGACTTAACTTCCCTGCAACACCTAAAAATGCTATAAAAGAGAAGGAAAAATCCCAGAAAATCTAATTTTACTGGTGTGTAATTCCCCTGTATGTGTGAACCTTAAAAAAGTGTGCAATTCTTATCTTACCAACTGAGGAAAATATCACAGAAGAGGGAACGATTTAGAGAGGAACCACATGGATGAACAATTTATAGAAGGGTAGTCATATGTGGCAATCAGACAAGGACATTTTTTAAATTATAAGAAGTAGAGGTCTATAGATTCATAAGTGACCATGAAAAGATGGTTTGGGAAAAACTGGAAGTTGGTTACTGGACTATGGATCGCTTGGGTTTGAGCTAATATGATTGTTCTTTTGGGAGAACAGAAAGCCTCATTAATGACAGTTAAAAATACAAGAATTTTTTGTTTTAACATTCTGTTTCAAACTGTTTGGAAATTTGAGTAAAATTTGTTTTTTGACAAGGCCTTTCAAGTTGCTGATTTTCAAAATTCTTTACAAACAGCATTTTTTTCCCTGAGGAACCAAGATAAAAGGTTGCTTTATTTTTTTTTTTTTAAACTTGTTTGTGGGTAGCATTTACCTCAGTAAAACTTTGACATAAACTTCACTAGTGGCTGGATTTCTTCCCTGAGTCCTTTCAGATTCTGGTATGAGGAGCTTCAGCTATGAAGCTGTCATTGAACATTGATATTGAACATTTCTTTTTCCACATATTTCTGGGTGGTATTAATTAGCATGATCTGATGCTTCCAATTCTGTCTCTCATATGCTAAGTCCCAAGAAAGAGGGGAAAGGGTAAAGGGCTAGAGGCTAGAGAGAAACTTTAATTTACTTTCAATAGTGAATGAAAAAGTCTGATCATAAACATTAGCAGTCAAAGGGTAATCTGTCAATTTAAGAACACAAGGTTAGGAAATTTTAACTCCTAGTTAAAGGTTTCAATCACATCTACAGAGGCAGTATCATGGAAGGGGAGGTAGAGTTTAAAATCTTACTGCTCTATCAGGGTGCAAGAGTAACAGTTAGTAGTTAATAATTGCCAGAGTGATGTCAGTTATGAAGTGGATTCTGTTTCAAAATCATTCTTCAGACAACATTTTGGATTATGATAGCATTTCATAAAAACAATCTAATCAACTCCATATATTTCAACATTAAGAGACTTTTTGAAGCTTTTTCTACAAATAAATTAGAGCTACTGACTTTCATGCCTATTGCTAAATCAGCCTGGAAGGACAGGAGTGAGTGATCAGGATTTACTACTGTACTTATCCTAGTACTCCAATGATTGCAATTGATTACAACCAGAGTGGGACATCACAAGATGGTTTAATAGCTAGTAAACAGTTTTTGTGAGGCATCAATGGACCATCAGGATCACCTTAGATATCAACATATTTTCTCATGCCTCTTCTCTGTGACACCTCTTCCACTGGATGCGGAGCTCTCTTCTTGCATCCTTTCTGCTCTTTTTTTTATTGTTGCCTAATAAACTGAATTCCTCCAAGACATCCTTTCCCCATGCCACAAATATGCAGTTTTCCAGGGATAAATTAGCCACAGCGTAAAGACTCCTGTCCAGAGCACAAATAACAAATTAATAAAAATGAGTAAATTAAACTTTAGGTGAGAGTAAGTAAGACTATTCCATGTGTTTGACCTCCTTTACCTGACAGGTTGGTGTTTTTATCCCTCCTTGGGGTAGTTCTGCTTCAGTGTAGTCAGCAAGACAGAGAGTTCAGGGAGATAGTCCCTACAAATGCTAGTGAGCAACTGATTAAAATTATCCATGGCCCCAAAATTTCTCAGTTTGGATACTGGCAGCAAGGCAAAGTTGATCTCCAGGAAGTAGATTTTCCTCTGTATGCAGCAGAACTAAAAATAAAAAAAAACCCCAAACTTTTCTTTGTGTAGATTTCATGTGAAGCAGACATGCTATTTTTTCCTGAACTTTTAGTAAAATCTTGCTATATTGAGTTAAAGGGTTGAATGAAGACATCAACAGCGAATATTTTTTCAAACACTCATATTCAAATAAAGCTCATAGAAAATTATCTATTTATTATAATAAAAAGGGAAAAATTCAGAGTGAAATAACAAGGATTGTTTTATTAAATTCTGGGGGAAATATTGAATAGTGTTTGTATAAAGCTTCCTCATTCTAGCATTGACTCTAACAGATAGGTGAATAAGCAGAGAAACAGTTCTCAGAAATGTGTGTGTTAGAAGTGTCTGCCATTTCAAAGACATTGTCTCTATACATTGCTAGCCATGAATTTTAAAAATAAGCTTTAATCTCTATCTCTAACTCTCCAATAGACTGCTAAGCAGCCAACATGTTGTCAAAGCTTCAAAACCTGTAGATAGTCTTCTGTTTCCCTGGCATGCTGGAGAAGAAAGTAAATCTCTGAATACTGAGCTGACACTTCCATCAAATACTTGTTTGTGGTAATGTTCAGATAAACAATCTCTTCTAATAAGTCCTCATCTTTCATCTCCAGACTACTATGGAGCTCATTATAAACAAATTCTTTTGAAGTGCATTGCTGAGAAATAAATTCTAGTGCATTTTAAAAATTTGAACTCCCAGTTACCTTGCTGATAGTGATGTCAGCTAGTACAGTACTTGAAAAAAAAGTATCTCTCAGGTCAGTGATATTCTCTTTTGTAATAAAACTGGCTGGGCTTGCTGTTGTTGTTTTATAAACAATGCAGAGTGTCAGGAGTTCCATAGGTTATTTATTTGGGGAAAGGAAGAGCAGAAATTTTGGGAAATTTAGTGAGCTGTTTTTGCAATTATTCTTCTGTGAGCTCTCTGTGCAGTTACAGATGAGAAAGAAGAAGAAAGACTGTAGAAAATAAAAGACAATTTGAGTCAACAAGATTTGACCAATATATGTGAGACATAAATATGAAAAAACATACTCTTGTTATAAAGTTTATGACCCTTGTTTGATTTCCTATTACCTGAATGAGACTTAAAGAATAATAGGAAAAAAATTAAAGGTATTTTTTATTCTCCCTCAACTGACTTTTTTCCTTCTCCATTTCTGATATCGTGTATTTTGACCAGTTCCAATGGCCTCTACCTCACTGACACGTTTAAAACAGGTTGCATAGTTATTTGTTGTAGAATTCATGAAATTGCTTATGAAATATCCATATTGCCAGTGGATATGTCAGCCTCAACTGCAGTGTTTATTGCTCAGAATCTTGTTCCTCAATTTAAACTGTAACGCATAAGCTTTTGGTAAAATATGTGTATATATATATAAAGTTTCTGAGTTTTAAAAAAAACAGAAAAATGACAAAATTTGGATGGCAAGAAAGCCATTACAGCATGACAAACAGAAATGCATGGATGCCCAAAAAATGAATGAGCTGAACATGAGCATGACAAAAATCCTCTGCATGCCTTGCACTATGCCCTATTTTATGCTAGGGAAAAAAGATATAGGCCAAGTGCAACCTTTTATTGCACTATTGTGCAGAAAAGTGAAACAGTGCTTCATGGGCCAATGCCTACACTTTTTAATAATATACAATTTTATGAAATACATTTTATAATTATAATAATAATAAAATGTTTTTTTAATATGATGATTTTTATTCTCTATGTCTTTTCAATGTATACATGCATTCTAGAGATGGAGGAAATATTTAAGTATTAATACATAAGTACTAAGTCCAGGCCTCTGAACTTGAGTTTTGAAATTGCTTTTTCCCATACTGAAAATGCACAGGTGCAGAGAAACACCTGATAGACATCTGTGGATGCACCTGTCCTCCCATAAATTTCCTCAGCTCATCCACTCATTAGTGCTGTCCAAGGCCCAGCCTCCTTTAATGAAAACACTTAATTTCTTATTACAGCTACAACTGTTGGTTTTCTGGTCTTTCAATTCATTGTAAGCTTAATGTATTTATAATTAGTTGCTGTGTAAAGTCCTGAATAACAAACTCTTTTGGTATCAGCTGCAAGGGTGGCACAGAAATAACTATAAATACTTATGTACTTAGAACAAGATTACTATTTAGAGAGAAAAATCAGATTTCCAGAAGTAAAGAAATTCCCCTTTCACTATTGTCCATCCAAATACACCTCCCTTTGCTGACCATTTGTTTCTGCTCTTGTAAAGCAAGAGGAGTTTAACTGGCATAGCAAAGCAAATTGTCACTATTTTGACATAATTTGCTCATATTTGTGCGGATTTTCTAAGGGAAAATAAATAATTGCACATTTTAAAATTAAGTACTGTTGAGAATTATGGCCTTCTGGACCCAGAACATGCCATGACTCCTGAAACCTAAGTACCCACCTGGCACTTGAATTGTGGGATGTACCTCACAGCCTCACTGGCTTATTCTGGTCTTCCTGCTCCTGCAGTGGTCCCTAGAGTTATTTTAAGTTCAAAGTCTCAGCTATTTTGAGTGGCTGTTTTGAGTCACCTTACCTTGGCAACATCTTTCAAGAAGTGCAAGCAGCACAAGGCAAACACTGTTTCTCTCTCCCTTCAAAGCATCCTGCAAAATTTGAGTGAAATTGCATAGAATAAATTTAAATAGCATGTTACTGCCTGACTATTTTCTACTGCTGATTTTCAAAGGATGTCAAACCCACTGGCCTTCAGTACTATTCTCAAAGTAAATTTTCCTACTGCAGTGGAAAGAACCCTCTGCAGTGAAAATTATCAACTCTATCAACTCTATTAAATGTTACAAATTCTCCCTTAAAAAAGAGATGATGAATACTTATGTCTGAGTTGAGAAAATGGTATCCAGATTGGCAGGTTTCATTTGAAATTCCATAAATTGAGGGCTGACGGTATCAGCCTTTGAACCTGATAATATTTTAACCTCTAAGAAGTGTTAGGACACTTATTTGTATATCTGTGGTCTTCTCCCTAGCATTATGTTGTAATAGGATTAAATGTCTGACTTCAATCAAGAGCTTTTTTTCTATTCAAGGTGCTTTTTCTCCACCTGTCAGCCATTACATCCACCATGTAAAATCTGAACTACTGTCCTCTGTTTGCAGATATGCATGGACCCTGCTGTGGACAAGGAATCTTCTGTGCTAAGGGGTGTTCAAACACACAGCACCAAAAGGGGGCTGCTCTGTAGAGACCTTCTGCTTTCAGTGTGTGTTGTGTTTGTCTCTGCGATAGCTGAGTGCCTTCCAGTAGTGCACTGAGCAATGCAACTACCATCTGGCATGTGTTTGTTCGCTCACTGTCTCCCCAGGGGAAGAAGTGTGTGCAATGGAGTGTTATGTTTCTGAATTTTCATACATAGATACTGACACGTGCTCACACTGGAAATGACAAGGTCAAAATACATACCTTCCACTGGGAATGAAAAATGGTGATATTTTGAATGTTCCTTAGTTAATTCTACGTATACCAGCTCTTGAACAAGATCTCCCTGTTGCATAAGAAGATGCATTTTTAATTTAATGCAGCATTTTCCCTTCTTGCACAGCCTCTAGTCACCCTCTGTCTTCAGTAAGGAGTTGCCAGGGGCTTCCATCCCTTTCTCCAGATGGTGTTGGGAGCTGAAGGCAAGAAAAAGGAAGAGGAAAAGTTAAATTTAAAAGTGTTCATGCTCACAGAAATGAAATCTGTTCTTCCTGAGATGAGGAAAAGTCATGACACAACAAATTCCCCACTCGTTCACATCCTGTGCAATCCCATCGAATACAAGATGGGATGTGTAAATACATGCACCATTTGATCATCATAAATGCACTGGTACCTCTAAAACTTGGAGTCAAGCATCATTTTTACATATATTTTCTGAAACTAAATACAAAATTCTTCATGGTCATTCAAATAGGATCAAAATGGAGAGAATAATTATTGAAAAATGAGTTGCTCAAAGTATGAGGGGTTTTTAATGTCCCAGATTCTTACATATAGTCTGTCACACTGTTGCACTAGCCTAGCTGAAATGCCAGTGATGAATATTTCTGATAAGACAGGGATCTGTTTTTCTTCAGTTATTTCATAACACAGAATGGTGTCATGTGGATTATGAGTACTTATGCTTGAAAAGAAAAAGAAACCTCCTGTGTACTGACTTTTTTCCCAAAGGAAATTTTCAGAAGATTTCTGAAAAAGTCAACATAAGTTCACTTGTAATTATTCAGTAGCCCCTGGATGTGCTGCAATCAAGAGATCTCTTCCTCTTGTATATTTAAATAGATGGAATCACTATCAGTTCCCTAATTCTTTTCCTCCATAGTTATTTTTTATTCCTCCTCAGCCTTTCTGTGGAAACTTGCTATTTAGCTGCGGTCTTCCAAAATTCTCCTATCACAACATCTTTTTTCCATGTATATTTTTTTTAAAATGAATTAAGCAGTAGAAATTCATTATTAACTCATTAGTAACAGTTTGGGAGTGGAGAGATTCTGATTTAAAAATATGATAAAAAGGACAAAGCAGGTCACTGGGAAACAGTACTTTGAAATTCAGTCCTGAATTCTACCAGTAATTTCCTATGTAGTTTTAAACATGTTGCTGAAATCCTTTGTGGCTGAGTTCACCCATCTGTTCATTAAACATATCACTTTATTCAGCAGAGACACTAAAACATTTAATTTTTAAATTAACTTGTACACTCTTGGTTCTATAAATGAAGGTTTTCTCTTAAGTTTTTGCTGGGCTTTTAAAGAGCAAATTAATTTGGAATAATTTTTGTGTTGCTTTTGTGGCTCATGGTACAAGCTAGTAGCAACCCTTTTCAAAGGTCATTAAAAATGCCTTCAGTTTACTGTGTAATTTAAACTTTTGATGTTCAAAATCCTGCATAAAATCTCTTGAACCTTTCATCTGCTCTTGTAGTTAAACTAGAAGGAATAAAGAAGGTGGTGTAAACTAGAAGGAATATCAATAACTTTCCTATGTCACAGAATATGCAATTTTCTATAAACTTTTCTTGAATTGCATAAAATCATACTTAATTTCAATTTAATTCCATAAAATTATCCTTTTTTTAATTATTATTCATGGGAGTGCCTTTGTAAGTGTATGACTTCTTACTTACGTGATGGAAATCAAATTGGTTTTAATAATGTATGATGGAGTATATTTCACAGTACTCTTTATAAGTAGTGTTATTTCTAATTTAGGTGGTTATTACAGATCAGTTGAACAAAATTCTGAATTTTTTCTGTTTTATTTTAATTGATTTCTGGAGAATTTTTTTGGCAAATATAGTTTTGTCATGTGCGTATTTTGCTCTTGTCATGATGTTTGTCACAGGACTAATGGATTCTGCTGCTTATCCATGGATTGTCCTGGGTGCATAATGAAATGGCTGTCCAGGGCTAGACTTATGCTCATTTCACATAGTGGACCACATAGAGATGCCTATGTAGGTACTGGTAGAATCCATGCTTAGTGTAGTTCCTTTTCAGTGTTTGAACCTGTTTATTCCTCTTCCACTAAGGGCAAAATACAGGCAACGACATTCTTTGTGTGCTGTGCAGTATTGCAATATCAAACTGCATGCATTGGAAACTGAATTTTGAATGTAATGTGTAATACACAGATACAAGCTTGCCAATATCAACTGCAGAAGTCTACTAAGTCTGCACTGATACCCCATTCTTTGCTCTTTCCTCCTGGAGTTCTAATCCATCACCTCCTGCATAAGTGTATTGCACACATCTTTGGAGTTTATTTCCCTTTATGTTGTAAGACCTTATTACAGGTGTAGTTGGTTTGTTTCTTGAATATACAGGAATACAGCAGAAGAGATAGTCAGGGGCTTGGGAATGTTTCACTATCATGAGACTTCTGTCATAGGAAAGTTTGGCAGGCTCTCTGGTACCCAAACAATTAGATGTGGGGAGTGAAATGATTTCTGCTCCTGAAATCTATAGTCCATTGAGTGATTTACTTAAACCCTGTTGCAAAGAAAACTGGATAATCCAGGGAAAATCACAGTTGGTCTTATCTTAAACAATCCCTGCAGAGAAGAATGGTGGCTTAAAGATGTAGACAAAAAATAAAGATTACAAGACAATTTCATTCTATGTGGGGCCATCTGAAGTTCACGGACAGTGGTAGAAGGTGTTGGGGAGAGATGACAAGGTGCTGGATTGCTTTCCCTCTTTCTGTGTTTCATGATTTGCACCAATGATTCTGGGATTCCCAAATTCCAGCATACTCCAGTGCCTTCCAGGAACACTGTTCCTCAGCCATTGCTCATAATTTTGAATATAAAGTTTTAGACAATTCTGTATTCTTTTAATTTTATAGAGACATTTCTAAAATAGTACAGAGAAATTTTCATCTGGTTCTTTAGATGTATCATATCTGGATATTGCTAGTTCAGAGCAGAGATTGTCATTTAAATGAATGTGTTATGCAAATCATGGAATAATGCTGCCAGCTATGCCATTTTAAGCATAAAACATGGTTTTCTTTTAAAATTAATGCAAACCTTCCCTAATACGATTACACTTGTGGGAATATTTGTCAGAGAGAACACAAGCCAGCTAGGCGTTTCTTTGTGATGATCCATTACAGTTCATTCTAAATCAGCTATAAATATTGTTCCATTAAAATTGTTATCTACTACTGTCAGTCTGGGTCTTTCACAGATGAATCTTATCAGAATAAAGAGCTGACAGTACTTCTTAAAATGAACTATGCAAGTCAGGGTTACAGTCCATAGCTTCCAGTGTCCTCCCATACCCTTAATATCTGCTGGGTGAAAACTGTTACTTAATTCGACACTTTCATCCATTTTCACTCTTGAAAGGGATAAGTAGAATTTGACTTTGTTTGAGTCAGAGGAGATAAAACAGAATCTGTAGCCTAGTAAATCTTGACAAAAGTGCTTGAGAGCTTTATTTAAAAAAAAAAATCCAACATGTTTAAAATACTTGAATGACATATATGAAGGAATGTTGTGACAAGGGAAGTAATTGAGGTAAGAGCTGTGTTGTGTTCAGTACTTACAGTAGTGTCTAGATAAACTAATACTCTTTTCTGCTTTTTGAAGAGTGCCTAATGGGAGATGATCAGTCACTGGTGACCTTTAAAGTCCTATTAAGCCTCATATGCTCTACAGAATGCAATAAAATTTGTGATAGTCTTCAGCTTTTAAAATGGAATTGAGTGTGTTAAGTGTAATTATTTTTCTATCTTTTTGCTGATCTAATAAAGACCAGCACAAAACTTTTGTTTTGTCCAGAAAAATGCATTTTGTTCAACATTTTGTCAGTTTTTCTAATTGGAAATCACTTTCCATTTACATTTTTGGGTTTTTTTGAAGCCAAGGCAATGTAAATCAAGAAATGAAAAAGCGATGACTCCAGACATATGGAGTAGTGCCAAGTGTAATGGCAAGAGAGCCAGCAGAAACTCCTTTTCCTCCCTCTTCCCCTGCTGCTTCTAGCCTTTTCCCCCTATGACCCTCAATTCTCACCTACACAATACATGGGCATGAGTCCAAGCCACCAGGTGGGAAGGGAATTGGCCTTTCTCCAAAAGATGGGCTGGCCAAGTTCATAGGGAGAATTGGTGTCTAACATTTGCCAAATTTGAGAGAATGGTTGCCAGTCTGACAAAGGGAGGAAAAAAGAAGAGAAGAAAATATCTAGATAGTAACTAGTCATGCATCAGAGAATAGTGCTAACTCCATATTAGTTAAGTATATTAGTCATCGGATTAATATAACTGGCCAAAAATTTCAGTCTGAATGAGCCCTTGTATCTTTATTGCTTTGTGCTTGCACTACTTCCAAATAGTTTCATTTGCTGCTGTTCACTGGGCCAAATTAAACAGAAGTCCTGAAGTGTGCATTTAAAGATTCTTATAATAGACATGGATTTGTTAGGCTGAAGAGGGAACTGAATTTGCCCTTCTCGTGTACTACTTCAAAAAGAGCGTCACATGGGTAATACACTTTATCATACTTGCTTAGGTGTCCACAGTGTCATCATTTAAAAAAAAAAACAAAAACACCAAAATATTATGCAGCAGTGAATGGGGAATAAAAGATGTTTGCTTGAAAGACAAGGTTTGTTGGATTCCACTAATAGGTCTGGTAGGATCTCTGAAGAAGGTCAGAACACCACTGTGAAGTCAGTAAGTGTACTGTAATACAAATAACCTGCAGTCATGTGAAGATGATTCTGTATTCCCAGGCTGGAAGCTGCATGCCCACCATTCCCGTTTCCTCCCTCTATTGACAGTCCCTCTCCTCAAGGATGGTATCAGTGTACAGAAACTGAAATGTCACACTTCTTATCAGAGCAGACTGGATACAAAAAGCTGTTGATCATGCAGGCATCTATAGGTAGGGAAGACAGGTAGGGAACAGATATCTGTGAATTGTCAAAGCAGACAAGTAAGATCAGGAATAGCATCTCTACAATTACACTTTTGTCTTCATAGTGCCTTGAAACTTTCTGTTTAGTGTCGCCAAGCACTCCAACTAATTAAGAAGTTAGTTTTTCTTTGTCTTTTTCATAGTAGTTGTTAGGCTAATTTTCAGCTACCTAAAAGCAATAAATAATTCACAATTCTATAGATGCATGCCTTTTGCTGCTTGAGTAGTCACTTGACAACTTGTTAAGTGGGAGCTGAGTAATTGGGAGCTGAGAAGATCCTATGGTAGCAACAAAAAATTATATAATTTAAAAGAAGCTTATGAAAATATGAGGGAAAAATGTAATTGATTTCATATCCTTCAAGCATAGTTGGAAGGAAAAAATCTGCTCATTGTGCTGGTACAAAGGGCTCAGATTATAGTTTTGGCAGTGAGAGCAGAAAGTGTACATTTCAAAAATAGTTTGTTGATCCAGATACCCTAACTGAAAATAGTAATAAGCAAGCGAGGTATTGAGTCATAAATAAGAGAGTTATTTAACTCCACATAGTTGCAGCATAATTAGCATAATATATAACATACTTTTGAGAAACAACTTAATCCAGTCAAATATACTAGCTGCAAAATGAAACATCTATATCTATGATAAAGAGATCTGTTTGTTTCATGTTCTATAACAGGCATTTACAAACAGTGTTGAATGCAAGAATCAATATTTAATCAGAACCTCCAACAGTTTGTCTTCAAGTTTCAGAAGTCAAGATCCAGTTTCAGAAAATGCAATTTGAGGCTCTCTGATGCTTCAGAAAATAGGAAATACTGTACATAATCAAGGCTGTCAAATGTGAAAGACACAAAGTGTATTAGTTAGTTGTGCTATTGGAATACTGACTTAATGATACATCTGGCTGCTTTCTCCCCTTTCTAAGGAAATAGAGGAAATATCTAATCTGACTGAACCTCATTTTGAAGACTCAGCTATCACTGTGCTGGAACCGCGTCCCACAGTCTATCTCCAGTAAAAGGGAGCATTTGACTACCTCAGTAAAATGACCTAGAAACAGAGCAGACCCAGATTAGCTCCCAGCTTGGTTGCTGGCTTCTCCTCTCAGTATCACTCACTCTTTTCTCTGTGCTAATTCTTCCATATCACTCACTCCCTTCCCTGTGCTGATTCTCCATATCACCCAGGGTCACCATGCATCTGACACTGCAGACACATGTGTATTTCACTCCTCACATCTGTTGAAGTGTGTATAAAATTATCCTGTTTCTCTTTGCTGGGTACTGAAGCAGGACCGATTCCTACATCCTGTTGTTCCTTTGTGCAGGATTTGGGAGAGATTTGTGTCTCCAGTGATGCTGAAAACCCTCCCACAGAGCGGAGAGCTTGCAAGGCAGAAACTGAGATTCCTCATCTGTTGTGATGAATCTGTGCGAAGACTGAGCTGTGTTGGTTGCATGAAGAACTGCTTCACACTCATAAGCACTCAGTGATGGTTTTTGCTACATGGGACATGTCAGAGATTTGTGCTTAGATTAGATTAGTGTCTTGTTGGTTGCTAAGGTGCATGGGCAGCTCTAATTCTTTCAAATGCATCTTCTAAAAACATTTTGGTAGGAATTTAATGAAGTGAGACACAGATCTTAGATGGTGGGTGAGAGAAAGGTCAACACAGTCTCAAATCTCAATTATTAGAATTTAACATACAGCTGTCATCTCTATTGTCATGTAACTTGTCAGTAAGAATCTTAGATTTGAGGCATCTACACATTACAGAGGATGTATTTACTTACATGCTGCAGATTAAAATGGCTACTGATTGTTGGGGACTTTGTAATTTTTTTAAAGCAAATAAAAAAAATTAGGGGAAATGAGAAACGAGGATGTGGCAAGGGAATAACGAATCAATGTGACAGCTGAAATGCTGGAATAAAGAGGAGAGGAAATGAGACAACAAACAGATTATGGAAAGGGACCAGGATGGGAGGGTAAACACAGGTAAAAATAGCAGATGGTCAGAAGAGAAAAAGAGGGTGATTTCCAAAGTGAGGTTTTCATACAAATTTCCAAGTTGCCATGCCAAGATGTGGAAAGCTTATCTGATAGGCCAGTGTCGTGTCAAGCAGTAGGTTATCTCCTCTTCACAGAATCAGAATCACAGAATGAGTCAGGCTGGAGGGGCCCAACCTCCCTACTCAAGCAGGGCCATCCCACAGCAAAGGGTGCACAGGACTGTGTGCAGATGTTTCTTGAAAATCTCCAGTGTAGGCAACTCGACAATATTTTTGGGCCACCTGTTCCAGCCCATTATCACCCACACAGTAAAAAGTTTCTTCCCCCTGTTCAGGTGGAATTCCCTGTGCATCAGTTTCCACCCCTTGCCTCTTGTCCTGTTCATCGCTACGGAGGAGAGCCTGGTCCCTCATCTGACCTCTCCCTGCAGACACTGACAGACACTGATGAGGTTGCCTCTCAGTTGTCTCTTCTCAAGGCTGAACAGGCTCAACTCTCTCATAAGAGAGATACTCCAATCCCTTGATCTTATTGCTCTCCACTGGACCTGCTCCAGGAATTCCTTGTCTCTGTTGTACTGAAGAGCACAGAACTCAGCACAGCTCTCCACATGTGCCTCACCAGGGCTGAGAAGAGGGGCAGAATCACCTCCCTCTCCTTGCTAGTAATGCTCTTCCTGATGCACCCCAGATCACCATTGTTTTTCTTGGCCCCAAGGACACACTGCTGGCTCATGGACACCAGGACCCCCAGGTCCTTTTCCACTGAGCTGCTTCCCCGCAGGCCAGGCCCTGGTCTGTACAGGTGCATGGGATCATTCCTCCTCAGGTGCAGGACCCTGGGTTTTCCTGTGCTGAATTTCAGATTGTTTTTCTCTGGCCATCTCTCCAGCCTGCCAAGGTCCCTCTGAAGGGCTGCAGAGCTCTCTGGGGTTTCAGCCACCCCTCCCAGCTTTGTGTCTTCAGCAAACAGGCTGAGGAGGCATCTGCCCTTCCTCCAAGCATTTGATGAAAAGTTAAACAACACTGGGCCCTGTATTGACCCCTGGGGGCACCATTAGTGACAGGCCTCCAACTAGATCCTGTGCCACTGATTGTAATGCTCTGGGATTGCCATTCAGCCAGCTCACAATTGATCTCATCCAGTCCACTCTTCCTGTTTTCCTATGAACATATTGTGATGGAGGCAGTGTAAAAGCCTTGCTGAAGCGAAGGTAGACAATATCCACTGGTCTCCCCTCATTCATTCAGGTAGTTGTCTCATCACATAAGGCAATCAAGTTGATCAGACATGATTTACCTTTATTGCTGACTACCTGTGATCACCTTCTTGTCTTGTGCGGCCTCCATAATGGAGAACAGGTGTCCTCCATAATGATGGACTCCATCACCTCTCCTGGGAAGTTGAGACTATAGTTCCCTGGGTCCTCCTTGCACTTTTTAAAGACTGAGGTAAAATTTTCTTTCTTCCAGTTCTCAGGCACTGCTCCTGATCTTCACAAACCTTCAAAGATAACCATGAGGAGCCCCATTATGCTGTCTACTAACTCTCTCAGCACTATGAATGCATCCCATCATGTCCATGGCTTTCTTGTTTCTCTATCTTTCTCCCCATAAATTTTATGTCCATCTCTGTCATGTGCTGTGGCCACTCATGACTGCTCTAGTGCACACTCATCCCCTCCATGGCTTCTCACAAATCTGGCCGAAAAATAATCTAGAAAAATTCAGTATAGTCTTCTGCTGAGATGGGTTCTGCTTCCTTCTACTGCAGAAGTCTTCAGTCAAAGCCTTAGCTGGTTCAAGAGACAACATCACCTGGAATGGATATGAGGAGTGAGGGAGTGAAGAAAGAGGAAGGGATGGGATGAGGTAGGATGGGAGTAATGCTTTTAGTGGTAGTGAGCCACGTGGTAGGCTTAACCATGCATAGGGATGCAGTCTGAGTCGACTTTATGTCTACAATAATTTGTAGGAAAGCTGGGTTACCACATCTATTCAAGATGAAGCACAAAACAATCTGAAAACATCAGCAGAAATCACAGCTCATGACAGTGCTGCAAGATTTGCCAAAGTAAGGTCTGTTACAGGGAAAGTGTGCTTTCTTGTGTGATGATACTGGTAGGTGTTCAGCAGAATCCAAGAGACACTGATGCTCTGTAAGGAGTACCTGTCTATTTTCCCATTCATTTTCTTCCCTGCAATTCCCACCGAATAAACTCAGTGAAAGGTCTTGCACTTGTTCAGATGGAGCCCCTAAATCATTTGTATTGTGCTTCCCCCCAAGCAATCCTAAAGACAGAAGTCTGTACAAGACTTTTGCCAGACATAAACACTCTATTTTTGTTGAGCTAGGAACAAACCATAATTTTGTGTGTGTGTGTTATTTACTAGTTTGAATTACTTGACTTTCTCCTTGGGATTTGGATTCATAGCTTTACTGGTTTCAATCAAAAGATCAGCTTCTGCTCATTTCATCCCCAAGACAAATCTTGCAAATGTGTTTTCAGTTCCCAGTGAATCTTCAGTAAGTGTGCTGAATTACAGGCCTGTTGCTTGTCTGCAATTAGGAAAGCTATTAGTGAAGCATAAACCAAATTACTACAAATTATCTAATTGAAGTCAATTTGTCAGTTGTATAGTGGTATAAATAATATTTCCTTTGTATTTGTATATCTGTGATGTACCCATCAGATACCTCCAAAGCATGACAACCCTTCTGTTTGGGAGTGCGACTATTTGGGACATATTCTCAGCAAATTATAGACAAATTCACTTAAGAACTGCCACAAAAAGACTGTTTGTTAATATCATGGTTTGTTAGCAATGGAAAGAATCCTTTCTGGACTTGGATCTAGGAGAATCATAAAAAGATTTTGTTTATGATGACTCTGGGCAGAAGGGCCATGGAAATGAGAAGAGTTCCTCTTGCGTGAGATCAGGTAGACAAGAACTTCCAAAACAGTTGGAGCTGGGCACATGAATTGGTTTCCTGTTTATAGTTTCTGTTGTTTCTGTTCTTTCTCTTGCACATATCTGCTGCCACTCTTGAGTCTCAGGTAATTTAAACCATTTTTGTCTTCTTCCTGCAGATGAAATGCTTGCAACAATCCTGCAATTACTGTTGCCATCTCAAGGAGGCACAATCAATTATTAGGATGGGATGTACACGGGTGGATTGTACATATCTATAGAAATGGCCTTATTTGAGGTGATCTTGAAGTATGGTTTAAATTGATTAATGCTGGTAATTAATTAAATGTCACTCCCTATGTTTCTTCTTTATTATTCCATATTATTTTAATTTCTTCCATTTCAACTCATGTTGCTGAGGTTTGATCTGCTTTTTATTTACTGTACTGTTGTGGTAAATTAAGAATACGCATCACCATCCCAGTAAAACATCACCTTAAAATGACTGAACAGAGCATTGAAAAAACAGTGATTGAATAACTAGTGATTTCTTCTGAGAAAATGACAGAAATTTCCTATCTGAACATGGAGGATCACCATCTTTTGTATTTGAATCCACTTTCCACAATGACAGAAAATTTCCTCTAAGGAAACTAAGGCAAACTGCTTTTTCTTTTTCTAGTACTATGGAATTGATTTTCTGCTATGCGTCTGTTATGGTGACTTTTTGCTCAGTGTCTTGGGGCGCATCTCATGGTATCATCAACTGTCAAGTCTTTTAATAGGCTTGGCCAGATTCTGCTCTGGACTAGTGAAAACCTGAACTAACACCAGTGAAATTATATGGTATGTGGTATGTGAGGTTCAAAATCTTTCAGGAGTTGCCTCTACACCGAATTATAATAAATTTGGTGTTCCTGTACTATTGATAGGTAATATTGATAGCCTTGGAAAAAAAAATCTCTCAGACATTGTGAGAATTTTTATCCTGATAGAGAGGCTTTGGGCATATCTTTGCATAGGTCAGGTTTTCTGAGTATGGAATAACATTCAATGTCTCATAAGCCTATACACTTATGTCAAAGAAAACAAGTTAAAATGAACCTTGAAAATCTATGATATATGTCTCTTATGCAATTGTTCCTTCATAAGAATCACTTTACTAAACACAGTATTAAGGGACAAGTCCAAATGCTTCCTCAGCGTCCTCAGAGAGTGTTCAACAGTAGAACTATGTCACTGAAATCAAAGAGCCTGATCCAGGGTCTGTACAGCAAGGAGATGCAGTGTTACTTTGTCCTGATTTTGTAAGGTCTTTTGAGGTAACATCTGAGAAGTAGATTCGAGCCTATTCAGCCACTGGAAGAGAATTCCTACTGCTTTCCAGCACTTTCATCTTCTATTACTTTCCCAAGTAGGCTATTCCAGAATAAAGTAGACAGTGTAATAGAAGGTTTAAGAGCCTGTAAAGTCTGCCAGCTTTCAGTTAAGTTTTAGAATGCCTGGAGTGATATTCAGAGAAACCATTGCATGGGGATTTCTGCAGTGACATGAGGGCTATGCTTCACTTCTTTCCTTAGTACCCTGGTTCATGAGGTTGGAAGCAGACCTTCCCACATTCACTGATGCAGGAGATGAAGGCACATAATGTAAATGTTTCTTCCTTTAACTATGTTTTCTCATTGTCTGCACTTCAAAGAAAAAGGAAGCTAGCAATGAATAAGGATTCCACATGACACAACTTTTCACTGATATATTCCTGAGGAATCACATCATCTGGGGCTGGACTTCTCATGTCACATTCCTTATTCTTCTTGTGCTTCCATTGTACATTCCTTTGTGCATTTTTGCCAGTAGACTGCTAAGTAGGTTTTTCTTCAAATTAGAGAGAATGGAGAGTAAAATCTGAGCCCTGAACACCCTAGGAATGATTGCCTGGGGACTCCACTCTGCATCCCAACATTTGTAAAAGTTAATTATAGTTGGTTTTGATTTTCAAATCTGTTATTCCAACAACACTAAAGGGGGTAGCTGTCATTCTGTATATGCATCTCTGACAGGTTGTCAAATAGTTTGCTTTTATCAACTACAGTATATTTGCTGTAGCAGAATTCATTACTGTGTTGAAAAAAAATCAAGCATTCCTCTCAGGTTGTCAAAGGAAAAAAAAATGCTAAACCCAACTGCCCCATAACAGACAACATAATTTAAAATTAAGGATGAGAGTGGCCATATGATTTGGATGTGAGCAACTTCTATGTGACCTACTTTCTTCAGAGTACTTTTTACTCTAAAGTAATCTTTACACTGTCAGTTTCTCAACATTATCAGTGTCATTAATGCACCCTTCCCAGCAGCAATGCAGTAAAGGATTTTGCTGATGATGCTGCTTCTTAGAGCTCCCAATGACTCATTGTCTGAAATGTACTGATAAATGAACACACCATACCCAAACCCCCTTCCTGTAAGTAACCTCAGTCCAGTTCCAGTACTAGACCTGTCACATGGTTTGTGGAGAACAGATAATTGCATATTTAGTTAGACAAGAAGTTTTAGTAGACTGGACAGAGGTATGTAAAATTTTGCATTTATTTCTTCATTGTTGTCTTTAAATTTGGTGAGACTTTGACCTTTTTATATCTACCATCTCTGTCATGCTCTGTACTTAAAAGTTATCTCCTACCATTCAAAAATTCCTTCATTTACCACTCATTTTGAACCTATTGGCATCTAACATTTATCTTCAGTTTTCTCATGATCAATATAAACCCACCCCTCTTGAATC
Source organism: Passer montanus (assembly GCF_014805655.1). Lineage (NCBI taxonomy): Eukaryota > Metazoa > Chordata > Aves > Passeriformes > Passeridae > Passer > Passer montanus. The sequence continues at coordinate 5,133,605 of NW_024366815.1, forward strand.
AGTCTGTTAACTGAAAGATTTGCTTCTTTTCTCTGCATTTTATTACTTCATCATTTTCTAGTCAGTTTACAAGCAAGTATCTGTAAACCAATTAGTCTGGGCAACTCATCTGAATCAAGAGGCTGTGGTGGCCTTAATCTATAAAAATGCAACCCAGGTACCTGTATTGATAAATTCAATATAAAATATTGATTTGATATATCAATATAAAACCCATATTGATAAATTAATCTCAGAAAGACTATTTTTGCAATAGGGCTTTAGCTAGTAGCAAGAGTAACGCCATGTGACTTGAAAGAGATTGCATATCTCTCACTATAAATATTTCAGATAAAGTATCTTAACTGGTGACACTTTGATGTGGAAATCTGTTCAGTTACATCCTCACAGACTACTGCTCTCACTTCTGAGATTATAATTTTTAAATGAAAGCTGTAGAGAGAACCTAATGAGGCTTTACAGCTCAGCTCCCTAGCAAATGAAAAATTATTTTTGGACCTCTGACTACTTTATTGATAATTTAACCATTGGTATTTCCAGATAACACTGCAACTTTTTAATTTAGCAGAAATTCTAGGATTTACCTAGGCTTTGAGGAACAAAGAAACAAAACCTTCATTCTTTGTTAAGGAGAAATATAAAAATGATAGCAAGGAACTTCACTGCAGCACTAGTCACTGTGAATGTTGATGTAAAACATGAATGGCAGACCTCTAACAGGTTAAGTGGGAAGTTGTTGGAATGGTATTTTTGACTAGTTAAGAACTGATGGTGGGGCTTTTTTTTTTTTTTGGTTGTTGTTGTTGTTGGGGTTTTTTTGGAACATACAGATTCACCAAAATCTAAAAATCTAATCTTCTTTTAAGAATTCACTGATTTCAGTTTGTTTCATCTTTCCAAATTGTATTTTTATGGGGCAAAAATTGAAAATTAAAAATTGCTTTGAAACCGTTTAAAAAGCTTTTCTAAAGCCTTTGAGACAAAATAGTTTTGAAATAATGTTGTTATTGTATAACGTAAATGATTATAAACAACATGTAAAATTTTAAAACTAGTGGAAAACACTGTGATAACCCAAACTGATCATGGGCATGCCTTTGTTGCTGTTATTGAAAATTTAAGTGTTTCCTAACTAAAACAGAGAAAAATATCAAAATTACATCTCAAATCTTAATTTTTTCTCTTGATGAAATACCAGATCTCTGAAGTATGTGGATATACTTTGAAATAAGAAACTATTAAAAGTACTGGTCTTTGTCTTACAAAAACATTGAGACTATGTGCCAGTTAGCTCAATGTCTTATAGGAACAAACCACATTTATTAATAAAGCAAGCTGAGTCTAGAGGAAAATAGATTAATAAGAGCACTTTCTATTACTAGTAATGTAGCAGTAATAATAGGAATAATATTGTCTTTAGATTTTTTTATGTATAAACTGTTGCTGAAGGCAATTTAGAGCAGAGTCTTTTTCTTTAAATTATTTTTCTTCTCTTAATGTACTGTTCTCTTCCCATATATCCATAGGGTATACATCTGTTTCCTAAGGCATCAAAATATTATTAAACATGACAATAGAGGAAATATCTACCATCCATGAAAATAGTCAAATATCTAGACATACCTCTATATTTGCTAGACTACATTTTTTGTGCTATCTATTTTGTGTTGAGGGAATAGAGGGAAAAGTAGAGGAAAATTCTGCCACATGAGCAAAATCCTGTGACCATTATGAATGGTCGCAGGCCCATATTAATCTTAAGTTTCCTTGTGATTTTCCTTAATCAAACTAACAGATTTTGAAGCCAAATATGTGGCACGTACACTTTTAGTATAATTTAGAACATAATACAACATATATATTTTCTATCACTGTTCAAACATACCAAACATGTTTCCAGTGCATCGTTCAAATGAAGAAAGTAAATACAAGAGTTAAGCTGTGAAATTAAAAAAATGTTGCTACTGAGCTTGGGTTAGTTGATGGTACACTTCAGAAGTCATTCTGGCTCCTGATAGATACCCATATTTAATTATATATGTACTGGAAAACACAAACCACACATTCCTTACTTAGACTGAAAAAACCTGGCAGAACTGAAAAGCAGCATGTAAGTGTAGGATGAAATGTGGTATAGAATATAAATGACATAAATATATTGTAAAATCTGTGAATTAGAATCAGAAGGCAACTGGATATGGCAATAATGTATAAGGTATGTATATCTCTGGATTTGAGATAATAGTAATAATCCTCAAAAGGAGAAGAATTATAGAAGGAATAATACTATGTAATTTCACTAACATTGGAAATAGCTTTAAGATCTACTTCTATCAGAAGCCACTACTGAATTTGATCTGAGATTTAGTATTTACATGTATATCCAAATATGTGTGTGTGCATGTGTACATATATGTAGATTTTTTTGGTGGGGTTTTTTTCATTTATGTAGACATGCACACAGTTCAAAAGCTGATGCAACAGCTGAATATTGGTGATATCTGTGTTGAGTTGATTTTTAATAACATATGCATTTGAAAAGAGGGCTTTCTCATTAATTGAAAAAAACCCAAGTGTTTCTTTAAAAAAAACTGAAGACCAGAAATGATTTTGCAATAGTCATGAAGATGAAAATAATTTCAAATGGACAGTCCAAAACCCTGATCATCCAGTTCTGAAATGAATTTTCATCAACAACAGCTAAAATTTGGAAAAGATTACATAAATTGCCCTGCAGGCTGTCTCTGTGCCACGTTAATGCATTTCATCAATCTGCTGTCATTTTTATTATTGATCTACAGGAGGTAATTTACACTTTAGGTTTCTAATTTTCAGCAAACATACACTGACTATTCACTATTTCATACACTGACTATTAACTTAGTTCAGTTTTTATCACTTCTCAAGTGAGAAGGAAGCAGACTCTTCACTGTTATTTAACTTTGCTTATCTTCCCATTGTTGTTGACCATTTATTTACTGTATTTTACTTTTTTACTTATGTGCCAGCATTTACACATTTGTGTTATTTCCTACAGTGTTACATATATTTTGAACACATTCAAGACCTTGTAGCAAATTTACAAAATAATTTGGCATGGGAATATTTAGAAGGCCATATGAATTAAACTTTTTTAACAGCTAAACTAACTCTCTACAAATCAGTCGATGAAATCTTAGTCTAACACTGACTGGGGCCAAATGTATATTGTATTTCTTTGGTAGAAACAATATATAGTATCATAGTATCTTTCACTCTGCTGAAATTATTCTAACACTAGTTAAGAATCACTGTGTGGATTAATTGTAAGTATCAACAACTAGAAATACTACCACTACTAATAATAATACTAATAATGATAGCAATGTCTGCTAGGACAGAGAGAGGGTGGGTCTGCTAACAGGTGGTGACTTGAATAAAAAAATAATTTTTTTCCCCAAGATTCAGTGCATTTTTCTTTCAAATGTGTGTATCAAGATAAACACCTTTGGATAGATTCCTAAAATGAGAAAACTTGCTCCCATAATTTCCTCTTTCCATGGTATCTACAAAATTAATTGCCATCTACTTGTAAAGGTTTGCTCTGTTGTGTGTAACCCAAATCTTACTAAAATCAAAACGAATCATATCAGCTGTTCCTAGCTGAGTAGCTGGTGCTACAGCACTGTAATACAACATGCACATGTTTGTTCTTTGGTACCAGTTCTGCTTTGCATAATCTTCTCACTGAGCTTTTTGGCTGCTGAAGATTCACTGGAGAATATTCCAGTTTCTGAAATATAAGCAGCCTTTCACAAGACAAGCTGATTCTGTTTAAAGCCATTTTCTGTAGAAATTGTTATGAGAATGAAGAATTGCAAAATTTTCAAAAGCACAAAACCAAATCACGGACACCACAGAATCACAGGATGGCTGGAAGGCAGCTCTGGAGATAACTGGTCCAGTTTGCTGCTTCAAGGAGGGACACCTAGAGCAGGTTGATCAGAAGTCTCTCCAGTTGGGTTTCTTTCTCTTCACAACTTCTCTGGGCAACCATTTCCTGTACTTTACTTCACTCGTCTTACCATTAAAAAAAGAAAAAGAAAAATGAAGAAGTTTCTTTTTAAATAGAGATCGTGTGCTTCTGTTCATGCCCATTCCTTGTTGAGCAGTAGCTGGGCATCACTATGAACAGTCTGGCTCTATCATCACTGAAATTAGTCCAGTCTAGGTTGCTGAAAGATTGCCTAGCAGCTTCTGTTTGCTAGGAGCATTGTTAAACATTGTTAAAGCCACAGAATTACTACATCTGGAAACAAACATCTTACACAGGTGTGACATTTCCACTGACTAGACAGATTGTATATGAGACTCTAGACAGATGTTTTGTTCAGTATTAAGAACCATCTGTCCAAATATATTTTGGGATAGCTGGCCTCCAGCAGCAATACAGCCCATGCTATGTACACAGTGCCACCAACCAGACTCCCACCCCTTCCTAGTTAAACTGCTGGGTCAGCATTTACTGGTTATTTTCCTGCTGCCTCAGTGAGGATGTTCAGACCCTCCTTCTCTCAACAGAGTGCTTTCTTCTTAATCTTCTTAATCCTCATGCTAGCACTATTTGGATGTCTGTTATGGCAATGTTAGCAGGCAGTGAGATATGGCACCTACTGGGATGTTCCTAGGTGGTAGGGACATAAAATAGCCGGTTAATTTCTACAAAATTTATGCAATGCTTACTCTTTTTCTACATTGCACAGAACTAAATACAGAAGAAAGGTTGAAAGAATAACTCAAACTTACATGATACCAGCCAGGTAAACCCAGTCAGTATGTGCCTGGCATCTATCAGGTTTTGACCACAATGTGATTTTACTTACTGGGTTTTGTACCCTTTAAAGGATTATATGAAGTCACCCACTGTGAGATGTAAACCTGAAATTACTTTACGAAGTACAGCTAGGGCCAAATAAATGCTGATGAAGTCTGAAGAAGGTGCTAGACATTTTAATGTCAGGCACTCAGCCTGATTCTGCATAGCTGGAAGATCTGACTGCCAAGCCAGAATGTCTGCACACATCTGAGGTCAATGTTATTAGGAAAAGCTTAAAAAGAGTGCAAACTACATAATGCATGTGATTTTGTCCAACACAAGGAAATCAACTGGTGTGAATGTCATCATTTCTCTCTGCTAAACTACTATGAGACCTCCTTGGGCTTTAGGAATTATTTGGAAGGTGAAGTCCTTGTTTAGATTTTGGTAAACTGGGCATCCTGAGGAAATTTGACAGTAGTAGTTAATCCAGTCAGCCCAGGACAGACATTTATTTCTCTCCCCTGTACTTTAAGAAGCACCAATATTTTTTATGAGATTTTAATATTTACATTTTTGATTAATCAAAAACTCTTATCATCATGTCTGGAGTGAGAAATTTACCTTTTCATTTGTTTGACAAATATATTTGCCAAATTTTGGCCACTGCTGCCAAGACACTACTGTTTCATATTTGCTATTTGCTAGGAATATGTCTCTGCCACTAAAATGCTGCTTTACTGCAAAAGTCAGCAGGTATTCAAGATAAAAGAATGGAAGTAGGTGACCACACTGAAGAAATGAGATGTGTACTTATTATTATAAGTACAAATCTCACTGGGCTGGGGATTGGAGATGTGCTAATCTTTGGATTTAAGCAGAAAGTTTAGGATGAATACTCTTAAATGAAGGATCTACACTCTAAACCTCATGTTCCATTTTGACTCTTTTTGTTTTCATTCAATGCATGAGAGAGATACCGATTTGGTCCTTGTAAGAATGCAAGTGTGCCCTTGGAATTAGGAATTAATTAAGGAATTAGTTAAGGAAAAGTTAAGGAATTGAGGATGACAAGTATTTTGTCATAACTCTACAAGTAGCAAAGGGATTTACAGGGTTTCCAGAGCCTTTGTCCCATTGAAAGAAATTAATTTGACGGTTGTTGAGATATTTACATCTAGTAAGTGTTTCTACAAAGACTGTATTTCTGTACATGTACAAAAGGCAGTTCATATAAAAGTTAGAATGTTAGAAAACATTTTGACGATGCTAACATTTTCAGGTCAATGATAAAATATCTGTAGATTCAACAATAATCATCAAATATTAAAAACGTCCTCTCATATATTGCAGCAGAGTAAAACATAAACCTGAAACAAGTGCCATTTTTACTTCTGCTTGTCATTACTGATGGCACATGAGGGGACCCTGTGTGGCAGTACTAGATGCCTTCTATGAGCAGTATTGTCTCTTCCCCTCTTTACAGGAGGGAGTGCAGACACATGCCTGTTCTCTTTTCCATCCTCCAGGGTAATGTTTCTTCAGGGACCATATTTTGCAGGGCCTATTTTAGTCTTATCTTCATGCTATGTTTGTTGATGCTGTCTGATGTGTCTAAGATATTCAGTAAAATCAGGAAGACCAGAAATGTATCTCCTAGATAGACTTTTCTAAAATAAAAATAAATGTAGCTCACTGCATGAAATTTAAAAATAAAACTATGAATTAATTTTGCTATATTTTGTTTTGCCATACTGTAGAATTAAATTACTAGAAATGCAGTAAACCTTAATATTTCAAGATTACAACAAAAAGCTACATGTAGTGTGGGTGCTAGTGAATACATCCATGACAATTTGTGTTTCTAGCATTTATGCTTTTACAGCTACACCCTTGATTCTAGCAAGGGTTTTCTGGTTAAAATGATATTTAACAAAGGCAGTTCAGAACTTGTGAATACCCATAGCCTTACCTTTACTAGTATTGTGCTGCACAAAAAGTAAACTTGTGGGCTACCAGTGGCCTATGTGCCAGGTTTCTCCTACACTGTAATGTTAGTATTGATGAAAGCAACTAGAACTACACCTACAACTGTTCCTTTGAATCACCTCCTTTACTGAAACTTATTCTTAGGGATGGTTAATTTTTTTTTTGCTTTCATCTCAATAATAATGCTGTAAAAATGTTTATTTTAAAAGAGTCAATCTCAGCCTTTGAAATGGATAATTTCATTAAGTGTCATGATTTTTTTCCTCTTTGAAAATATTTCCTTTGATTTTTCTGTGAATCACACTCAATTTTCTAAGCTTATACATATTTTGAAAGATGTTCTCCTCTCATGGACCTGTATTGTCAATGTCCATGGTTCACCTCATATCAAACAAGCATCAACTGTCCCTACAGAAGGTCCTGTCCTGTCACTGCAGGGGAAGTAGTGCAGATGTACAGAAATAACATACACCAAATGGTCATGGCTGCAGGCTATATGGAAGAGGTCTTAGTGGGCCACATCTGAAGCTGTTTTAATCAGCTACAGCATCTTGGCTTTAAAGGAGGATATATCATTCTACACTGGCTAGGGATCTACTTCAGAATGCGACACGGCTGGGAATTTCCTTTAAAGCAGTATTCATCCATAATATGTATAACTGTCTCAGAGACAGTTAAGTAACACAAAATTAAAGTGACTACAGTAATTAGAGGATTGCTTTTCTTTATAACTTTTGGGGGTTTTATTTAATCAGATAACCTGCTGTTTACAGACATCCGTAGTATTTTACTTCCTCTCCTCGTAGTATCCCTACACCATGTGATACAGTGCTATGCACAGATATTTGACCTAGCTGTGAGCAAGGTTTCTTGGGTGCTGGCAGCAGCATGGTCATTTTCTGATCCGAGCCTCCTTGGAGTGGAAAATTAGCCCCCAGGCATTATTCCACTAGGTTGCCAATATGGCTTCTACAACTGAGGCTAGTATCTGCACAGCCCTGTTCTACTTTTGATCATGTTCAGATCAAGAACTACAGAATTCTGAGAAGCATCTACATCTCTCTGTATGTCTTGAGGTCAGTAATAGAAACTTCTGTCACTGAAGCTTTGGATTAGTGAGAAATAATAATAAAAAATCCTTTTGAAAAAAATAGAAACATCTGTTACAGTCTCTGCTTTTCCTCTTGTGTGTCACAGCAGTAGTGACCCCATTGCTGGTTGTATTTCAGACTGGCATTAATTTAATACAACAATTTATAGTTAACATCTGGTCTCTTTTCTTCTTGTCTGTCACAGACCATTCTGACCCAAGAGCATTGCCCTGGTGGGTGGTAAACAAGTACTACAAAAAGTAAAGCATACCATCTGCCTCCTTTTATGTTTGCCCATAATTTGTTTTTGAGTTATTTATTCACTAAGCAGAGACAAGAGCTTAAGTGTGGTCAAGAATATGTAACAAGATAGATTTGATTAATGGCACAACTTCCATAAACACAGTCTTATAAACTGCAGAGTAGTCCTGACACCAGGCAGCATGGTCTAGAAAAAAAACAAAAACCAAAAACAACCCTGTATCACAGCTTTTATTCTGACTGGGAACCTACTTGGAGGCTTATTTTAAATAGCTTCGTGCCATTACGGAAATAGAAGGGGAACTCAATGCAATTCAGTAAGGGTTGCTCTAACCCTGCTGCCACTCACTCATTTTGTAAATGGCCAGGTGCTACTAGAACGTGCAAAGAGCCAGAAATAGTCTTGTGATGCACTTGCTAAGAGAACTTGAATTTACATTATGTGGGGAAATTGGAGAAATAGTATGGAAAATGCAAATTTACAGTCTGGATCGTAAATTGTGTGTGAGGCAGCGCTGATACCTTGCAAGGTAAATATCATTCTGGAAAACAGAATAATTTGAGATGAGCAATGGTATAACCTTGTCCTATGCAAAATGAATAGCACATTAGTGTAGAGTTGGTTACTTCACCCTGAGAGACGCTTGGATCACTTGAAGACTGTACAGTAGGACACAACTCATAGGCATGCAGCAAATATTTCCTACAGAAAGACTTAGAGATTCAAGATTGTTTAGACTGAAGAAGAAATGGTGGAGGAGGTGTATGTGAAAGGAGTCTCAGCTTTATAAGTGAAAGAATAGTAGAATTTTATTGATGTAACAAAGATTCAGACCAGGATGCAGGGAAAACTTTGTGACTTGAAAGATTATGAACCACTGTATAGAGCCCTTGGGTAGAGTAACGAGGCTTTATCTGTGTAAGTGTGGACAGCTTTGGTAGTCAAACAAATGCTGAAGTATGGTTGTAAGGCTGGTCTTATTTTGTCTGTATGAATGGACCAAATAACATCTTCTAGGGATCCTTCTAGCTTAATGTTCCAAGACCCTGACAGCAAATTTTTCAATTATTATATTTCACATATTATTCAAAATCGTTCCTTTATTAAACAAACACAGAGTAAAGGCATAGACAGCTGTATTAACCTTTTTGTTCCTTTGCTTTCACTCTGTCACTAAGCTGTTTGTTTGCTTAAATAAAATTCTCCTATTACTAAACTGTGCATCAGACTGTACATGTTGTACAATGCTGGCTCGTGCCAGCATCTCACTATATTTATGTTCATTGTTACTGATAAGACAATTATCCTTCCTAGAAAATGAAGACTGAGAAGACTGTGGTTTAAGCTAAAACACAGCAGAGTAATAACAGTCTTGGTGGCAATTTCAGCTGCTTTAAAATTATAGAAGAAAACTGGTGATCCTTAGTTTAGAAAAAGGCTAAGATGCAAACATTGTTTCAGAGAACATTTTCCATGAAGATGATAATTGTAATAAAATAATGTAAATCTAATTATCAATGAGACACATATCTATATGTAAAGATTAATCAGCCACACTCAGTTATTTAGTGTTTACCAAAAGTACAGCATTATCCTATTCTACCTGCAAACTTTAAAAACATCTAGATACTATGAATCTGGCAATTTGTTTAGATGTCTCCTCTGCCTGGAATGAGGGCAATGACTCTGCAGCTTTTGCTGAAATTTGCCCTGACATTCACATGAATTATTCCCTTGCAGGAAGTGAGCTATGCCTTTTGTGACTGAGAGAGATTTTATCTATTCAATTATGCAGCTGAAACACCTCCTCAATAGCTCACGAAGGCACACCAGCCCTGGAACAGCCAACTTTATTAAATCAGTCTTTATGTATTTGTGTGGGTGCATCACATAGCGCTCTAATAGTGCACAATGTGAAATGCAAATGGCAACAATAAGCTAGAGAATTTATAGGCTATTTAAATTCCCCAAAATAGACGTTTGACTTGGAAAGCTCTTCAAGCTATGGAATAAAGCTCATGTGAGTTCAAAAACATTATAGAGTTTGAGATTATTTTAAATTATTACATTTTTTCTTTTTTTTCCTCTTGTTTTTTTGCCTGCAGTTACATTTGCTGTTAGAATGAAGTGCTTTCGGCAAATACATAAAATTTTATTTTTTCCTAAAGCAACATTTTTTAAAATATCATTAAAAAATTTAATGTCTTTGCAAGTCTGCAGCTGAAATCTGAGTCAGAAGATGCAGATAGGAATACTGAGGTAATTAAATGAAGTGCTTTTAACAGTCTTTTCACCCCCTAAGTTATTACAGTCCTATTCAGTTTTTTCTCAAAAATGATAAATTATTTGACTTCATTTGGCTTAATATAAAAATATTATAGTAATGCTATATTTTTAGGGAGCCTTTTAAAATAAATCTGATAAACTCATTGCATTGTTCAGAGTTTTTAGAAAGTAATATAACTCAAAGAAATATTCATCCAATAATATAATTTCTAGAGAAATTACTTTATCCATTAATTCTCACTGTGAAGGCTTGTCAAAGAAATATTTCATGTTTCACACTATCTTTTACAAATTCTTGATTTGTTAAAGGAAAGCCAAAATATTAATTAACATCATTAGATAAATTCTAACTTACATACGGATTTCTTTTTTGGCTTATTGAAACTAGTATAATTCTAAATATAGCCAAAACTGCGTAGAAAAAAAATGTCAGATATCAGCAAAACAATTCTGATTTTTATAAATTTATTATCATATTAATTTCTTGAATAAGTTTCAGTAACTTTGGATTCTGTATTTAGAACATTTCTTACAGACATCATGTTTTATGAAGTCAGTTTTACATTCCAAAATGACTTATGTTTCTATGAGGGAAGAGGCATTTGTGAGCCGTGTCGAAAATATGTTCATCAAGAATTGATGTGTTGCTACTTTGACATATATTCCATTCCAACTCAGAGTCCAAACCAAAAATATTGAAACTCTTGCAGAAACTGTTTTTTCAGGCCTATTAAAATCCAATGCTTTGGGTTAAATTTATTGAATTTATTGAATCTATTCCATTTAATTATAATGTGGTTTCAAAAATGCTGCTTATGACCTGTCTCCTCTTCCCAGTCTCTCTTCTAAGTGTACAGGTCTGGCAAATGTTCCCAGGGCAGAGGCACAAGGTGTGGATGGTCCATTAGGAACGGGGCATGCTGAACTCAGTCCTGTCATTCTTAGTGACTTTCAAACTTCTGAAAAAGGAAAGACAAATCCCTTAAGTACAGCAATCCTGAGCAAGTTCTTCTTTTGCAGCTTTTTTGGTGGTGACAGTGAAAATAAAAATCTTTCTTCATTTGACAAGACTTCATATCAGTTGTTGAGTCCCGTCTCTGAAAGGAAAAGAGCTGGAGTTTTCACTGTACTGTTATATAACTTAAAGTCTCTGTGATTTGTAAGGGATTTGTGATTTATAAGAGAAAGTCAAGTTCAACTGCAAAATACATGGTTTATTCTGCAGAGAATATTTATGTACTTAAGGGTTCCTTAGACATTCTATATGTAGTGCCAGGGAGAAACAACAGGTTATCTCAAAAACATATGAAAATACCCTCTATGTAAACTTCATGTTATTTTAGGTTAATTCAGGATACCCATTCCAGAATTTTCTCTAGAGACTTAGGATAAAGTTCATCTCACCTGACTGTAGTTGGCTGAAAGTCAGGTGTCAGATCTAAATTCACAGCATTAAAGTTCTTGCAGTCCGTGGAGAAAAGCATTTTCTGTAGCACACCCTTTACTTGTTAAATGGGTATGCAAAACTGCAGGAATTAACCCCCAATGCAGAGTCTGGATGACAGGAGTCAAGTGAGATGAATCCCACTGGTTTTGCTCTTTTTATTTATATTGTACAGGTTGCATATTTATGAACAACTTCATTTTGTGTTCTCTCATCTTTGCTATAGATTATATCCCTTCTCTGTCATATTGGATAATCTAACTACTGTGGTTAAAATAAAATTAAGACTATACTGTTGAATTCAGTGGCAAGGAATACCTGTCCAAGTTTTCAAATCTTTCATTGTTAGAGATGGCTGGGAAGACTGCACAGCTGGTAAGAGGTGTCAGACCTCCAGAGATAGGACTCACAAAAAATTATCTCTGTGAAACATATCTCAACTCCACTTTTTGTTGCTGATTTGGTAGCAATATAAGTGTTTTAGTGCCATAGATGGGATTTCTGCAACAGATTAATTCTTCTGCATTCCTGAAAATGTTTCTGTGTTTATTGAACTTCTTACTTGATGCTTTGTAATGGACATTCAGAAAGGGAGGTCCCCCACCTCAGTTACTCTTGATGCAATAACATGTTCTTTTAGAGGCCAAGTTCTAGAGTGTTTCCTTGATACACTGGAGAATTGTAGGGTTATATTTTTATTATTGTCACTATTATTATTATTATTATTATTATTATTATTATTATTATTATTATTATTATTATTGTTACATCATTATTATTGTGATTTTGAAAAAAATTATATAGTTTATTGAATGATATTTTTATTGGACTGTAAACATTCAGTGGATGTTTTTCTGATTGTAGTGCCTCCTTTTTAGTGATCCTGTGAAGGGTAACCTGACCTACACTACCATATCAGATTTTTAGCACTTTTAAATAACCTTAGCAGATTGAAACATAATCTAACAGGAAACTGGCTAGGATTGCAAGTACTCCATACACAGATACTATAATATGCCTGGATTTTTCTCCAAAATTTTCCTAAATATATATTCCAGGAAATTTCATACTACATATGTAATAAAGATCAGGATGATACATTTTTCTCACTAGCTGTCATATATGCAATATAGAGTTAGGATGTCTAAATAAAGTAACAAAAATTTTATAATTTTTGGCAGAAATTATAGTTTACCCAGTGACTCTTTTTTTCTTTTTTTTTTCTTTTTTTTTTTTTAATTTTGATGGCATTTCAATGGAAATCTTATTTGAATTACTTGTATTCACAGTGACTTTTTAGATGATTGACTATGCAGGAAACTCACAAAACCATTAAACCTCAAAGACAAACCTTGGTGAAAAGCAGCGTGAAAAAGAAAGCCCAACTGAATCCATCATGATTCAGTGAGCTGTACAGAATGAGGGGAATTCTGAATTCTGTATAGAATGAGGGAAAACTCTGACATCCAGTAAAGGAATATTTGATTTTTCCCTATTTTATAGGCAAAATAAATGTCCACATTATGCAGATAATACTCTAATACAAGTGAAACTATTGGGGCATGCTTGCAGAGAGTGTAGACTCAGAAACATTTCTGCTTGCAGACTATCTGGTCAAGCTGTGCAAACATCAGCTCTCCAGAATTTTCAAAGTTGCTTCCTTTCATTTTTTATCAGTTTTACATTGCTGTTGTTAAGTAATTACATGCCAATGGAATCTGAAATATGACACAGTATAAATGAAAAAAATTAAAACCAAGAATTATTTTTGGTAAATAAAAATTCATATGAAAATTCAAAGCTCCTAAATTTCTCTTAGTTTTTCAGGTGGCTCATATTGGAGACAAGGAGGTTTTTGATTTTCTAGAGGTAAGTTTTACATGAAGACCATAATTTAATAACGAATAGTAAGAAATTAATAATACAGATGCTAGCTTGAAAAAAATCTCTTTGGCTTGCTATTTCTGAAAAGCAGTTTCTGGAGAATTAAAAGAAAGAAGATGTATACAACAGTCTAAGTTTATCTGTTTAGTGACTTTAAAGGTATAAGGGTTGAAACTTAAGACATCAGAGAAGAAATGTAAGGGTTAAGGAAATTGGAGATATGAATTCTGAGTAAGAAATGCATTTTTGCAAAGAAGCTGTTTTGTGGTAAATTGAAGGAATTTTTGGAAAAACATACCTTTTTTCCAAAGACAAAATTAATTTCCTTAAAGGTCTATTTTCCTTCTGTCAACAAAAGAATTTTGTTAAGCTTCTTACTACCTTCAGTTGTTAAAATATGTTCCAGGGCACTACTATCAAGCAAATGTTGCTGTCATCTTACCAGCAGAAAGAAACAAAGAATATTACTTTAGCTATAAAATTGAGACTTGTGTTTATTTGGTGACAACAAAAAAGAGGAACTTTTGCTGCAGTCACTCTGAAATTCAGCAGAATTTTATCAGCTAACACAGAAACCTGTTGACAGCTATATAAAAATGAAGGCTGTCTTAATAGGAAAGATGGTGTCATCATGCTCCAAACTCTATGAGAAAGCAGAAAGATTGGAAAGACCTTCTGGTCTGTTTTGTGGGTGACCTGTCAAAGGAGACTGCAGTACTTCATTTTTCAGGCTTAGTAATTGTCCTGAAAACAAATGTATAATTTTTCTGCTGCCCATCTAATATGTCTTCTAGGAAAAATTATGGTGTAGAGGAACAAACAAAAGATAATTTCAAACTGGTTTGCAACTAAAAAGATGCATTTTTAAGATAAATTATTAGCTAAAGATAACATTTCAAGCAAAATCTCTGCTTTCTTTAATTTTTAGGGGTTTTTTTGGTTTTTTTTTACTTCTTCAGAGAGCTTATAGAGGATTTACCAGGAAAAACAATCCAGTGAAAGTGGTCAGATTTTAAAAAGATATTTAGGTCCTCCATGCCCATTGGTGGTGAGAACTAGCAACCGAAATCTCTTTAAAATATCTTATCTGTAGTACCTCATCTCTCTCAAAAATAAAAAGGCACAGAGAGAGTGAATATTTCTATAATAGAATTTCTGACAAAAATATGTAATTACTCAGGAATTACATGCTGAGGTAGTGATAGATGTAGCAGAAAAAGGTCATGTCCTGGAAAGGTTTTTATTGCAATTAGTAAGTTTTCATGTACTTAGATCCTTCCCTGCTTTTAAAACATATTTTGAGAAATTCAAGAAGCATATTTGAGCTGAATGTTTACATTGTACTTAGCCTGGTAATGTTACCCCATCTTGGGATACTGGGAAGTGGCAGGATAGGTGATGGTACCTAATGATGTGCAAACTTACACAAGTTATACATAAACCATGACAGGAAATTCTTTTCAAGCTAAGACTAACTCCTGGGTGACAGCTTAGGTCTGCATTCTGCTTTTAAAAATATCTGACACGGAGTTCTGTGTCTCAAAAAAGGACACAGAACAGTTTTCCCACAAAATAACATGGCTGTAAATAAGAATTTAGATTGAGATTTAGATTTTGAATTATGCAATGCTGTCACAAAGCTTCTCTCTTGTGCAGTTCTGTTCACAGTGTGTCTTTGCATCCCAAGGGAGCACAAAAATTAGGAAGAGGTTTTAAGAATGAAATGGAAAGACATATATTTTGGATTTTTCAAACCTTACTCAGCAGAAGACAAATGTCTGAGCATTGTACAAGATCTCTCTCAAAATACTAACTCATCCTTAAAATATTGACTGTAGCAGTTTTGTTCACAGTGCGTGTTTCCATCCCAAGGGGCACAAAAGAATCTTTATTTAGGAAAAGGTTTTAAGAATGAAATGGAAAGACATATATTTTGGATTTTTCAAACCTTACTCAGCAGAAGACAAATGTCTGAGCATTGTACAAGATCTCTCTCAAAATACTAACTCATCCTTAAAATATTGACTGTCAAGCAAGTTACATTTTTCTTACTTCCTTTGGTTTTCTTAGGATCATTTTACAAGGAAATTAATAGGTACATGTTAGTTTCTGCTTTATGCTATTTTTTCAGCCTCCCAAACCTGCATATGGACATAAAAATGGACAATAATTTATAACCAAAACCATAATCAAAACCATATTCTATCAGTTTTATTTTTCACCAGACACATGAAATCCAAAGGATCTCAATACTTGTATAGATGTGGTGATTTCCATGCTTGGGTGATGACCTTTCTACTATTTAATATGAAGTTCACTAGGGTCATTCTATTTTTTCTTCATTTTTTCTGCCTGGAGTCTATTCTGCCAAATATTTCTTTCCATTGGTCCCATTGACAGGTTCTTTTGAGTTACCATGACTCAGGATAGCAGAATCTTGGATAAAAACTCATGTTTTGTAACTGCGTGGTAAATTTATCTTCACAATTTAACAGCAGAGGAAGAAAACTGCAGTGCATTTAAAGAGCCTGTCCTTTCTGCTTCCCCCACCTTCTGAAACATTCCAATAACCTGACACTAGAGAGTAAGACAGGACAAATATCAAGTCACCACTGCAGCCATACACAGGCATTCGGAAATCTACTTCTCACTCTCTTACTGTGTTTTCTTTGATCTAGCCAGAACTATAATTCACATGCAAAATTACTGAGCCTGCTCACCTGTTTCACCTGTTTTGGATGTATAAAACTAAATGGATCACATCTTAGGAGAGATTCTGTCTTTTTTTTTTTTTTTTTGCAAGTCAGAGTCCCTACTCTGAATGCAAATCCACAGCTGCAAGATGTTCAATAAAAACATTCTGCTAGTATTTTTGATATATCTCTCTTTCTATATATTGCTCAGTCTTCATACTCCCTTGTTGCTACTGGTATCTGCAAGCATTTATGCCTGCAAACAACTGTCATAGAGAAAAAAATTCTTCTGGTTTTGAGAATCAGCCCTTGACTCCACGAGCTGCTTTTTAGGAAGTTTCCATGAGCTTTAGATACGCTTTCCTTGTTGCCTTTATGGCACAAGGCAGAGCTGATCCTGCCTAGGGCTGCTGGCAAGTATGGCTCTGCAAACATTCATTAGCATGACAAACAGAATACTGAGGCAAAATGAGGACAAAAGGATTGTGCAAGCAGCTTTAACTGGGGTGAAAGAAATACTCTTATGTTTAAGTCATTTGTCTAGCATTTTAGTACCACAATTCCATATTGCCAACAATAATTTGCCGTAATAGAAGTCAGATAGTGCCAGGCTTAGAAGCAAATATAGGCCTGATAAGGAGGATATCCATCAAAAAGGGACATTGGTGAAATGTGAATTATTCACTCTTATCTACTTACTCTTCCTTATTGTATTTTTATGTCTTTATCTATTCTATTTCATGCCCTCACAAAGAATAATTGGAAATGACATTTCTATGCCTGTAACTATGAGAAAAAATATGCAAAATTAATTCTATTAGAAGTAAACAACAATAGTATTGTCCTTAGGATCTCATTTCATGTTGTCCCTAGGTCTTAAAGACCATCAGCAGAGATAAAATTAAAAAGCCTGCAGAAATTGGATCTTACTTTCATATTGAGTTTACTTTAATATTGTTTCACTCTTGCAGGCTGTGAGTAACTGCACACTGAAGGGCAAAGAAGGAGAGGGAGAATGGAGGAGAGAGAGGTGACTTTCATGTAGTCTAGATACCTATAAAAGGCTGAACTGGAATTTCTGTTGCAGCAAGCTTTTATCAGTCTGCTTTTATTATCTAAGTAGCAGCAGCGGCAGCAGCTTGATTTTTATAGAGTTGAGTGTAACTGGGTGAACAGTATTTAAAATCTTGGAAGTAATTTTCATCAGAAAAAGACTGATCAAAACAAAAATATTTTGTAGAAAGTCACCAGTTCTAATAAGTTTCTCATTAGCCTTTTTGTGCATTCATAAAGGTTTTGAAAGTTCTGACTGTTCTAGCAGCCTTCTTGAAAATGAAATTAAAGTCCAAAAGTAAGCTTTTTACATAATTGGATTATAGATATTTCTGCTAGTTACAGAACCAAAATATTGAAAGAGTGAGATAGCAAAAAAAAAAGTATTTATTGTGATTGGTAAAGAAATTATTTCACTATATATGATTTTCATTAAAGCTTATATTTTAATTATAATATAATATGGTTTACATTTTTTTGTAGTTTATAGGAATTAACCTTGGTGAAAACATTAATTTTTTTAAAAAGATAAACAGTTTTTCTACTCATTGAGATGACTGTGTTAAATATGAGAATTAAGAGGAATCTAATATTAGCAGATAATTTACCAGTATACTGGACCTATAATTTTTTTTACAAAAGACTACAAGGTCTTGTATTGGGAAGTTGATTGGGAAACATAGAAGAAATTGCTTCCATATTCAAGTATTTTTTTGAAAAGGTAATATAAACTTTTACAATTGTGATGAACCTCACTGTTGTGGAACAGATTCATGAGATATTTATTCTGGAAGGAAGCAGTAAAAATTGGCCAGCCCAGCCTCCCTGGGTGTGAGGTCACATTAGATTACTCAGGAACTGGCTGAGTTTTGTTTTCTATGCTTTCTCATAGAGTTTGGGAATGATGACACTGTCTTTCCTATTAAGAGAGCCCTTATTTTATATAGATGTCAACAGATTTCTGTGTTAGCTGAGAAAATTTTGCTGAATTTTGGAGTGACTGCAGAAAAATTCCTCCTTCTGTTATCCCCAAACAGCATGTCCAGGGATGGACACTCAGCAGCCCCTCTTGACAGTGAGCCTGTCCTGCTGCAATCTGTGTCAGTAGCCTCCTATTCTCACTGTGCACCTCTGAGGTCTCAGGTAACCAAAACCAGCTCCTAGATCCCTCCCTCAGCCTTCTTCAGGCCCTTTCTCAGATATTCCTGCTGGTGTTTTGTGATTCATGTATGGGGACCAACTCTGAATCTCAATGTGAATGTTGATGTGATATTTTGGTTTGACTCTTAAACCAGTACTAGCCAAAACCTGTTCTCTGTTTCCTGCATGGCCTGAGAAAAAAGTTTCATAATATGAAGGTAACTGTGTGCTAATGTGGCATGGAAGTACGTGCCAAAGAAACTGGGTTTGGTAACAGAGGCTCTAAAGCCACTCGGCCCTAGAAGAAAGAGAA
Source organism: Passer montanus (assembly GCF_014805655.1). Classification (NCBI taxonomy): domain Eukaryota; kingdom Metazoa; phylum Chordata; class Aves; order Passeriformes; family Passeridae; genus Passer; species Passer montanus. Next base: position 5,152,555 of record NW_024366815.1, read on the forward strand.
GAAAATGAGAAGAAAGAGAAGAAAGAGAAGAAAGAGAAGAAAGAGAAGAAAGAGAAGAAAGAGAAGAAAGACAAGAAAGAGAAAAGTGGCAACAGGTTTATTTTCAGTTCAGAGTAATTGCAATCGATTTTTTCTTGTAAGTGTACCAATTTTACCATTTATTTAATGTAAGCAATTGATATGATGCACTACAGGGGTGAAATTTTTACTTCAGGCAATATTTATATAAGGAAATATTCGGGGCCAGCTTATATGATATTGATGCTTCTTTAAAAAGCCTAAAGATATAGCAGTCTGGTGGAAGAAAAGCGAAAAGTTTTATACATAGTATGCATAGAATCAAAATATATCTATACCAACATCCAGCCTGAAGTAATTTGTCCTCTGAATAATGGGATTAATGATGAAATGGCCTACAAGCACAACAATGCTATGTTTTACATGCCTTAATCTTGCCCAGTTATCTCTACATGAGATGGAAAGAGCACATAGAAATTATCCTGACATTGGACTATATGACCACAAAGAAAATGAGAAGAAACAATTACATCATCATCAAAACATATAAAGCAAAATATAATTTTTATATCCAAAAAGTGTGTTCTTAGAGGAAAATAAAATATTTTCTAAAAATGCATTTTTTACAGAAAGCAGTGTACTAGTACATATTCAGAAATCTACAAGCCCTTACTTTCTCTAAGTTATAGGTTTTTCATCTACTTCTTTTCTCCCTTCAAAGGAATTCAGTGTATATGAACTCTAAGAAGCCTAGTATTCTAAAATATCAGATATTGGTTGTGGATTTTAAGACATAACAAAAGGTGGCAAAGCAGCAATTGTTATAAAATATCTAATATAAAAAGCTCACGTAGGACTGAGAACATATATAGTGTTGACAGCTACAATGTGATTTGAGAACGTGTAAAGCAATTTCAGATATACCTCTGTGGAGTTGATTTGACAGTGAAAAGTGGCTGTACATTACCTTGGAGCAAACTAAAAGTTCCTTGGAAAGTCTGTCTAAACAAGGAAGAGCCTACTCAAACTATCCAGAGATTCTGTAAAGAAAATGCAAGTCAGTTTTCTTGATTCTTGCAACCAATGTTACATAGATCCACATTTTGTGGGCCCACATTTGTTCCAGCAACTACATGTAAGTTGTGCAAACTACCACATCAGGGTTTAAAAGTAATTATTCACAGCACATCAAGTGCAGTTGATGAAAAGAGAGTTAAAAATCAGGAGGTTTAGGTAAATTGCCCTCCTGGAATAGATTCTTTTGCTCTCTTTGGTGGATGAGATCCTCCAGTGGCAAAAAACAGTATGGGCTTGTAGTTTTAGTTCACATAAACCAGGGCTTTGGATTGTGGAGAGCTCCAAGCAGATGTTCAGCTTGATGCAGCTTCTCAAGGAAATTAATGCACCAGGGTGTTTGGCAGTGTGCAGCCAGACCACAGCGTAGATTTGTCAGTCCTCACAATACACATGAAAATTCGCTTTTGTTTAAACAGGAAAGCGTCAGTTTTCACAGAAGTGGGACAGGATTCTAGAACATGCTACAGTTAAAATTCACACAAATCTTTGAAATGTAGCCAGTTTTAACACAAAAAGCCCCACCAAACCTGAGTAAAGAATAGTAGGCTTTAACACTTCTTTCCTTTTTTTAGGGTAATGTAAACGGAAACAAAATCACACATTAGGCAACAATTATGTTGCTCTCAAGTGTGTGAAATAACAGATTAGTTTGAGGTAATCATGTTTCACAAGTGTGCTGAGTTTTCTGGGAGAATGATGGGTCCTTGCCAATTTTCATGACATTGTTCAACTGGCAAATGATTGCCTTTCTTCAACCAAAATAATTGCATACCCCAAATCTGTAAAAATATGATAGTAATAAAAATTATGGCATTTCTATTCTTTTAAAATAGTCAAGTTTTTGGTAAGAACTAACAGAAATTTTTTCTCTTTTTTTTTAATGATATGAATTAGGGAAAAAAATTGAGGATACAGCCATAATAGAGTAATAAAATTAATTTCTATAGCAAACAAAAATAGTGTCATACCTTTAGACTTAGAGAACTTAAGCTCAATTTACAGGAATGGGAGCTTCATGCAAAAGCTACACAGCTGGAAAGGCCTTTTCAGTTTTGCTAGTGAACAGACAGATCTGCAAAGAAAGTTTACATTAGTGCACAGTTGTTTGGCTCCTAGATCTTAGGCTCCCAGCTCTTATTAAATGACCTGAGATTCCTATATTCCATAGGCATTTAGTGGCAATGTTCATGAATAGTTTAATGCTACCAATAAATTCTGAGTACAATTATAGGCTCCCCAATCAATATGAAATTGTGAGGACATAGATGGAATGTAACTCAATCTTTCCCAAGGCTGTGGCATGCCTTGTAGAACTGAACACACTTTCAGAACTATAAGATTATTCCGGCTGGAATGCAACTCTGAAGACTATCTGTTTCTTTCTCATCTTCCAAGCAGGACCAATTTTTAAGACGTATCCAACTTTGATATTAGATGAGATTGCTTAGGACCTTTTCCACCTGAATTTTGAACTTCTCCAAGAATGGAAATTTCACAACTTCTCTGGGCCTCTGTTTACTGTTCCTTTTTGGAATTTAAAGATGCATGTATTCATTTATGAAATTCAAATAAAAAATAAGCATCAGTACTGAAGCAATCCCTACATTATATGGTAGCCTCAGGTTCAAGTCTGTCCTCCACTGAAAGCCTGCCTTGTACCACTATTTACAGAACTTGTACCACTATTTTACAGTGGTGGAGGGGAGGGCGATGGGCTGGTGGGGGAAGACACAGACAAGCTCCAGGGAACTCTTTCATTTCAAAATGGCTGTTGAAGCTCGTCTGTTCTATGTTGAATAAATAAATTCCTCAGAAACAGACTGTCAAAATAGAGAAGAGCCTTTCTCCTTCTTATAGGAGGCAAGACATGCCTTTGTGTGTAAATATAAATTTAGGTACCCTTAAATGTTAAAGGTATGAATAAGGATAGGTATAATTAAGGACCTTATAGTACAGGCTCTTCTTAATGAACACCTATTTCTTGTAAAGTTATATCAGCTTGTGAAGGAAGGGCTAAAAGGGAAACCATAAGAGATTAGGAGAAATAGGTCTTGTTTTAACCTGGCAAAGTTGGAACTTGACTCAGCAACTTTTACTGCTGAACTTGGATAAAGGGTACTTTGCAGCAGGGAAGGTAATATCTATTTATTTGGATGACCTCAGCCAGTGGTGCTTTAAGAGTACCAATCAGGTTAAGCAGTAAAGAAAATAAACACATCTGGTTTATGCCTTTCTACAGGATGTAAAGGTGAGCTGGGTACAAACTTCTGAACAGTCATAAAAATAAAATGACTTAGAATAAGATTGAATTTGCACCTATTCTGAAAAAATTTGGAGGTCCTTATGAAAAAGTGGGTGTCTATCACTCAGGTAGCAACTGACAGGACCTAACAGCTCCTACCTTGCTCAATAGGTGACAAAGTTGTTCTCAATCTAGCCAAAAATAAGTAAAACTTCTCTGTTTCACACAGAATAAAAGAATTAAAGACACTCTAGACTATGTCAGTGTGGAAATACCAAGGCAATATTAGGTATGAATATGTGTTTGGTTTGGTTTGAGGTCTATTTGTGATTGTCAAAATACAGGAAGCTTGCTCAAGCTTCATCAAGAACAAAAGGGATTTAACATGTTAGAAATAGTTTTCCAGTAATACTATAGAGAAATTTAGTCTAGTCATTCACTGAAAATTAACCAGGTGGTCTTATAATTCTTATGTGGGAAAGAACTTTCTGGTAGTAGACAGCCCTGTATTTTATCAGAAGTCTTAAAGGTTAAAGAAATTAGATTAATCTAGAAAAAATAAGGCAATATTTTTATTTTTAATAATGAGGACAATGAATCATTACATTAATCTCCCTAGGAATGATTTTTTTCATTTACTCAAGGTTTTTAAAGAAACAGTAGATTTTAAGTGTGCTTACATGAAAATTAAATTTTTCATAAAGAAATTATGGCAAAATGTCCTTTACCAATTCTGTAAAGAAGGAGAGGCTATATAATTTGATTTAGCCTTTTCTGTTTTTTAAATGAACTGTTCTATTAATCTAACTGATTTATTTGTCTTCCCCTCCCAAAAAATATGGCAAAACATGTAATTCTAATGTGCAATTTTGGTCAACCTAAATACTGCCATTGAAAAGTGAGTATTTCAAAGTAGGAGAATGTAAGGTGAATTAATTAAGCAAAGAACAGAAACTTTAGTAACTGGGCAGTGCAAATGTCTGTCCAAATGATCTCTATGCCTAAAAATCACTTTTTCCCATATTAATGCCCTGTGTTACTTTGGGTCCACTGAGTCTTCCACTCTCTGAGTCCCTTTGCCTTAGTTGAACTCAAATGATTTGTAAACAGGTAGTTAATTCTGCATTTTATTTTCTAATATGGTCATTTGCTATTGATTGTGTAATCTTAAACCAAAAAGTGAACAGTGAAGAAATTACTAGTCACAGCATTATCTAGGTTGTCACTAATAGTTGCACCAGGAAAAAAATCACAGGCTTAGTAATTCACAAATTAAGTTCCCTCCAAATCTCAAAGTGTAGGCATAAACCAAAGTAACCTTCATGCACCCTCTGGATTTAGGGAAAGAAAAATAAAAAGATAATTGTCTATTATGTCTTTACTTAAAATAAGTGCTAAGTTTAACTCTGTGCCCTAAACAAAATTTTAAATGTATAAAAAAATGAAGGAATAGATAATGCCACAGAGGCTAGTAATACAAACTTGTAATCACAGCATTCACCTATAGGAAATCACAATTAACCCATATCTACTTATCACTTCAGCATTATAATGCATCCTTGAACAGTTTTATCTTTAATAGAATAATAATCTTCAAAGAACCAAGGTACAGTTTGTAAAAATATGCCTATATAATTCTTATGATAGTTTCATAAGATTTTTGATTTACATAATTCTTAACAGGAAATTTAGCAGCAATACTTGATCTGAGATATTTGAAAGGTGATAAGCATACTTCATATGATTCCAGTCCTTTAGAAAGCTGTAACTAAATTGATTAGAGATAGTTTCAACTATGTGAAAAATTAGGACTGAGGCAGTCTGTCAAGCACTGTTAAAAGTTTTATAGTCTGATTAGAAAGTCCATGAAGCAATGCCAGTTAATATTTGGTGATTTTTTTACTTTTTCAATTACTAATATTTGCTGCTGTCCATGAAATTGATATCCAAGATATATTTTTCTACTTCCTCAACCTTAATGGAAGCATCTTGTAGTATTCTGTTTGTTATCACTACTCTTTTTCTTTAATTAGAGGCTTTTTTGTCATTTTACCACTGATAATTATACTCATACAGTACTGGAACATTACTATAACTTACATAATGAATCATGAAACAGAGTTACAGAAAAACTTACTTATGCTAAAGTAATTAATTTCAATCTCACTCATCATCTGGGAGTATTAAGAAGCAGGAGAAATGTGTTTCCACACTGTGTCTGATCATTCACAGTCCATGTTGCATGCAATGTCAAACAAAGTACCTCCAAATATTCTATTCCAAACGGAACTATACTTTAATTCTAAATAATTACTAAGAGCCGTATATTTTTTACCTTCCACATGTGAAAGATCAGGTATTACAAGCCAAGCAGAGTGGCAGTATTTATCTTTTACTTTTCGTTATCAATTTATATTTAATTTTGGGTAAAATGAAACTTGTTGCATAGAAACTCAGCAGAAAATAAAACCCCTTGTGTTACATCTGCTCCTCAAAGATCAGAGGGGCTGGCTGTGGCTGGGATTCATTCTCATTATAACCCATTTGGCACTCTCAGCCTGGTCACGTTCAAGAGGAACTTTCACAATTGTAGGTTCACAAAGAGTGTGGTTCATTGAAGCAACAGAAATAAAAGATTGGAATTGCCATTGAAAAATGCACTTAATGCTTTAGTGCTAAATCTTAAAAAGAAATAAACAGAAAAAACCCCAAACCGAAAAACCCCCCAACCAACCAACCAAAAAATAAAACCTCACAAAAAACCAAACCAAACCAAACCAAACCAAACCAAACCAAACCAAACCAAACCAAACCAAACCAAACCAAACCATCCCCCACCACCCCTGCCCTCCCCATAACTGGCAATCCATTAAGCTTAACTTTAGCATTAATTAGGCTTAATCTCACCCATGAGTGCTTCAAGACAGGCAGAGGTACAAATCTTACCAAAGAGACCTCTCTGTTCTGGGGAGAGAGAGGAGCAGGTGTCTTGTCTGCAGATGGGGCTGTATCCTCATCCTCTGCCATGGAGCCTTTCAAATGTCAATTTATACTTTTGGAAGAAGTGGAGGTACATCTGTAGTCAAATATCCTGCTACTGCATCAAAAATGGGGGGCAGACACTTTACATATAAGAGGGGGCTATTGATAGTCAAAAAGAGAGCGATTACAAAGGCTGTGGGTCTTGCTGCAGAACTGTGACAGAACAGAATTCAGAGCACAGTAGAACAGAACAGAAAGAAATCACCACATATCTCACAGCTTTAGGCTTCATTCCTACAAAGTTGTAGTGACAAGTATGACCCCTGACTGTTAACTTCTGCTTTGATCTTTAGGGGAAAAAGAAATGGCTTTTATTTTTCTGAAATAGAAATTTTCATCTCCAGAGCTTTGGGTGATAAAGTGCAGTTGCACCCAAACTGTAAGATCATGTTAAAAAATTAACTTTCCAGTCATTGCTTTGGCACTTAGAAGATGCTAGAAACTGTGGGTTTGGCATATTTAAGAAGAATAGACCGCTGTGATTATATGGTTTACTAAAGTGAACACTTGCTGGCGCATGTGTAGAATAGAATTTTTTAAATTTTCATCTGAATGTAGCTTAATTTAGACCTTTTTTACAATCCATTCTAGAAGGGTGCTATCACTGTCCCTCTAGCTTTGATTTCTTATTAGACCACATTGAGTTAAGTGTATTCTTTATAGAATGGATGAGCAAGCTTCTGTCTTTCTTTCGCTTTCATTACAAAGTTTAGCGATCATGTGGTCAGTTATTAGCGTGAAGAAGGGGCTCAAATGTTACAGATACTTCCCTGTGCTGCAGTTACAGAAGATGCCCATGTACTAACACCAGACCTCACAGTTCCTATTAAAAGTGGGATAGAGTAGCAGTGAGGAATGCAGCCCAATCTTCCAAGCAATACCAATAACAGCCACACCAAGCATGTTGAATTGATGGTGGTAGCAGCATGGTGATACCCTGTTTGTCCAACCCCAGTGAGTACAACAAAAACCTAGAGACTGCAACAGTCTGCCAGAAATATGTTCCTGCTCATGCCAATAACAATGACCTAACAACCTCTGTTTGGTCATTGGCATGGTTAAGTCACCATCTTGTATCCAAGAGAGAACTGAGAATTATTTCAACATATAATGGATACCTAGAGAAAAATGGGTCTGAGATACCTGACAGCCATTCCCTTCAATAAACTGGGCATAATGGATACCTAGAGAAAAATGGGTCTGAGATACCTGGCAGCCATTCCCTTTAATCTGTTCATCCTCTCCAGTGAAGCTATGCTTAAACAAAAAGGGGACATTGAGTTTTGCGCTGTAGGGAGTGGTTAAGGAAGTAACTACCTGTATGTATATACAGGAGAATGCTGTTACAAGAAACATGAGTCTGGTAGTTATTAGGAATAAAGAGAGAATTGCAACAGAAAATCAGCAACAGAATAAAAGTACCAAGCCTGATACAGAGAGTATTGTACAGAAGGAGAAATCATTTATTCTTGTCATAGCAAACCCCAGACAGCAGCCCACTCAGGGAGGGCTGGAAGGATAAAAGCTGGGAAACTGATGGGTTGAGATAAAGGCAGTATAACAGGGAAAGCAAAAGCTGCACACAAAAGGAAAACAAAGTAAGGAATTGTTTCATCACCTCCCATGGGCAGGCAGCTGTTCAGCCATCTCCAGGAGAGCAGGGCCCTATCACATATAAAGGTTACTTGGGAAGACCCAACACCATCACTCAAATGTCTCCCTCTTCCTCCTTTTCCCCTCACTTTAAATACTGAACATGATGTCTTATGATTTGGAATATCTCTTTGGCAGCTGGGGTCACCTGTCCCAGCCACGACCATTCCCAGGCTCCCATGAGCCCTCAACTTCCTTGCCAGCAGTAGGAAAACCAGAAAAGGCCTTGGGTCTATGCAAGTCCTGCTCAGCAATAACAGAATCATGTCTATGTTATCAACCTTGTGTTCAGCACAAATCCAAAATTCAGCCCTGTACCAGCACAGTTAGGAAGGTGAAGTAACGGTGTAATTATTAGAAGAGAAAATAAATATTATGTAATGAATTAAATTATAAATGAGCTGAAGAGGTAATGAAGTTTGAATTTTACAAAGAAATGAAATTAAAATGCTCCTTCTACAAGAATTTGAACAATCACTGTACAAGCAAGGCATCAGGGAGTCCTAATCCTATTAAATCTAATCACCACAATGTCTGTTTCTGCATTCACAATGAGTTTGCACACAGGAGAATAAATTAAAGCACATTACAGTGTGTCATACTTTTCTCCAGACAACATGATGGGACAAATTCTGCCCTTCTAAAATGCATACACGGTCACAATTTCTGATTCATTCATACCATTAAGAGACTTATGTGTTTCTCAAGTCACACATAGTGTGATGACCTATTTGGTTTACTTTTCACACTTCCTGTGTAAATGTCAACTAGTCACCAAGCTTCTGTGCTGTGGATACCTACGTATTCCTTTCTAGCAGTACCCGCCTCTCAGCTAAAAGGAAAAAAGTTTTGGGTTTTTTCAGCTAGCTGGAAGTGGGAAAAAAATTTACTATTTTAGAACCTTCATCATGATCATCTCAGGTGTCATTTAATGTCATAATATACATGATGACTGTACTACAGATTAGAGTTTTTTCCTAACTCCTATTCTTTCTCATCTCTATTTTCAGTTCCAAACCACTTTCCCAATCTGGTCATACAAAAAGAAAAGAAAAGGCATCATCCAGACCCAAATCTCCTCCGGCAGATGACTGAAAAATCATTCCCTGTAATTATTAAAACAGATGTGACATAAGAGAGAAGAAAACCCTGAAAAGAAAGGTAATGGAGACAAGAGAGCTAGAAAATGATGGATGGTTGATGGAGCTGCAGCTTTCAAAATCTTTGTAATTTTTCACTGTGGACACATGTGGGACAATGACCAAATCTCTGATTTTGAGCATATGAACTGATGAAAACTTGGAAAGTGATTTTGATCCGTCTCAATTCTGAAATAAGAATCTGATTTCATCTTCTCCAGTATGAACTATTGGTTCATAGAAACAATGTTCTTAGTGCAGCTATAGTTAGTGTTAAGTTAATCCTGTGTGAACTTAAACACCAGCTCCATTGAACTCAATGTAAGACTATTTCATAGGTGCTCCACTATATCCACTGTGAATGTCAGGGAAGAATTTTATTAAAGAGTCAGGTATATTAGGTATTCTACTATTTTTATTTTTGTCTCTACTCTGTAGCATCAGAAATACTCTTTCACCTGATAATGAGATCCTGTATTTACTGTAGGGTATGAATATACTGATTTTTTTATGCCAAATTCTATATCTCTTCAAAGGAGATATTTAATTTTTTTTTTTTTGGAGTATTTCTCTCTTGCTACTGGCATCGACTGAGTTGTATAAGAGTGGGACTAAAGAAGATATTACTGGAATAGCTGCACATCAGTTTTCCCTGCAGGTACTGTAAAACCTAATATTTTTAGAGAAGGGGATTTGCAGAAAAATGCCTCTACCACAATAACTATTATAGATAAAATCTGTCTGGTGTGACAATCACAGGTATAGTTCTTTTTAAGTCACTTTCCCCAGAGAACGCACCACTGATATTTGATTCCACTGCTATTAGTCCCACCTTTGGCTTTACATGGGATCTTCAGAGTGGTTCAAATCACAAGATACAAAAATGAAATTAGAATTAATTCCTAGAAGAAATGTGACTTTTGTAGGAATGAGATGGTCTTATAGTGGTGGGGTCCATTTGGTTGGGAAAAAAAAGTAAATTGTTAGTGCATATGATCAGGGTATATCTGGATCAGTCTTTGAGTGTAATCTTGTACTTATCAAAGAGAGATAGCACCAGACACATCTGATACTTTCTTTCATAAAATAAGACCATGTTAAACACGAAAAATGAAGTAGATGTAATCTCTCTGGATTTCAATAAAGCATTTGATGTGACAATCATTATTTAAAACTGAGAAGATAGGGATTAGTGTGTGAATTGTGTGGAAGAAAAGGGATAGGCTAGAGCACAGAGGGCAACCAACTGTGCTCAAAGCAAAAGATGCTACTAGTGAAACACAAGAAGATCTCATGGGGCTGAGCTTGTTTGGTATCTACATTTTTGAACAGCTTGGAAAATAGCAATGTGAAAATGGAAATTATAGAGGTTTGCAGTGAGGAAGGGAGTGGTAGGGAGGGAAGGAGGGAAGGAAGGAGGGAAGGAAGGAAGGAAGGAAGGAAGGAAGGAAGGAAGGAAGGAAGGAAGGAAGGAAATTAGTAATAACTCAAAAACTCCCTGAAAGATTTTGTTGATGTTAGCAAAAGTATGAGTCTGTTTTAAGGTAAAAAGCAAAAAAAGAATAGGATTTCATGGAATTTCTGTTGTGAATTTAATGTTTTCATTGGCAAATGCTAAGGATAGGAGCTGTTTGAGGTAGGTCAAACTGAAGGAGGGGTGTTTCACGTGCAACCATCTACATACCTGTAAGGAGACACCAGCACCCCAAAGGATGGCCCATGAATCTTTAAAATGTTCAAGAGATATGGGAAACATGATGCAGATCCTGCAGGGAGGAATGTGGCTTAGGTCATGCCACATCCTGTGTTGTTGCTGCTACAAAGGTTTGCCTTGGGGAGAACTCTGGAAAGTATAAGCTATCAGCAAAGACCAAGTGAGTTAGGACTGTTAGGCTGGAAGGTACTTTCACCTTACTGTTTCTCTGTAATGGTTGGTGAGATTAGGAAGACCGCAATTTTGAGAAGGTTGGAATCTTCTGTCCAAAAAAATTGGCAACTGTCTGTGATAAATTATGTATCGATTCAGGTGCCAACATCCTTGTGACAATCTTGAAGTTATTATTGCACATTGATCTTTTAAACCTTTTCAAGACAAAAGCAGGAACATTGACTCTGGCTGATTCTCCAGCTCTGAGCAGTCCCTGCAAAACAAGAGAGTGTCCACAGAGTACCCTAGGAATAACAGGAAACAAATCTGATGTCTGAATATCCATTCAAAAGGATATTGCACTTCAGAAGGACCACGCTGAGAGAGAATGGAAAGCAAATGTGTTGTGGGACTTCACCTAGACTGAAATGCCAAAAAGTTTCCCATCAGACAGGATGATGAGACTAGATGAGAGAAAAAAGCATCACAAAATACTTGCAAGGCTTTGTAACTTACATACTATATATATATAGTATACTCACTAAATATTTTTTGTTAAACTTTATTCCTAAGTTGTCTGCTGTATTTCTCCAGGAAGTGCAAGACACACTTTCTGACACTTTCTGACTTACCTATCACCTTGTAGAAGACCTCTGTGGGATTCCACTTTGAGAAGCATTTCCAGAGAGCATATAGAGGGAATAGATTCTAGCATTGTCCAGATAATGTTCATAAATGATACATCACCAGAGTAATGGATCATAATTAAAATTTTCCATTATTCATTTTTCACTTGAATGTGAATGTTATTGGTGAATCCTGGTGATGCCATGTAATTCCAGTGCTGAATTCAGAGATGTCTATAGGGGCTTGAATCAATCCTTTCAAAAGACACAAAATATGAGTCATGAAATTACTTAGAAGAATGAATCAAAGATGGGAAAAATGGTCCTCCCTTCCTCTAGGATCAGATTCTGTCAGGGCATTAGAGACCTAACCAGAAGAGAGTAAAACTAATAATCATTTTAAACACTGAAATTACAGCAATTCAATAATCGAATCCTCATTGTTGATTCTGGTTCAAGGACATGAGCCAGAAGCTTCAGAGTGAAATGTGTTTTTTCTAAAATATAATAGTGAAAAATGGCATAGTTTTCAATAACAAATTGGGTGAGAAATGAAGAGAACTCTCTCCTCTCTGAATATTAGAAGCCATGCAGTGTACAGGTCCCTAAGATCAAGATGCAGTGTCAGCATTTTGGATGCACTTAGGAGCAAGATAATTCAATTTACCAGCAGCATCAGGGGTGGCTGTGAAGATCCCAGCACCTGTGCAGAGCTCCTGTCCCAGTCCAGCAGCTTTGGATTACAGAGACTGTTACTGATGGGGGTCAGTGCAGATCAGAGCAGATCAGCACATTCCCATCCCAGGTGGTATAATGAGCCAGATCTAAAAATAATGTTTAAATTAATGCTTGATTCAGTTCAGTTTTTCCCTTAAGTGACATAAATTCTGAGGATAATTTAACTTGCATGCATGAGTCCAATTAGATTAAAGGTGCGAGTGGTACTGTTAATCATCTTGCCAACAGCTATACCAATTGCCATTCAGGATGGCCCTTCTCTTCTTTAATAGCAGGGTTATTCTGTTATGTTGTTTATGGTGGATTTCTTTCTGCATCCATACACTTTAGACAGAAAGCAGATATTAATGTAAACCTTTTAAAAATGTTGCATACATGTAAGACATCAATTCTTAGCTAGTTTAATCTTGAATATTTTTAGCCATTCCTGTAAATCTGCAGAATAAATTAATCTGAAAAGCTGGCTGAGTAGTTTGAATTTCCTGGGGCTGAGTCTGTGCACCTCTGGGTTTAGTATCCCATTAAAAAACCCATTGAGTTCCAGAGTTTTTGAAAATGTTGGTCGCTTAGTAATGGATCAGATTTTTAAAAAGAGCTCAAGTCCCTATGTAGGAGATGTTAATTTGCCTTTTGAATTATTTGACTCAGGAGATGAATCTTCAATTCACTGATTTTTCAGTGTTTCCTGCATTTTTTATAGATTCCAGAGAGACGGAGTTCCACTACCGCTTTTCTTTACAGATTCTCTCACTTGCAGACTTCACTTAACAAATATATTCAAGCAGCATTTACATTTCCCTTCACATTTCCATTTGTTTCCATTTGCATCCCACTTAAATATTTTTTTTCTATAGATCACTTACATTTAATGTGATTATAGTAATAAAATAGCTTTGCCTGGGGAGTTTAAATTATACATGAAGCCCATGTAAACTCAATCTCTTAAAAATACACATTTAAATAGAAGGAAATTGAATGTTGAATACTAAGGATCAGTGATTTACAGTGAATTCTGTCTCTGTGTGAAGTAAAATTGAACAGGTCATTTTCCATTCTCTTATTATTGTTAAAAATGCAGCTTATAAAAATTATCATTTAGCTGCCTATTGGCAGGTAATGCCTTTTGCCTCAGTTTCACACTAAAAAGAATTGAAAAGATTGCTAAATTAAAGACTTTAATCCCTTCATTTTTATTGTTTTCCTCCTGATAGAGAAGAAATATGCCTCTCCATTTAATATTTTTTAAATTAATCTGAAGAATTTTTGCTATCTTGAGATCTCTTTATAGTAAATCCCAACTGGTAATGTTCATCAAGACCAAACTAATTTTTTTGCAAATTTTATATAACTTCATTTTTTCTATGACTGATGCATCCCTTACATAACAGAACAACATGCTGCTTCAATAGTTTGTTTCAGGGATAAAAATCAAAGAGTTTTAAAATTCCCCGGAAAAAATTGGCCATGGTTTTAATCAGCTACCATGTGAAGTTCTGTGCTTCTGCTGAGTAGATATTTTTTGAAAGATGCAGATTAAGCATCGTTAAAACAACTTCTCATTTACAGTGTTACATCTCTCAGCAAGTGCATCTGCTCTCCAGTCCCTCTGTGCACACACAGCCAGAAACAAAAATAAAAATAAAAGATTTGAAAGCAGAGATAGAAGGTATTTGATCAGAGAACTATAAGAGAATCCAGGAGAAAAAGAAGGCAGTACTCAATAGGCTTTGTACATCCTGACTTTCTATTATCTGCTCAGAAGGACCAGAGACTTTTTTGAGATTAGAAGAATCTGAAGATTTTTTGTTGTTTAGTGTTTTGTTTTGTTTTGTGTACAGAACTGATCCAAGGGAACCATCTTCACTGGGTTTTTTAAAATGTTGTGCTAGCATTTCTTTTAGTCTAGACATATCTTGCAAATAAGATTTATTTTCATAGATTAAAGCTCTCAGTCTCTAAGGAGAAATACTGCATCTACAGGAAACATCTGCACCCCAAAGCACTGTTCACACATCTGCTGCTTAAGTGTCTTGTAAAAATCTGAGTTTACGTGTTCGCTAAGTCTAAGAATATAAAAAAAACATGTTTGGAAAGGCAAGAACATACCAGTGTATGTACATGACAGAGAATACATATACTGGAAATACCTTTCAATATTAAACAAACCTTTTGTCTTTAAATTCTGGAAAGCAAAAATAGTGTTTAATACTATTTGTCTAAAACTGAGTACTTCTTTGTATAGATTGTCTTCCTCTTCATGTTGGGAGAGAGAAATGGCAGAGGAAGAGAATAATCTGTCATTCAGCTTGGGTTATCAGGTTAAGCTGCACATCCTCACCCCACAGCCTGCTTTGAAACCTTTTTACTTTGATTTTCATGTCTCTTTTATATTACAGGACTCTCTTTGATCTCCACAGAAGATCTCACTTTGGCTTTTCATGTATATAGGATGCTTTTCAAGACGTGGCACATTACAGGATGGGGCAGAGGTTATCTGTAACACCATTTGAAAGGTTCTTTCCTCTGAACGAAATCATGTACCCAGTGAAGTTCTAGTGAAGAGATGAGTCCATTTTCCAAACAAATAGTCACTATGAAAAATGGTTGAGATGCATTAGCATGTTTAATGCTGTTGCCTAACTTGCACTTCAAAACGTTATCTTGAAGCAGAGCACTAAATGGTAGGTGGAGATTCTGCATCTGTGAATATAAATTATTAAATATATTTACAATCGCAAATTAAATGGGTGATTAGAGTGAAATGGGATGTCACAAAGAAGAAGAGTCATAATATAAGAGGGTTATTTTCTTAGTTCTTGACTGCCAAACACAAACAGTTTACAGGGGTTTCATGTTACGCCACAATAGTTTTGAATAACAAGTTCTGCTTTTTTTTCTGTTGTCCCTCTCATTTTATTTGAGGTTCATTTCTGCTATATTAAAGACTCTTAAGCAAGAATACCAGGTTTTTTTACTTGAGCTGTTGCATCAGAAAAAATATTGGTACAGTGTTTTCAAAATGTCATTAAAAATGTGGCTTGTCTCAGTTCTTCCTGAGCATTTAATAGACCATGTGTGTTCATTTTCTTTTGGTATTCCTAACATTCTGTCTGCAGTCTGCACATTTGAGGCAGCTGTTTTCAACTTCTTTCTCTTTTAGAATATATTTTTGTATGGCTGGCAGAAGGAAAAGGACGAAATTTGGCTCAGGCCTGCATGACAACAGTTCCTCATGATTGCATTCTCTTCTGGTTCTTTATAGTATAAATTGTTCTCACAAGACCTTAGGCAGACAGCTTTGCTTATGCTTATTTGATCTGGCTAATATCAGTTTGTCAGAATAATGCAAGGTGTTTTACATCTGCTGCTATGCTGCTGGTAACCACAATCTGCTGAAATAATAACATTTGATCCAGAGATCCTGGAGCCCTCGACAGGACTGGGAGGGTGAGTAACCAAAATAAGGTGCTACCTTTAAAAATTACCTAACTTGCTACTCTGCAAAGTTTTGTAATGCTGTGGAAAGCCAATGTTAAATTTGATCACTTAATCAATGTGAGCTCCCATATTTAAAGCCAAAGAAGATACACTGTGGAACAGCTCTGAAGAATGCAGAGGTTGTAAATATAATGTGCAACAGTGTAGGAATTCACCCTGTCTAAAGGACAAGGCTGCTCTTAAGCTACACAGGAAAAACAAAAGGTGTTGAGAGAGGGTTTCAGAGTGCTTATATTAACATCATGCCCACATCCCTGAGACTATAGTCTATTATCCCAAATTCTTCAACAGTAATCAGCATGAGCACTATCCCTTAAATATCCCTCCTTCCTGCTGGATTTTCAGTGGAAGAAAGTACTGCATGCCCACAAACAGTTACACATTCCCATTTCTGTTGCTTGTGTGAAGTTTTCATAATCTGGGACTTTTCATAATTAATGGTTAAACCAAGAATGGTTATTAAACACCAATGGGTGTAGAAATAGCTGTAATTGCTGAGAGAGTTTAGCAAAAGACTCTTCATTTAAATAAAATCTCACATTCTTGAAAATGTCTTTCTTGATTTTTTAATAGAATCATCTGCACTAATGTCATAGAAGTCCCAGTATTGTACAGCCTGGGTGTCTAAGGTGATTTTGGCAGAGGTATTACAGAAAATACAGAAAAGTATGTAAGTCCAAATCTGCTGGGCTACACAGTTTACCCTAGCAACACTCTACAGTACTCTCCTATGAGATTTCATTCATTAGTGCCTCCCTAATCCCTAGGGACTTATTTAAATGGCCAAGATAAATGTATATTTAAGAGCTGCTATTTATGGCAGTGTAGTGTTTAAATCAGCTTCTTTTCCAAAGTGAGCACTTATGGCTATTTCAGATTGATCTCATCACTGGTCTGGTTTGAGTATGTTAATTTTCTGCTTTTAATGCATGAATAGTTAATTTTAGTTGCTGTCTAAATATAGATAATGTCATAAATCCCCTGTCAAAGTGTTAACATCTATTTAGAATAGATGACCCATCTAAATACATTTAGCTGTGAATGTAGAGATTACCTATAGAGTACTTGATTCATCTCTGCATGGATACAGTTTCTATTATCACCATCAAGAAGCTTATTGTGCCATTTATTACTGTAACGGGCATGCAGCTAGGAGGAAAATGGGGGTAAAAAGGTATTTCCATGTACAAAAAATGAATGGCAAATGTGATAGCAGGTCCTCGCTCTTAAAGAATCTATCCAGAATCTGCAGACACAAGTTATGACCCATTAGCTCTGAAAAGCTACATTTTTCATTTATTATGACAATTAAATATCTACTGTTTGATTGCTGAATAACTCATTAGAAGCAATATCTTAACAAATGTGGGTTACTATTAGACAATAGATTATAACACTTTTACTGGGCAAATCAAGATTGGTTGTGCATTCCATTATTTTTGTACTTAAGATGTAAACAACTTGTGAGGACTCATGAAGGTGAAAATAATGAAGATTTTGCTGAATCACTAACACGCAAGCTTCCAATTTTAACAGAAGTCAGGAATGCTCTAGTGGGTTGTGACTGAAATATATGAGAAACCAGTTGCAATTTACAAAATATTTGGAAAAAAGGATAAAGTGACTGTCACCTGCATAGCATTCCCTTAAACATATGCAATGGCTTTAGTTTATTTCCTATGGAACAAGTATGGGTCCCCTTTTCTTTTCAGAAAAATGATGAGACATAAACTTAGTAATATCAAACAAATTTATAAAATTTTTTAAAATGTCAATTTATAGACATCTTAAAGGACTTAAAATTTTCTGTGATTTGTTCCAACTGTCCCTAGTAAATATGAACTAGCTTTGATATTGGCTTTGATATCTTGCTGGGACTCATTGCATATATTATGCCAGATTTACTTGCAATTGCAATACTTCTTCAATAAGTATTTCCCAAAAGGCACTCTGTTTTGGTCGATCAGCAAGGTGTTATCCTACTCTGTATCTGAACATTATTTATATATTCACATGTACAGATTAGGATTTCTGTTTTCAGCTGTGCCTGTCAGCTGTCCTGTAAACTCTACAGTAATTGCAGTAGTGGCACTGCTGGCAAAACAAAAAAGCTTTGTACTGAATCTGCAAAGCCTCGGCACTGGGGCTTGTACCGCTTGCTTCACATAAACTTCCCTTGGCCTGCCTGGAGCCGCATTCATTCTGGTTTTAGCTATAACAGCAACTTTTCTAATGCCTATATCTAATTTACTTTTCTTCAAATGGTGTAGCCATGTATTATATGGCTAGTATAAAACAATATAGTCTTCACAGAATAAGAGATTTATGAGGCCTGTATAAAGATAAACTATGGACGAACAGAGGTCATGATATCATGGGTGAGTCCTTGAGAAGAGGGATCAGAGGACATGATACACAGGCAGGGTCCCAAGCTGGCACTGGAGACCTCTGGACTATCACATCTTACCAGTGCTCAGGATAGGGTTAGCAGAAAGAGAACAAAGAGTGAATATGAGCAGCCACATGAAAGCCACCATACATAGAGTAATGGAAGAAACATGAACTCACAAAACAATGAAGAGAAAGCAAATTGTAAAAAACATATGAGCAAAGTTAATAATTTCCTAAGGTGGGTCATCTAGCAAGGGACAGGAGACCACCAATATCAACAGCACATGGCAAAGGACACAGGATGGTGATGACCAGTTGTAGACCTCATTACTACCATCAAATGATTGCTGTCAACATTAGGACTCTAAGGCACAATGAAAGGGTTTGGATAAGATGAAGAAAAGGCATAGACATGAATTTTATATGACTGTATATGAATTTTGCATATGAATTTGAATTTCATTATTTTGGAACTTGTTTTCAGTAACAGTGTTTCATTTATTTTTTCATTAAAATAGATCATCTCTAATAATATCTTGCTGATTATATTTTTAAGATTCCATTTATGTTAACAATAAATTCATAGCTTTCTGTATTCAGTGTGTTTTCTGTTTGTCCTTACTAATCCCACAATCCGACTTATAAAACAGGCTGGAAGAATTGATATGTGATAAGATGTGACATTGCATACTGAGCTGTCAAAATCTGAACAGGTTAACTTGGATGTTCTTGAGTAGTCAAATGGAAAATTAGGGTACATCCTAAGTGTATTGAATTGTGACTGGCCACCACAGGTACAGATCTGATCTTTGCAAAGCAGGAGTTCATTCTTGGTTCAGTTAACCAAGTTAAAACTTCAGTGGGTGTGTTGGCAGATTTGATTTTCATGGTGAATAAATCTTGAGTACTGTAAAATACTAAGCTGTTGTTTATAGGACATGAAAACCTTGACAGCTTTCTAAAATAATTTTGCTGTTTCGGTAAAGGTGGTCACTTTATGGATAATAGGCTTCCTAATTTGGGGGTTTAGGATCTAAAGTCAGAAAAATTAATTCTGGAAAACAAGACTGCAACACAAACATCAGTGAAGCTGGGTGCCTTCCAAGTGGCGGCATCTTAAATTTAGTGTGTTTGTTGGTGGAGAAGACAGAAATTCCTTGATGCTGGGGATGTAAGTCTCATGCACAGATGGAGGGTCTGAACAACCTGAGGCACCACAACAATTCTGAAGCTATAAAATCTTCCTAGGAATTCAAACCAGACTGAGAGTGAGGTACCCACGTGGCATGAAGATGGTGATAGCCTGGATGAGAACTCATGTTCAGAGCACAGTCCTTCCTCAGGAAGGATGAGGAGCAGACAAAGGCACTGGCTTGGAATTGACTAGACAAGTTTCGTGCAGACAGGAGGTGTGGTAAAATGATTGGGAAACATCTTGAATTGGTGGATTAAGTTTTATATGGATTATTCAGGGAATAATATGCACTTTTTTTGGTACCAATGCTGTTTTCTTGGTCATGTTTTTGGTTGGATTTTGGGTCTTTAAAAAATAATAATACATTTCCATACATTTCTCCTGTAGCTCCTTTTTTCAATATAAGCTTAATTTTGTACATAAATTTTCTAATATTTTGGGAACTTATTGAGAAAAATTAAATTCTGAGTTAAATTCTTATTCAACACAGATGTAGTATTTATTTTTCAATTTCATTTATTGATTAAAAAGGTATTATTACTCTGTTTCTCTGGCTGCTTATCCATTTTGTTCCCTTAACTACATGATTCAATTACATTTATTTTAGAATAATTTTTATTTAATTATTTTTCTTTGCATAGAGTAATGTGTGCATTATTAAAACTGTTGAATAGTCAAGACTGAACGCATTCTCCTTATTGCACAATAATCTATTAATAATTTCACTAGAAAGAGAAAGTGAATCTCAAGTGAACCTACTCCTTTTACTCATGTGTTAAATAAGATCTTGCTGAAGCCTCAAAATCATGTCCATCAAGCTAACTAGAAACAGCTGAAGTGTGTGACAAAAACAAATGAAGATTCATATCACAAGAGCAGATGAACACAAATTTAATAGAATATCAATAAAAGTAAAATTTATTCTCATTTTTAAAGATATGTAAGTCTCCTTACAAGAAAAATAAGATTAAGCCATAGTAACAATTATATGCCCAGCTCCTGATGGATTTTTGGTCATGATGGGAGTCTGGGGACCAGATAGTAAGAGATTTAAGTACCTAAGGAGCAATTAGGTAATGAGATTTCTCAAAGGTGCCCCAGTGCCAACGAATGCAAAGAGTAAAATTCCTGGTACATTAGTGATTAAGGTCTGCACCACTTGTGTTCCATACTTTTCAGCCATTAGACAACTCTTAAGAGCTTAAGTTTCTGAGCTTATTTATCAGTAAAGCACCTTGTGTGGTTAAATACCTCCTCACACATAATTAAATATCACTTTGACTGGGGAGAGGGACTGTGGATATATTCCTAAGACAGCACAGTTCTCTTGCAGCTGGCAGGGACATTTTCTCTCTGCTGGAATGAATGTCTTCATGAGTGTTAATCTAAGTAACTCTATGTGCAGGTAACCCACACATGTAGAGAAGCATTTTTATGGATCAGGCTCTGAGAGGCTCTGCCACTGTTCCCAGTAGTTCAGATGGCTGGAATTACCATTAGAAAAGAATAAATCACAGTTAGAGTGTGCATGCTGACACTTTTCAGTTAGAGGTTGAATTTAACTTTTTATTTTGGCAAACCACAAGATGAATTTTTATCAGTAGGATTGAAGGAAATTGGAGAGACATTTAATCTATACAGAAACTTTATTGCAATATATATAGTCAAGCGTAGCTGAGACCTATTGTATTGACTTTTTTTTGATCACAATTCAGTTTTCATGGCACCAGGCCCATTGGTAACAAATGGGCTACACCTGTCTCAAAGGGGAAAAATATCTTTGCTCAAGGCTTAGTCTCTTCTCCCAAGTAACAAGTTGCTTCAATTGCAATTCAGAGAAGGTTTATTTTAGATATTAGAAAAAATGTTTTCACAGAAAGGGTTTTCAGGCACTGGAGAAGCCTGCCCAGGAAAGTGGTTGTGTTACCATTCCTGGAGCTGCTTAGAAGACGTGTAGATATGGCACTGGTTTAATGGTTTAATGGTGGACTTGGTGATCTCAAAGACCTTTTCCAATCTAAATGATTCTATGATTTATGTGCCTGTGAAGCTACTCATGGAACTTTATAGTTAATATGCAAGCACCGTGCTATTAGTTTTCTACCTATTTTTTAACTTGGAAAAATAAAATTGAAACACAAGGCATATGTTGAATATGTTTAGATATTTTGGCTTCAAATTAGCAGAATTTTTTCCATCATTGCAATTGTCAGGGGCTTTATTTTTGCCATTCTACAAGTGAAATGCCCTTTGGCGTTAAAGCGCATCTAAACATCCAAGCCAAATGTAGAAGAACATGGTGAAATCCAAATTCTGCACACTCCAAACTGAACTGATTGAAGGCTCAGAAAATATACACCTGGATACTGAAAGCAGAACCAGGTTACTGAACTCAGAAAATTATGTCATCCAATTTCCAATACCTTTATCCATTTACTCCTTTAGTTTCCATTACTGATCCTGTCATACAGAGAAATGATCAAACCTACTTTTATTGTTCTTTGATCTCATTGAGATTCTCTCAGAAACATTCAGTATAATTGAATAATACCTTCCTTAATTTAATTTCTTCAAACATATACAAAATTTCATACCTACAAAATATATTGGACAATATCAGGCTGAATGACATGGATTCTAATCCTTAGTAGGTGGCAAAGAAAGTTTTGCTTGCAACAATTTCTGAAGATTAATACTGACTTTATGCAGGCAGCAGCTTTTCCTTCTGAAGGAGGGATAAGTGCACACAAGTTTCTTGGATTTTTGCTAGTTTGAATAAGGCCTATTTATATATTAGGCTTTTCAATCTAGTAACTTAATTGAAATTGTGAAGAAACCAGTTTGAAAAGGCAATATTACTAGTGCACTGTGTGCTTTGACGGTCAATAAAGTAGAATGATTTGACTTTGAGGGAAACTTTGCATTTTGAGAGTTAAATAGTAGAGAAAAGAAATCTCACCATGTGCAACAATATACGCATTTGTCAGGTTTGAGCTGTTTAGAGTAGTTAGGAAGAGAAAAGTAACTGATTAACCATTACGAAGTAATTCCACTTAATTTGTGTCCAAGGAAGTGCAAATAAAATATGAAATCACTGGTATTCACCAAATTTAAAATCTGATTTTACCTTCCACTAAAGCTAAAGGGAGATTAATGTCACTAGATTGTAGATTTTTCTAGTGGGGGGGAAGTGCAAGTTATTGCAAGACACTTAAAGTACTTACACTACAAATAAGTTGGTAATGACAAGTAATGACAATGTTTTGGAGAATCTGGACATATTCCTTTTTCACACTTCATTATTTATAACTATCATTTTGCACAATGCTAAACTTCAAACAAAAAAAAAGTATGGATTTAGAACTATCATTATGAGACTGAAGAGTAATTCATTAAAATGGGCTTACTGTTATATGAGAAGCATGGAGTCAGAGGAAGCAAAATGAAAGATTTTTAGGCAAGGTACTCCTTGAAAAACAGTTGTTAGTGTCATAGCCTCCTTTCATTAAAAAGAAAGAAACTAGCTTTTTTCTTTAAAAATTAAGATTCTTGTGGATTTGGTTTTGCAGAGGTTTTATCACATTTCACAATATCTAATATTGAAATGAGTCAATAGACTCCTAAAATAGGATATTAGTTTTTCAAGTATTTCAACAGCTATCTTGCATGCAACTGGTAATGTGGAAACTGAGCATTTCTGTACCTTTTAAAAGCATTCTGAACACCATCTAAGGAGATAAACAAATCTTAAAAGTCACCAAGAAGCTTATTTTGTGTAATCTTGGTAAATTCAGCCAGAAAGTTTTAATGCATGCCTCTTAGCTGAATTATCTGCAGGAAGATGTTTACTTAGCAGATAGACCTAATGGGCAGAAGGCAAGCTTAGCAAAAGTGGCATTTTAAATGTGCATTTAGAAATATCCTTAAATGTTTTAAGTTAAGCATCTGAAGTGCAGCTCTACCTGGAAAAACCATAGTAGAAATTAATTTGTGAACAATTTCAGTGTCAATCAACAAAAAATGTTGTCTGACAGGAACCTCTAACTCCTACTCAGAGTGGAGACAATTCCAAAATTAGAGATGTTTGTTCATGGCCTTGTTCAGCTTAGTTTTGAAAATTTCTAATGATGGAGATTCCAATCTCTGTGAGAAACCTTTTTTGTTGCTTAATGAAACTGACATTTTTACCTTGCTTGCAACCTTTGGCTCCTTCTTGCCCTATTGCTCTGCACTCTGGAGACAAGTTTGCTTCTGCTTTTGCAGTAATTTCCCACCAGAACATGGAAAGCTGCATTGAGATTCCCTCTCTTCCCCCTGCATCTCCTTACAAATTACCAGCTGACCTCACTTTCATAGTGCAATCACAAAAGTGAATAACCTCTGCCACCACAAGGGTACTCTGCCGACACGTGGCACAACAGGCACTGGAGATGGTAATTTAGCACTCTGAAAGGATTCCAGGATTCAAGCAGACTTGAATTTTAAGAATTGACCTGAATTAATAGCAATGGCATAAATTTAAAATCTTCTAGGATTTAGTTGGAAAAGAACAGAATAATTTTTTTCCTGCAACTTTTCCACAGAATTTTCCTATCCAGAGTTCTACCTACTCATGTGGTCATGGGGAGTATCTCCATTATTTCTTGTGGAATTAAAAGTTAAGGATTCAAAGGGTGCTCCTCACATCATCAAGGCAAATCCTCTTTCAGGGTTATAATCCCAGAAACACATTTAGTAGAGCTTCTTGTAAAATCTAGCTCAGGCTTATGCTTCCGGTGCTTTCACTAAGAAGTGGTTCCACTACACTGATGGTTAAAAAAACTATTCTAATTCTCAGACTAGATATATTCAGCTCAAGTTTATAACCATTCGTAACTGTGCCAGTGTTGCCTTTTTAACTGTAATAGCTCTTTATCCTCCCCAGTAATAACAGTCCTGGTGTATTTATAGATACATCCCTTCTTAGCCTTTCATTTCCTGGTTTCAAAAACTGAAAATCACAGAGTGCAGCAGAGAATCTTTTCTAAGTGTTGTAGAATTGTATTCACCCATCTTATGACTCCATCTGTTTAATGGTTCCCCTAGTGTCTCCCACCACCTGCACTGCTTCCTTTTACCACACTCATTAAACACCTGACCTTACTGCTTCTTCTTTTGCAATGCTGAGAGGTTTGATTTTGCCTCACATATGTTCTGAAAAGGCTGTGACCACTAAGACAGCAGTTTTGTTTCATCCTCCTTTTCTCTTGGAAACTTAAAGTTACTCAAGTGTTGGGTGGGTTTTTTTTCCCCTTGTCAGCTGCAAATAAAATAGATATATGTGATAGATGAACAATAGAACAAAAGTGAGATGATCAAACCTGTTTCTATTGTTCCTGTGATGCAGGTAATAACTGTGAATCTTCTTGTCAGAGCTGTCATGAATTATTTGAGTGAAATTCTCAGGAACATTTCTTGTACTGGAATTTGAGATGGAGAAGCAACTTCTTTCCCATAAAGTCATTGATCCTGTTTTTAAAAGCAGTTTTGAATATTTTAAACACTGTGAACCATTTCTCTTAGTAGAAAAACCTGAAAGGGCAGATATGCAAGTGAGAGTCCCAGCATCACTAGAATAAATTTCACAATATGGTGTAAAATCTATGGAATGGTTGTACAGAGATGATCAACATTGGTTACAGAAAATTAATGATGTCTCCACAGCATGGATGAATGAAGAAATCGCACAACCCAAACCTATGAGATTAAGAGAATATCAGAAAAGGACTATGTCAGATATTCCTTACTAATTATTTAATATCAATCTTTCAAATTAGTTGAAAAAATTTCCTGTATGAAAAACTGTGAAAAGTGATCAATTTCTAGTAAAACAGAGTTTGCACTAAGATACAGAAAATGTGACTCTCCTGCTATTTTCTGCCTTTTTTTTTTTGCAATAAAAAGGATAGGATATGCACATAACATTAAAGAAAAAGACATGAATAATGGGGGTGAGGACAGCAGCAAGTTTGATGGGAGAACACCATCATTACTGTATAAATTAATTTTATGAATACATTTTCAAGTGACTCATGTATCTCTTAGTTTCAATATTTCAGTAATAGGCATATAAAGCAAGTTTCACTTTAAATAGTGGCAAATTTGTGTCTTAATCCTCTTAATTTCAATATTTCTACTGGTATCAGTAATAGGCATATAAAGCAAGTTTCACTTTAAATAGTGGCAAATTTGTGTCTTAATATTAATAGACATCTGGTGAAATATCAGTATTAAGTGTAAAGGATTGGTTACTTAAAATGTGGCTTGTAGCTTTTAAGACATTAATTTGCAGGGGGGAATTTTTTCTGCATTTTTATGAAGTTTGGGTTTTCACAGTTTTAAAAGTGGATTTTATTTGTTTCTACTAAGCATTAGCAGGTAATTCAAGGACACATTAATTAATCTCATCCTACAATGTGTAGTCATGCCTGTTAGCAGGAGAAAAAGGGTTGTGGGTGTCTTTTAATATGCAAATACCATGACTCCTCTGAAATTCATTTGTAAATGAACATTTTTCATTCAGACAAAATGCTTAAGGGTAAAATATTAATATCAAGGACAAGGGATATCCTTACTTGACAAAGTCATGTACCCTCTTAGAAATATAAATAGACCCCAATAGTCATCTATTGGATGTAGACTTAGATCTACATCACGTTCTCCTACTTACATATTCCATCTTGTGCATCTTGATGCACTTGCAGCAAAATGATATTGGATGTTAGCTGGATACAAAGAACAGGAGTAACATTTCATTTGAAAAGGAGACTGCAGCTGGAATATTGGACATTTAAATATATATTTACATTTTGCAAGTCCTGCATGGAGTTTTACAAACAAATCTTCTCATCCTCCCATAGAAACAGAAGCTGGGGCTACATGTTTACGTAAGAAAATATCTAACCCTCAGAGGAGCACACCTCTCAGACTGATGACAGGTTAAAAGCAAAAGTAAAAAGCCTTTAGGATTATGGTTTTTAACAGAAAGAAAACACATGCAACTAATATATGATACCTGAGACATGGAGATTTACTATTCTGAAGCCCATGCTATGCACCCTTGTTTTTGCAATCATTTTGACATAAATGCAAGAGAGGGAAGACTTGGATTTTGCCTTTTGTACAAGATACAGCAAAAGCCCTACACAAGCTCGTACTATTCTGCCACAAGGCAGCTTGTTTGTCTCCAAATCCAAGTGTCAAAATATAGCCCTGCCAAGTTTTAGACTTCAGAGGTAACAGGCATCTTTCCTTTGCCCCACCAAGTTTTCACTTTAAGTTTCCTTTCTGCTACTGAATCACACCTGCTTGTAGCAAGGAAACACATGGCCTGCTCAACAGCTCACTAATATAAACTAATGAAAAGTGGTTTTTCTGAAGCACAGCAAATGCAACCAACTAAAACGACCGGAGGTACAAGCAGTGACTTCCAATTGAGCTAAAAATATTTATAGCTACCTTTTCCCAGATATTTGATTTAACCTGCACTGGCAGATCTTACACAAATAGTAGTCCAGCTGACACTGATTCTTGCCCTAAAGTAGTGAAAATGAAGGTATAAACCTTAATCCATAAGTGCTTTGATTCTTCCTTTGCATTTTCATTGTATTGCTTCAACTATTATATCACTATATTTTTATTTCAGAACGTGAATATAAACACACTGCTCCTCAACTCCAAATGCAAAGTTTTAAGATCAAAAATTATATACAGAACTATTAGCATTGTAAAAATAAGACCTCTACTTCAGAAACATGGATTTCTTTCTTTTGAGAAAAAAGTTTTGCAACTGTTCTGCTCCATATGTTAATATCCTACAGAAAAGCAACATGTCCTCTAGCTGCAGAGACATTATGGCTTGCCTTGTTTTCCCTTTCTCTGTTCCTGTGTGTTTTGAATTATCCTGCTTTTTCAGGAAAGCACAATTTTAAGAGAAGCCAGTCACTCAGCTGCAGGGTACTCTTTCACATGATCTGAGCTGTGGGTTTAGCCACCCTCTGGCTGGTACAGGATTCTTCCTCTGCAGGTACTCATCAGGTAATCACGTAATTACCTCTACAGGTAATCACACCATTGTGTCATGGTGTAAGAAGGCAGGCAGCCACCTTCATACAGTTTTTAAAAGAAAATATATTGGCTCAGTTCTTCAAAAACAGTGGTTCAAGGTTGCATCTTTATCATAAAACTGTAGGCTGGGGATTCCCAAAATGCATATCCTAATAGCTCTGGATCAAGAAACCAAGCTCCATGGAGATGGGATTTCAAAATAGAAGCTTTCTCCATGTTTCTTGTTCTTTACTACAGGGTCCATTCTTGCTGAATATCTCCTTTCTGAAGTGCCTGATGTTCCTGGGCTGTGCGATACATCCTAAGGCTGAACAGTGCAAAACTAAAAAAGGTGGCTTTACTTTTAAAAATTTCTCATTAGGTTACAGAAATAATGTGCTATCTGTTGAAGGGCTTGGGGTAACAATGCAGGCATGAAAACATCTGTGTGATGAGGATAGTGGTGGGGCACTAAGGGTGATGGAGAGGAAAAGCGTTTTTTTTGTTTATTATGATGAGTATGTTAGTTGCAAATGCAATTAATACTGAATTAATCAGTTTCATGTTGCTTCACATTATGTTATCCATGAAATTTTCATAATTCCTGAGAAGTTTTAAGTAACATTTCTCTTCAGTTCCAACCCTAAGACTGATTCTGAAAAATCTAAATTAATTTTCATATTAGCACATATTTATAATAAAATTAATTTTAATAATAGTCTTTTGAAAATTCTTAATTTTATCTTAGTATATTATTGTTCCTTTTTTCTTAAAATTCAGTCACAGACTTAAATTTGCCATATTATCAGCCTATTTCTGTCATATACCATTTACAGAATACATAGCAGAAGTCCTTGGGAGAAAATACCTAGGATGGAATACATCAGATATTTCAGGTTCAAATGGCAACAAATACTCTGATAGTTTAAGTAGTATTTTTTTAAGATCTTTTTTATAAAGGAAGGAAATTATTCACTGATCATCATAGTATGTCTGGAGAAATGGACATTGCAATTCATCTCAGACTGCCAAAAGCAGAAAGTATATTTTAGACAGTAAAACAGTTGCACTTATGTCTAGAGGGTGACAGATAAGAAGTGATTTATAGAGATTGTGTTAGCTAATTGTTCAGGTCTGATCAAAATTAGTCCTGAACTTTCAGCTGGACACAATATTTTGTTCTGTGTACTATGACTTTTCCACAGGTGCTCCGCATATTCATGGTGGATGCTTACCCATAAATTACAATAAATTTATGCTAACCCATAAATTACAATACTGGGAGACTATGGCTCAGGATAGCATGCTTTATTCTTCTTCTTAGGGGAATGTGTTCTGAATAGCTAAAGCCAAGAAATGTCAGGGTAAAATATGTAGGCCATAGAGAGACAGTCTTGCCATATTCAAACTGATAAAGCAATAGTAATCTATTTTCTAGGTTGTTTGCTTAACTTATTACTTAAGTTGTTTCAGGTGATCTAAAATATGCAGCTTTTGGTGTTGGGGTGTATCTGGGGAAGGGTTTTTTGACCATAAATATTTGTGGCTCAGAGCAGTCTAAGTGGCTTGCAACCCAAAGACATGAAATTAATTTTTCAGCTTTCTGTGTCCAACCAACTGAGAAAATGATGCTCCAGAGCCCTTCAGTTCCTGTCTAGTCTGAAAACCCTACAGACAGGGAAGAAGAAATTAATTCCAGTCCAGAAAACCTCTGGTCTGACTGTTTTTTATTTCCTGCCAATAGTGTCTATCTACCTAAAGAAAAACAAACAACACCCTTAGTAAATGAAAAACATACAAACAATTACAATAACTTAGAGAGCAAAAATGTTGTTTTAAAATGTACTAAATATACGCACATAAATACCTCTCTTAAATAAAAGATATAATTCTGCTACTGTTATATAATTTATGTATTAATAATGGTAATGAAAAGAAGGAAGTAAGGGAAAGCGTATTGGAAGCAAGTGTAATATATGCATGTAGCTTTGCTTGGCAGACTTACAAAGGGTTGTACTGACTTTGCAATAGTTCTATGCATAAGCTCTTCAGGGACCTTGATCCTGAATTGTTCCACACCGACATAAATATTATTACAGGCATGAACTGTCACAGTGGAGCTCTCTACAAGGAAAGTCAAACAGGGATACACAAGTTATTTCTCAACTTTCTTGAAATTTACTTGCAATTTCTATGAGCAGCAAAAGCAGACTAGGTATTCATTATCACAGGGAAGTATAGAGCAACTCATCATAAAAGATCAAATAATCTAAGAGTAAAATACACTTTGTAGCATCTTTATTCTTGTTTTCTTTTTCTAGAACTAAAGAGCAGCTGTGCCAATTAATGTGATTTTTTCTCCTTTTGCTGTTGTAGCTTTTGAATTTTTCTGGAAACAGAGAAATACATATTATATGAAGTGTAATCAACAGCAAAGTTGAACTGAGGTTAGAAAAGATTGCAAATATTTCAGTTTTGTGAGGAAAAGAATGGTGATTACATGGCCATAAATGCCATGAAATCCATTGCTACTGAATGAAACAAATACCATTATTATTATACCTTTTTATACACGGTGTGACCTTGAGTCTGCAAAATGAGACATCACTCTTCCCCCATATTTCAAATGAGTAAAAACTGGTCTCCTATACCTTACAGGAAGTCTTCCAAGAGTTTAATTTCCAGATTGAGGGGGAAAAAAAGGAAAAAAAAATTGGCCTACTAAAAGAAAACTGCCTCTTTATATAGACAGAAAACAGGTGACTAGAGTTATGGATTCTGAAGCTAAAAGGTTCATTTGATGTTAGCCTGGCTTTCTGTATACCACAGGAGTTTTTTCCTTGTTTATAATTACTTCTTCTTTATTGACTGTATTTTTTGTTGTGGTCTGAAAATTGTTTTCTTTCTTCACTGGTTGCTTTAATATTTGTTCATTTGCTCTCCTGAAAGCCTTTTATTTTTTCTTTGAATTTACTTATACCAGGTTTAGCTTACTTGAGACCTGCAGTTATGTGAGGCTAAAGAGGTTACTTTATCCTCTTGATGGTGATTGCCTTTTTAACACAGAATTTCAAAGGCAGAATTAAAACAATTTTATTGTTTATATTTATATTTTATATTTTATATATTTACATTTATATTTATATTTATATTTTTTCTTGCATTATGACAAACTATTTTCTGGCAGAGACTTTTGATCACTCACAAATTCTGTTAGAATTATTACATTTGTTCCTTGATTTTATTAACAATTTCCTTCCAAGATCTGTAAGTTATCTGGGTTTTTTTTTCTCATAAAATGTGCAGAATTTTTAGTTGTGATATTATCTTGCCATGTATAAAATCTCCAGTACATTGTATCTACACAGTTGCCTTTATTAACCTGTTCTTCTGTCACTTTAGAGAATTAGGCTTCTTTGCAAAAAACATGATTTTAATTTGTCTGTGACAAACTTCACTTGACTGACCAACAGGATCATCCTGTTGCTCTATGGTAAACCAAGCATTGCTCCAATCTTGGCATTACCACAATTAAAAAAAAAAAACCAAAACAAACCAACCAAACAAACAAACAAAAAACCCAAAAAAAAACCAAACAAAAAAAAAAAAAAACAACAAACCAAAACAACAAAAAAAAAACCCACAACCCAAAACCCCCCCAAAAAGCCTGTGTGGATTTAGTCATTTTACAAGTTTATTCCTATTAATGCAGTTTAGCATACTCCCTAATTGCTAATCACAAAAAAGCTTCAGAAGGTATTCCTTCTGGGAACAGCTTAAATTTCATTATTATTTTCAGGACAAAGTACCTAGAGTTGTTTATTCATTTTTTAACCACCGATTCATTAACAAATAATAAATTGACAAATCAATGAAAGTCTCTTACAAAAACTTTTTGTAATTGCCTGTTTGTTTCATATTCTTGGCAATACAGGAAGTATAATCCCAGTTGTTTGGAACATGAAAAGGTTTGGTCTTTGCAAGCTCCTCCACTAGGAATCTGAGAGCTGTGAGTGTGGAGCAGTGACATTTATAACTCTGTGTACCTGGCTATTGATTACCCTTGTATTTATGAGTTTATACAGGAACAGATGTTAGTTGACATTTTTTGTTTAATCTTACAGACATGCTGAAACTGCCCTTGGAGATTTGGGTGAATATGGAGAGGGGTGTTATTATCGAAAACTGAAAGCACATGGAAACCAGCCAAGAATATTTTTTACTCTTGAAGAAGTATAGAAGAATCCAGGGCAATTTCTGATCAATCTGAGCTCATCACTACAAGAACTTTTAGGAATTTTGTTCTATTGTGCAAAGCCAAGGGCTTACCTCACTTGGCATCTAATTGCAAGTCTAGTTCATCTAGATTATGAAATAAAAGGTAAAAAATCCCTCTGTTTTTCACAAAAATATATTGCTATTTTTTCCACAGACACACTGAGAAAGACACTAATTCTCCATCTAGACTTGTAATCTCCTTTGGTATGTTTCCCAGAGCCTCTCATCAGCATGGCAACTCACAAAACCCACATATTTTCTGAACAAATTTGAGGTTTTTAATAAATCATTATTCTAAATATTGCATTTTTATATGCCACTGGTTACGCCTGGCCTTTTGTAATTACTGAATGATTCATGGGCTGTTTGGAAGAACACACATATGCACACAAATATTTATAACTCTATATATTTTGTTCAGCAAGGTTGTTGACCTCCTTTAATCAAGAAATTTAAATGCTTTGTGCTGACTTTTGAGTTTTACTACTCGTTTAAGATGCAATTAAGGCTTGACTGGGATTTAAGATCGGGGCTGTGACGACTCAGTTGCAAAACTGAGGCCCATGCCGTTTGGTGGTAGCCTCTGAGTGTATATTAGCTCTAATAACAAAATTCCAGGAGTCTGTGGTGTTTAACCTGTGGTGTTGGAGGAAGAGGCATATGTTTTCTGAGATCAGGACCTAAAGAGTTACATTTTTTTCCTGATCATATTTGAAGACTGAGGAAAAGTTGAGGTCTCAAAGAGTCCAGTCACAGTCTTGTAATGGGTTTCTGGGTGGCCGCTCATGCAAGTATAGTCATTTAAGTCTAGGACATCACTAGGCAGCCTGATGCTTCAAAGCCATCCCTGTTTACCACATTTTGGAGCAACAGGGCCTTCGTGTCTGCTTGATGACCCTATCGAGTTTTTAAGAAATGCTTTCAACATTGTTCCCAAACATGGGTAATAAACTTACATACATATTCTCAGCATCTTGCAGTTCTTGATGCTTGCAGAGCCATTCATTTGCACATGATTTGTAGCTGCATGAAGCTGTGAGACAGTGACAGGTCTGCATAAAGAAACACAGGCTTTTACCTCAGATCACTTGACTTGAGAGGAAAATTAACAGGAAGCGGCACACACACCATATATCCCACAATTTAGTGACCAAGTTCTAGATTCACTGGGCAAACGTCATCTTTGCATCAAGACAATTCCCAGACAAGTAGATCTACAACACAGGTGGTTTTGCAAAGAAAAACTCAGGATTCCTGGATTTTTGAAGCAGTTGAGGGAAGAAAATACTCCATCTTGCTCCTTGCATGTTTACCTCTTGCTATTTTTATGTTTACCTGTACTCCAAATTACTTTGTATTCCTAGCTTTTGTTAGTTTTTAAAAATTGTATTAAAAATATTTACCTGGTGTGCATGAGGTCTCTTGACCTGAATATTCAGACTGCTGTCTCCTTTCTGGGATACAACATGGTGTAAGCTAACATACAAACACAGCCTTCTGGCACAGTGATACTAATATCTGTGTGTCTTACTCACAAAAAAAAAATAAAAGCAGAAGAAAATTTTTAAAAAAGAATTCTACTAAATATCAATTGGTAACTCTTAAGGAGCTTATGGGTAAAGCAAAGAAACAGTTCACTGCAGCATATCTCTGCCTTCTTGCAAAATAGAACTGATGGACTGAAAGGCAGTATTTTAGAGATGTGACTGACCCTTCTAACTCTGCCTGTAATGCTGAAGCTCTGTGCAGCTCTGGGCTTGAGCAAGTCATAGTTGTATTTCTTAAGGGAGACATACTTTTCCTAATTACGCATTGTAACATTTGTACTTTCATTTAGTTGGAAGGAAAGCTGTTCAAGATAAAACCCTTTTTTATTTCTTCCTTAAAGGAAAAAAAAACAGTATATAAGCCCTGATTTTTCTGTATCTGGTGCCTTACTCAGTTTTTCTGTTGGTTATTACATAGACAATTAATTCTCCAAGGCCACAGGTTTTTTAGAGCCAAACATAGAGCAACTTCAACCAGAATTTTTGCTTAAATGATTAAACTCTTATTACACTTGATAAATTTGCCAGAATAAGGCCACAGCCAAAAGGAAAAAGTCTAGCAAGAGATAAAATTATTTATATCAATTACATCGGAGTGAAAGGCAAAATTCCATTGGTATGGAGTACTTAGAAATACAGCAAATCAGCTAAGGGCATTTTTCAGATCTGCTTGCAACATGGCAAGGAGTTTCTTATTAATAAGAAAGTGAGACCCAACACCTGTATCTGTTTTCATCCATGGAGAATTTCCAGGACTCCTTCTTCCTCTGCGTTCTCCATGAAGACATGTTTATAACAGTAATAATCATTTATTTTGCCAGGTACAAGTTAATTTTCTTCTCACAAGTGGAGATTCTTATACGAAATACAGCTTGTTACTGGGAAAGGAACCTCAGTAATGCTGGTATGTATTCAGCCTTCTGGAAATAATATTTTGAGTCCTGGCTGACGTTAAACTAAGTAAGATGGACAGACAAAGCTTCGTCTCACTTAATGTCCTTGTCTTAAATATGTCTGCATTATCCAGAGATCTAAACTATATGAAATTTGAACTAGGAAAATATCAATGCCTTATGACTAAACAGAAGTACTTTTATCTGAGTTAGAAAAAAGAAAAGGGTCCCTGGCTTCAAAGTTTTCCTGTTAATTCTGCATGATACCTCATATACCAATAGAATAGATTGCTATCTGTTTTCCATTCATTTTGATGCTCATGCCATCAGCCTACTAAAAAAGAAATCCCTAAATATTAATATTGATTTAATTAATCCCACTGAAAATAATATCTCCTTCACTCCTATGAAAAACAAAACTGTTGTGGAAAAGACTGCTACACTTCTGTAGGACAGTGAAAGCTGGTTGACCCAGAGTTGTGCAATTTTTTAAATGCAAAATTTGCTGCAGGAACATAGAAAAATGTTTTATTAGATCCATAGTAGAATCTGAGATGGGTGTTTGAGTGGGTGTTTTATCTTTCATTTTAATCTTTGTGGTTTATATTTGTAAACATTATGAGCTGCTTTAATTGCTAGTAAGAGGCTGACAGTAATCACAACAGCTGTGCTGAAGACATTGGACTTTGGCTGATGTGCACCAGGTAGAATCTAACTTTCAGAATCTTTTCACTCCGCAAGTATCCTTTTATTTCTGTCATACAATTCTGTGCATTTCACCATACCACATCCAGAAGGATGTATCCTTGCAATAGCTGTCAGCACTTTCTGAACACCTGATGTTTATTTTTTTAAAAGATGCAAGGGAGAGGAAGAAAAATCAAGCTAGCAGATTAATTGGCTTATTTCCCCCCCAAACTACATCTCTTTATCTTATATCAGAGCACTGTTAGTTTTTTAATAACATTTGGAAAGGTCAAGATTGTGCATTAAAGAGCCCATTTCATATTTCACAGATTAATCACATAAGGTATTCTGTTTCTGTTCTAAGTAGTCTAACAGAACATGGTGAATTTGGTGCTAGAAAAGTGACAACTTCTTTACAGATTTAAGGTTCTTATTTCTTTGGGGCACAATGTACTCTTCAGTGTTCATGCTCATCTGCCCTTCTGGATTCACAGAGTGGTTCCAGGCATGGGGAGAATGTTCCTGAGCCAGGGTAGGGAACAGAAGAAACCTGAAGTGGCCTTTGCCTGAAACCTGTTCTAAAAAAACTGTGCTTTGAACATTCAACAGTGTTATGGTCATTAATTAGTACATCTACTGCAGCGTACTGAAGTGGTTTGGCTTGAAAACGTCATAGTTTGCAGAGACATCACCTGACAAAAAGACCTTAATGCTTCATTGTCCATGTGCCTGCTAAGATTAATATTCAGCTGATACAGTTTTTCCATTGTGAATAATGAAGCTCATGGAAATCTGATTTTTTGCATGAACCTGTTGAAGTATTCTTGCTTCATTACTTGCAAAGTACAATCAGCTACAATCAACTTCAGATAGTTTTCTTGAGATAGATCCAGAAGAGACATTTATAATACAAAATGTTTTATGATATATCAGTGGAGTATTTTATTGAATTTTTTAAATGTTCTTGCTCCATGACTTCATATGCCTGTTATTTAATTAGGATTAAAGTGCTATAAGTAGGTTTAAGTGGTTATAACATAGGTTGCTGAAGTTTGCCAATATATCTGGGGTCCTACACATATGCACACATCTTTGCATATGTAGGGTCATTTACAGGTGTATAGTCAAATACTGTAATTTTAAGGGTGCCATGGATAGCTTTTTCTGTGCTCTCTGAGAGACACAGTTATCCACAGTCTGTGGCCACAAGGCTGTGCTCGCACTTGTAGCTTTGCTAGAACTCAGCTGCCTGCTCACAAGCAAAGTTCTGCTTAAATTCTGAACAAGTAAATGAATACAATTAAATTACATTCTAAACTAAATTTTTCTCATTCTCTTCTTGGTTTGTACCTTATTACTTCTGTTTACAGCATAAAGAATTTTTCAAGAATAGAAAACTTGTCTTCTCTTGCTGCTCCACCACTGTTTCAACCGCAGGTATTAGTCATCACAAAGTAACTTCAATACATCAGGATTTAATTTAAATATAAGCAGTCAAATGAAACCTAGCAAGGAGGTGATGACCCATAGTGATAAAGAAAGATAATTAGAATTACCATTTTTATGGTATGAGAAGACCATGCAGTGACACATATATCAGATACTTGGGAATATGTCTAGGTATTTCCATTAGTTTTGCCTTAATTTTCACTTTGAATTCAGACGAACTCAGCAATGAATGTTTCTGTAGAAACTAAATGTCGCTGCTACCTAATGTCTCATGTTGGATTCTTATATAGGGTACAGTTATATTCTGTATTTCTGTCAGTGAGCACTGGAAAATTAAGTGAAAGCACAGACCAGATATGGCCTTTGTCAACACTCTAAAGACTATTTCTTGAACAACTCCTTAGTAGCAGTACAGGATTTAATTGGTGTACCTTCCCACGGTTCCTCTGAACTGTATTCTGCCTCTGTGTGATGCTGACATTTTGCATTTGTGCTGTTATGGCATGAACTGGACTGAAGACCTGATGCAGATCCAAAGTAAATATGAACATTCATCATTTAGCTTCTGTTGTATCAAATATTAAACCTCACATTCTTACATAAGTCATAAAATGAGAGTCTGACATTGAAACATGTTATGTTATAGGCATAAATTCCAGCAAGAGATAAACACATGCATGTCCTTTGCCTGCCCATATATCCTCCACATTATCCTGTCATTTGTGCCTGAAAACATGGTGAAAATTCAAGATGATATAGCTCATGCAGGAGTAATGTCCTGGCTGAGAGAAGCAGATACTCCCTTTAATTTTCCCTCCAGATTTGATTTTTGATAACTTAAGCTTCTGAATGAATGGTTAGTCCCAGCTCTTTCCAGGGTCTGGTTCATTTCCAGTTGAGCATATTATGTGGGGTAGGAAATTTAAGGACTAAGTCTTGGCAGCAACTCAGTCTAAATAGTATGGATTTGGATCCTTAAGGAAAGGATGTGGCTTTAAAAATAGCTCTGGAAACAAGCATTTTTCCTTCTGAGAATAGCTCACAATATTTACTGGGGCCCAGTTCTTAAATTCTTACACATTTGCAGCATCTGGCTTTAATCAGCTAGTTGAAGACTTGATCCAAAGATATCAAGACCTGTGGTTCCATGGCCATAATGACTTAAATCCTTGCTATAAACAAGAGCACAATCTGTCTTTCATTAAATCCTTTGTAATGAGGATGGGCAAGTTGGTGGAAGTGAGCAGACAGTTCCTGTTTCACAAATAAGTCACCCCATGAGACTGCCCTTCCGCTGCTCTGTTTGGAGGCTCAGAATAGCACAGTACAAAGGTGGGTGTCCAAAGCCATCCAATGAGCCTTTGGAGCATCTATGAAGCCACTCACATTCCCGTTGCATCAGACATGGCACCTGGCTTTGCCAGTACCCATCCTAAAGCAAGATTTCCAGAGGATAAAAAGCCCCTGTATTTCACCACACTTGCCTTATGACATTATTTGGAGCAAAACCACAGAAGCAGGATAAGCTAATAAAGGTATTGTGCGGAAGGTGCACTCTTAGCATGCCCATGCTGGATGGGAGGTAGGTGCCAAGGTACAGCTGTACCTAGCTATGCAAAACATCACAGATCTCCTGTCAGAAAACTCTTACTGTGATTTTTCTGACATCAGTGTCATGAAACCTTCAAATATTATTGCATATAATTAATAGAAAGCTTAGATACTAAGATTACCATTCAGCTTCCTGAAGTGTTATCCAAGGGAATATTTCCAATAGAGTAAAACTAACTGGTGAAACCTATGAACAATAAAAACTTAACTACTTTCCTTTCAACAGGAAAACTTAACTACTGCTTGAGGATCATGTTATGATGTATACATAAAGCAGAAAGAAGATTGTTTTTCCCTTAAGCAGGCATATACTTTTTTTCTAATCTGCTGCTGGAATCTTTGCACTGTATTTTTATTTAATTAATACACAAAATTTAGTTTTAAATATTTTATTTCCCAAGCTTACTATCAGAATTTTCTTTTAAATCACTTTAATAATTTAACTTCTGAAATTAAAACATCACAAAGAGTTCACTATAATTTTTTTTCTTTTTATGGAACTTTCCTATGCAATTATCTATTACATCTAAAACCTAATAAATGAAGTTTTTGTTCCATAGCATATTTGTATCTCAGTCAGGTTTCACTGCTTCCATTGTTCTTCCAACTAAGGATGCTTACAATGAAGAATAAAAGTTCCTTTGCCCTTCCCACAAAGAAAAAGCCAAACAATGTTGGGACACAACTCACCTCCTACATCCAAAAGAGACATTGCCTGACTAGAGGATTAAAAACTTAGGACAAATACATCAGAGAGCAGTCATGACTTTTAATCAAGCAAGTAACCTCACGTTAGTGTTCCTTGCCTACTGCCATGCAGCCCTGGGCAGCCAGAAATGTGTTGTTAAGGACCCTCAGATCCCAGGAGGTCACTGTCAGCTCAACACGCTATTCCCTGACAGACTCCTGCCAGCCAGGTGCTGCTCTGTCCATCCTAAAGGCTCCTGCGGGATCAGAGCTAAGCTGATCTGAACTTTAGAGCTCTGTATTTTTTCCATTTCCAGTGAGGCAAATGTAGAGGTAGGTTTAGGACCAACCAATGGGAGCTGCCTTGCTGCTGCTCATTTAGCTGAAGAACACATGGTATTCCTTTGAGTTGAAGCCAAACAAACCTCTCTAAATTCTTTTCATTACAGTTTGCTCTCTACTTGTACTGGTGCTAGTTATACTTTCCAGTCTTGCTGTAAAGTTGTCTTAGGAGAGCAAAGGACTGATCAGAGGGAAGAGGGAAGCAAATCACTTAGAAGACAGAGATCAAATTTTAAGATTTTCTCCCTCACACTGCCAAATGCAGTGATAAGTAATTATTTGCTATCTATGCAACAAAATAAGAAAAAAAGTTTCCAAAGTAGAACAGATTTGGTTTGTAAGCTATAATAGGTCTATATATTTTGTTGACCAAGATACTACTGTCATGCCAACCAGCTGAAATAAGCTGCAGAATAATGTTAAAACAAGAATTTAGGTGCAGTAGTCAATTTTACTGTCATGCCAACCAGCTAAAATTCTTGTTTTAACATTATTCTGCAGCTGAAAGAAGCTGCAGAATAATGTTAAAACAAGAATTTAGGTGCAGTAGTCAATTACCTTTAAACGTAAGTGGCTTAACACAAAAACCCAAAAAGCTAAACCATATGTAGTCACACTGAGATTACAAGAATTTTAGCAAAATGCTGCCATTGGCAGGAAATATTAAAAATTAAATTATCCTTTCTTACTGTGTTTGTTACAGATATCCTATGTAGATCTATCCATATATACCATCCATATATATGCATATCCATATATACCAGTCCATATAAGGACTGGTGTGTATCCATATCTATATATCTATATATCTATATATCTATATATCTATATATCTATATATCTATATATCTATATATCTATATATCTATATATCTATATATCTATATATCTATATATCTATATATCTATATCATCCATCTCTCTCTCTCTCTCTCTCTATATATATATATAAATAAAACCTAATCTATGTCTATCTATATTGTCTATATCTATATCTACCTCGTTATTTCTGTAGTATAGAGAACTGCTATATATTTGTGTTAGAATTTACACATTATTAGCTTTGACACATTTTGACATGCTGCACAAATGTGATACATACACGAACTCAGCATATAAACAGTATTATCAGAAAATAGATGATATGGTAAAATTGAGGTTTCTGTAGTAGGAGAGATCCGTGTGACTTCTGAAGCACCAATGTGGATTTCCTTAGCCCACATCCACAGAATGGTTGACTTAAGTGGCTGGAAGCTAAAAGTATAGAGGTGCACTCTCTGACTGCAGCAGCACAATGTGGAAACTGAAATAAATGTTTAAAGCCTTTTCTTTTCAAATATCTTTTATTTTTCTAATTGCCATTGCCCTTTTGATAAAGCTAAAAGGGAATGATAATTACTAGAAATACTAATTTGAATTAATTTTAGCTATGAATGAATGGCACAGAGATCTTTTCTTTCCTCTTTTGTAGGTCACAAAATGAAGATGAGACTATGGCATTTAAACTGAGTTAAAATAGTAGTGCTAATTTTAACCTTGATAGATGAAATAATGATCCTGCTATAAGAAAACTACAGCATTGTTCTAGTTCCAGTTTCCCGTGGGCCTGGGTATCTCAGCAAAGAGTGAAGTGGAAGAATGGCTGGAGGGGGATGTGCCATGCCAGCACCAGGGGAGCAAGCCACGAAAGGGAGCCTGAGGTACCAACCACAGCAAGGCATGAGCCATAAAGGGTCTAACAGAGCTAAATTCAGGCCATACTAACAGGGAGATACAAAACATCCCCACTTAGGATCCCTTAGGTCACATATGGATGGAGTTGTGCTTGTTTTTATAGCAACCTTGAAAAATTGTTTGTCTTGGTAACTATGTTTGTATAAAGGCTTCTTTTACACCGTAAAAGAAAAGTCTCCAGAAAATATATGTAAGGTGGAAATACCCAAATATATTGAAGGATCCCACAGGATTTATTTGATTTCTGTATGCATTAACAGTCATAGGTGCATGAAATAGCAAGCACCTTAAGCATTTCAAATAAGATATACTTGCCACTGCATGAAAAAACCACACAAATTCATCTAGAGTCTTTGTCATCTGAAAGAATTCAGCTGATTGTCAAGAGACCAATGACTCAGATATCTCCTTAATATTTCTAGATGACCTGTCAAGGTTTACTGAAATTCCAATTACCAAAAGTCATTCAAGCACTCTCTAGTAATAATTATATCCTCTGCTACCTGGTAGATGGTACTGAGCAGGAAATTGGAGGGAAAATATAAATCTACATTACATTCTAATGACTTAAAATTTAGTGAACAATCCAAGGAAAAAATTACTATTTCCAGATGATTGCCCCTGAACATCATGAATAAATATCTTCATTGATGCACAAGCTGAAAAACAATCACCTATTCTAGGTCTTAATAACCATGTGGGTTCAGGTATTTCTCATTACCATGGTTTGAGAAGGTACA
Source organism: Passer montanus (assembly GCF_014805655.1). Classification (NCBI taxonomy): domain Eukaryota; kingdom Metazoa; phylum Chordata; class Aves; order Passeriformes; family Passeridae; genus Passer; species Passer montanus. The sequence continues at coordinate 5,194,094 of NW_024366815.1, forward strand.
GGATTTTGCTTCTTCCTCAGTCATTATAGTAGTAGTTGGCCTTATTCCAACAGTTTAATGTTTAAATTAATCTTTATCTTTCTGTTCAAGAGATCCAGCTAGTTAATGGTTGAACAGCAATTCTAATAAATGTGTTGAAGAAAGTAGATGATCATCATAATAATTTAAGATAATTCTATAAATGCTTTATCACCATTGTGTAATACTGTAGCTTTAGAATATATTTTGGCAACCCTTTCACTCTCATAGTTACCCTGGCCTCAAAACAAGGAGTTCATTAGTAAAATTGCTTAAGTATTTTTCTGGCAGTTAACAGATGCAATCTAAAGTGGTCATCATTGGCTCATTATGATAACAAAAATGATAGGATAAATCTGATGAGAGAGGGAAATTTATGGGGTCAATATGTGTGGATAAAAGAGCATGCGATGACTCCAAATTAATTAGTTGCTACAGGTCTGTGGAAAGAAAGACCCTGGATAGCAAGGGTTGCAACCAGGCAGCATCCAGCACCAACATCCATTTGGAGAGCTACAAAGCATTTCAGAATGGTAAATCAAAATTTTAGCATTAATCTTGTGGTTGTGTGCTCATTGAGATAGTAGATAGAAGACAGATAAACTCTTCAGGTAATGTGACCAGCCTAAGATTGTGTGTGTCCTAGTACATCTTCTGCTATACAGAGCACGCCAACCTGCACTCACTAATGAGAACAGTCTCTGATCTGTTCCCTCATCCAGACTATGAAGAAAAATGGATAGCTGGAGGCCAAAGCGTGGACCATTGACCAGGCTCTATTCAGTCTGCAAACTGCTGTATCCTGTCTAATTATGTCACAAGTGCATCTGCACTGACACAAGTTGTTTCAGCACATTCTTGGGGAATTTACTTCAATACTTCTATAGTTCTGAGTGGAATCTACATTTCCACAATGTCAGTTAGGTATATATATATATATTATACAATGTCACATCTACAAAATACACAATATAAAATATAAAACATGAACTATAATATATATATATAATCACATATATAATATATAATATGATATTTATATATCATATAAGATACCACTGATGCATACAAGTATCAGAATGTCTTTCAGAGGGTCTTAAAAACAAGGGATGTCTATTCTGTGCTGTTCATTAACTCAGTGTCAAATAGCTCATACTAAAATTTCACAAATATGCTCTTTCCTTTATCAGATTTTCCCAGTTTATGAAAAACATAGTGAAGTAGAAAATTTAAAATTGGGTAGCCATTAATAACTTCTTCAGCATGAGAAGTGGGAGTACTTAGTAAGTGCCCCTACTCTTGCACAGCAAGGTACCGCAGGCAGCACATCAGTTATTTGGGAGCATGTGGGCCACCAGCTCTTGTGATGGCATTTCCTGAGGCTTCACTATTTCAAGGTGCTGGAGCTGCTTCTGGCTTCTACCTTGGCAGTCAAAAGGCAACTCAGGCCTCTCTGTGTTCTTCTGTTAGTGCACAGTTTCTACTAGATGTTGTCCCCTTTTCTATTTGTCTCTTTTCTCTATGTGGAAAGAAAGATTTTTGCTTTCATTATCACCAGGGATTGTGACATTTTTGCCCATCACAATCACTTTAGAAAGCCGTGTCATATTTAGATAACAAATAAGAACACTTCTCAGTTTTCATTTATATTAGCAAGTACTCAGTGGAACTCTTATTAGGTGACAGTGGTGCTGGCAGGTCTTAAAAATTTTTGACAGAAAAGAGAAAAAGGAAAAGTTGGGATGCAGAGTCACATACTCATTCTTAGTAGCAGCTTGGGCAATCACAATCAGTTTTCCCCATACTATTGGAAAGGCAGGTTTGGTTTGTGTTTTTGTCAACTGATTGGCATGTTGTGCTGGAACTCTGCGCAGACAGAGCTGCCTGCATAATTTTCTTTATGAGAATACACCCACCAAACTTCACAAGACTTTTGAATCAATAAATCTAGAGATTTTTCACAAGTCACTCTAGACTAACTAACTGCTTAAACAGGAAAAACAAACCATCGAGGGTTAAATAGATGAAAATTACAGGATTTTTTTCAGAGATAAGTCCTTTCCTTCAGACCCACTGGTAGTTCAGAAAAATCTGTGTGTTCCTTATGGACCCCTTGAGATCTCTCCTTTCCATCTTGGTTGGCACTTGACAATGCAACTGCTCCACATCTTGCTGGGAACTCTTCCTGGCCTGTGACCAAATGTCTGAGCAGTGGCTCAGGGGACCTCTTGCTCTCTGCCTGCCCTACCCAGCAGGCAGAGAAAACACTGAGAGCAAACGTGATCTTTTCCCTACCACAAATGCAATCCTTTGGCTTTGTATCACTTTTTATTTGCCAGAAGCTCCAGAAAATGTATTTGAAAAAAAAAATCTTACCAAGGTTTGTATCCCATCTATAAATTGTGTAATTGCATCTGAAAACAAGCAAGAATTAAATTCCTTGGCAGGTTTTCTTTCTTGGTTAAACCTCTCTTAGCTACAAGGAAAAATATTTCTTACTTATCTAATATTGCTTACTTAGCTAATATTGACCTCCTTGAAAGGCATGAAATTTATTTATGTCAGTGCCCAAGGACTAAAGTCCAGTTATCCATTTGAATAAATGATTTTAGCAGGTACAGTGGTAGACAAATTATTGTATATTGTGGTGCTTCTGGGCATAATTTTATCTTGCATTTTATGCTACAGCATGAACAACTTCTGGTACTGATTTTGATGATTCTGCCTTTGAACAGTACACAGTTTTCTCCCCCAGGTCTCTTTTCCTTCTCATTTTACATTCTCTCTCATGTCCAAACTGGAAAGCCACTATCTGTCCCTATAAACATCAGACTGGATGAAGCAAATTCCCTGGCTTGCCAGATTTAATTACTTTGTCAAAGGCAGATTTTGTATCTTTCTGAATGTTCTGCCTCAAATCCTGTAATAATGTGTTCCCTTAGTCAGAAACCCTCCTCAAATATTCTTTTGTTACTCTCTCAATATCAATAAAAATACATCTGAAAAGTTTGTTTGGCTTTCTTTTCATTTTTTTTTCCCAAAGTAAAAAATAATTGCACCACTTGACTCATACATTTTTGTCAAATTTCCCTATTAACATAACAGCTCAATGGCCTGTAAATTATGCCCATTTATAAGGGGAGTTTTAGACTGATGACTGGAATCAAAGTTATCAGATTGCTAGACTATAGGAAAATTGGTTCATGAAGATTTCCTTTTAACATCTTAGTCTGCTGTTATGTAACAATTTCTGTCTTCCCTTAAGATGAATCAAGTTATAAAGAGCCTTTTTGTTGGACAAAAGTTATTGTCAATTTTAACTCCCTTAATTTATGATTGCCTCTTAGTTAAAGATTTCTGGGTACAAGGTCCAGAATTCATTAAAGAAGTTATAAATGCTGACCTTGATCTACCCTTGCCTCTGGTGGTTCTTATATCTGCTTCCCTGCCTAGGGGCAAGGATACTAATGTTGAAAATGTATTAAAATATGCTTCCACAATGATTCTTGCTAATTGGCCAGATTTTTCCAAGATCAATAGCAAGCACACTGGGCTGAACTCTAAGTGCTTGACCTATGAATGCTAAAAAATTCCAACAACCTAAACTGACAGGTTATTAAGATGTCATCCCAGGATCCCAGAATATTTTTCATAATTGCTAGTTTATCCTGCCCAAAACTTGAATCCGTAAGTTTCATGTCTCCTACTGCATCCTGTGGTACCATGTGATTAGCTGATATTTTGTTCAAAGGTCATTTTGTTTGGTTTTCTGGCTTGTTTTGATGTCTCCTTCAATTTGTGGCAGCTTCACATATAAAATTAATCAAGGCAAGCTAGAGAGGAAATGCATGAACCTAGAACATCTGTCTATGTTTTCCATCCTTTGTTTCACACAGTACACTTCCACACTTTCTTCCTATCTGAAAAACATGGTTCTGTAAAAAAAAAAAAAAGTAATATTTTTTGTTATGAGCTTGTTTTCTCCTTTGTGTTGAATGGCAGCTTTGCTCGGTCTTTCAGTCATCCACTTCAGCCACCAGTAGGTAAAGAACAGTAGCATTTCACCTAGAAAAGTCAAATCTGAAACTGTATCTTTGCTTGGAGGGAACATCCAGAATAGGATTGTTCTCAACTAATATAAAACATCTAAAGATGTCTAGATCTATGCAATGCAATTGCTTTAAGCTCCGTGCCTAAACAACAGAAAAAAACATTCATGTCCAAGCAGTGAGTCATCCTATGTATTTTAAGCATCTTAGCAAGTTGCTGGAGATGCTCACTTTTCTTATTTAAGAGAGATTTCTTAGTTCTGTTAGATAAAAGTCTATCAAGGTCATCAGAAGTTAAATTCTTAATTGGCATGAATTAGATTACCTCAAGTAAGATAAAATTGTATGAAATTCGATCAGATTATTGAATCTATTTCTTTGGATAACACTGGAATGAAAGACCATTTGATCTGGTCAGAATAGGACACAGAAAAACTTCCAGCGTTGAGATTTTCTTCTGCTTTTTAACTCCATACCTGATACTTGAAGCACTTTTTAGTATGAAACACATAACATTTCCAACAGTTTATCATAATTTTATCATAGGAAATGATAATTGCTATGAAGAAAAAAATGATCCTTTAAAAATACTTCTGCAAAATGAATTTACTTTTTTCTTTAAACTAGAAATGTTTTGTTAAATTGGAAAGCACACACAGCAAAAGCTTCCTGATTCACCTTTAAGGAGAACCTGTATTGTTCTTTAAGGATCAGCATCTTTCTCAACTTCTGTTCTGAAATATGAGGACGAAGATAAGTGGGAATAGAAGTGAAAACGCCTGGTTTGAAAAAAAAAAAAAAAAAAAAAGGCTGTCTGTTCAGCTGCTCCCAAGGGCTGCATGTCAGGAGAAGGGCAGAACCCAGGGGGAAGCAGTTTGGTGCCAGGGAGAGCTGAGTCTGCTCTGAGTCAGCCTGAGCTGCAGGAGATCATGAATCTGAAAGCTTCTGGGAAGAGAGGAAAAAAACCAACAACACACAATATGAAACAAAACAGAAACACTCCATAGCCCACCTGTCTCTAGTGACCCAAAAAGAAATTTCAGGTAGTCAAAGAAGATGTGGAAGGGGACTGGACTAACATTAGGGGAAAAGGAACAGAAAGGACACAGAGATTTGTTTTGAAATTTTTGTTGTAAGTCTTTTTAGCAGGACAACATTGTTATCCCCATTCCAAGAGTGACATTCATAAATGCACTAGAAAATTCTTACTCCAAGAGACTGAAAACAATTGCTGGTTTCAAAATGTTCAGTTGAAGGGAAAAAATAAGCTAAGGACTTAGCAAAAAGAGCAAAAAATTCTTTAAAATCCTCAGCTATAGTCACATAAACTTAATTTGTTTGTAGTAAAAAGATGCCAGGTGCTCTATAGGTCCTTATATAAAGAACTGGTTTATAAATGGTAGCTTGAGGTATTTTCAACATCAGTTGGATGGATCAGAGCATTTGTGTCTTCTCTGGGAAGAAACTTACTGAATGTTCCTGAATATTGTTGTGGTATGAATAAAACAAGCAATAGGCTTCTCTTAATTTAAAAGGCTCTACATAATACCCAGCCAAATACTTAATGCACATTTTCCCGGTTCTGAAATCCTTACCAAGGGATATTCTTCCTTGTTCTATGTTTTTTTATAAAGACCTAGGTTTGAAGAAAAAACAGTGAAGTCTTCTTAAGTCACACATTACTTTGATCTCAGATTACCCTAAAGCTGGTGTGCACAGAGCAACTTAAGTTTGCATACATAAAAATGAACTCTCTTTGGTGTATCGAAGATAACAGTAATTTTTACTTCAGGTTATTTGCTTTCTGCTTTAGTACTAAGCCTGAGCTAGACTTCAGTTTTCTTTAATTGCTCTCTTTCTTTTAATTTTATTTTAATTTTTAATATTGAAGCGATTCAGCACAGTAAGGTAGAAGCAAAGGAAACACTCTCCTTTTCTTGCAATGTTTTGCAAAGAAATAATAGGCAGAAACTGTCTGTGACCATATTTCATGAGGGCTGGATGACACCTTGGAAAAGGTTGCCTGTGCCAAAAAAATTGCAGGTGAAGTTCTCACTTGAAAACTGCTGAAAAAAATATCCTGACACTCCAAATTACCTACATAGAAAAACCCAAACAAATGAACAATGGCATTTTAGTTTAGTTTAGGAAGAAGAATTCACACTGAAGAATAAAGTCGCTGACTTTCCAACTGTATTTTCAGTGACCAATTATAAAATCACAGAAAAAAAGATGAAAAAATGGACTGAGAAGGTCACCTATTTTATCTTTGGGTTACATCTATTCCTAACCAGTCCTGACAGATGTTTCTCTAACTTGTCCTTAAAATCCTCCACTGATAGAAAGGCTACAGGCTTCCAAAGCAGTCTCATACACACCAATTTATTATGATAGATAAACAAACAGCTTAATCAGAGATTACTTTTAATGCTCCAAAGAAAAACATGTTTTGAAACTGCCTGAATATCATCCAGGCTGGCTTGAGAGAATCACAAGAAGATATAATTGCAGTTCATTCATGGTCAAGGCCAGGACTCAAGGATGTACATCTGTCTGCTCAAAAGGATGATGGATCAATTGCTGAATGCAACTGCAATAAGAATTACAAATTACTGGCAAAGGTACAGCATTAAATCCATGCAGCACCTGGTAAGTACACATGCACGTGTAGCCTCACCAAACGCCAGGTACCCTTATTCTCTTTTATTGTATGGGAGGAAACAAACAGAAGGCATGGAACACAGCCCAGTAATGCGGAACAGATGATTAAAAACTCTCACCACTGTTTACTTAATAATATTTTCATCTATACACACAGAACAGATAAGATAATTCAATCTATTATAATCTTGATTGTGCTAAGGATTTTGAGAAAAATATAAAAGGCTTCTTTTTTCTTGGTGGTTTTTTTTTCTATTTTTATTTTATCAGGGTCAACCCACTGACAATCACATGGGAGTCTTACACTGAGAGTCAGATTAAAAAAATCTGGAACATTCATAGAAATTTAAAAAACAAAAAAAAGGCTTAGGTGATATCCAAATTTCTCTGAACTGGCTAATAGGTTCAATAGTGCTATTGTTATTCAATAGTGCTATTGAATAACTGCACTTAGAATCAATACCTGACTGATATTTTTCAGTTCCTCCATCTCTCCCAGTATGTAGCAGAAAACTTTCTGACCTGTGCATTCACTTGCATTGGACCCAAGAAGGTCTTAGAGTTGTGAATGTGTACTCAGTCTCTTGTATCACATACTTTGCACCTCTTGTGACTAATATGAAATTCACCATGAACCACATCCTTTAGAAATTTTTGGCTAAGGGAAATCGTGGGTTCAAGGGCAAAAGAGCAAGCAAGGGTTGCAAAGAGAACACCAATATCTCGTCCTTCAGATATATTAGGAGAAAATATTGGTGTGCACATATTAACACAAAATGGTCTATTTACACTGACTATACACTGGCTGCACAGGGACCATATTTCTACAAAAGAAGAATAAAAGATTTTACAGATTACCTGCAAGACAAGACAGAAAATGCTGGAGTAATTTGGGAGGAAAAGAAATTATTAAACAAAGGTCAAAATGAAACTAAGGGAGATATGGGCATTTTCTGCAAATAGGACAGTAGTTAAATCGTCGATAGGACAATTAACCAAGGAAAGTTTAGGTTGCAAACTACAAAATAGCAGGGTGAGTTAGGTAGCACTGGAAACACCTCTTGGCAGACAGATGCTGGGGAAACCCTCTCTCCAGATGTTTTTTTAAAGACCCTGTTAAAATAAATCTAAAATTTTATAAAAATAAAATAAGTGGGGGCTGCTTTAGGAATAGCTGATCTTGTCTTGGAGAAAGAGACCAGATCAAGACACCTGCAGCTCTGTACAAAAAAGAGTAGATTTTTAAGGGTCTAAAACATTTGCTTGCTCTAGTATAAGTGACACAAGACAGAATTTGTCAGTGAAGACAAATGAAATACAAGAGCATTTCCTCCATTACTTTAGCAGTCTGGATCTAATGGGGTCTTCCATTACTGCTTGGTTGCAGATCCATGGTTGCCTTATAAACTTACTTGTAGGTTTGCCTCAAATGCAGAATCATGGGGAAACTGTACCAGTGAAGTCTCATCTGAGTAGCAGAGAATGAAATCAGAAACAAGGCACTATAGAAAAAGCAAAGAGTTTTGAACAACTGAGAAAGCAATCTCTCTGAGTGTATGTAGTCTGTTACAAAGGCTGCAGAGTTGTGTTAAATACACCCAATGAAAAATCCTTCTGAAAAATGTTGTTTTGGAAATGCATGACACAATTAACTCTTTCTTGGTCTGGATATAAATGGATAAACTATTTCTTGGTCTGGATGTAACCTGGGGTGAGCCACTATATATCTATGGAAATCTGCATCAGTGGGACTGACATGGTTCATTCAATTCAGTATGTCCACTTGAGTCCCTTTGCCTCTTCAGAAGGACAAGCTGAGCTCCACTGCAAAGGATTTCATGTTTGTTTTTGTAAAACTTTCAGTGGGGCAGTTAACCAAGTGAATGCACAATCCATCTACAGCTCAAGTATACTGCAAGCAGGCAGGTTAGTAAATCTCAGACCAGGTGGAGCAGGCCCACCACACACTGAACACCCCAAGCACAACTGACTAATCCTCCATGAGAATGTGCAGAATCCAATCACAGATTATGGATAGAGGAACTATTTTTTTTAGTAAACCTCACAGTAATACGGAGTCATATTTTAGGACAGGATATTTTATATTTGTAAGATTTGTGTGTTAGGTGTAAGTTGTATATGATATGCTATTAGAGGCTTACTGAAAATATTTCTGGAAATGGGGAGAGGGTCATGCATGCAGATTCTCTCCTTGAATAGTCCCACTGTAGCTACCAGAGAATTTGGGAGGCACAAATGGACACTTATTCTCACACCCCTCTGAAATGACTGCTGGGTCAACAAATCTGCTGCTGTTACCACAGCTAAATCCCAAAGGCTATACTGAGCAGTCTCCAAAAAACAAGCATGTGTATCTGGTCAAGTCTTGTCTCTGTGGAGGATTTTCTTCACAGAAGAATGCTGTACCTGCCAGGGAAATGGTGTTCCCTGCACGGCACTTTGGGGAAGTAAAAACACACCAGTTTACTTTCCCACTTAGCTTGGACAATCATAGAGCAGGAGAGTACATTGCATCATGACCTTCTAAAATTGAAGGTAATCAGTAATCTGTATGCTTTTCTCAGTCTATGAACATATCTGTGTTACCATGTGTTTAAGCAGCATGAATCTTTCCTTACATCTGTGCATTTAATTTAAATTAATTAGAAAAAGTGCTAATCCTAGCTGGATTATGCATGGATTAAATACATAGAACAACCTCTAGTAAGAAGGCTGATGTTTTCCAATGCCACATATCACCACCTAATAACTGAACATTCCCTGTGGGTTGTATGTGTAACCAGGAAAGGGTCATAGCTGCAAGGTCAAAGGACACAAGAGAAAGAATTAAAATTAAAGAATGATTGATTTAATTTTAGAAATGTAAAAAAAAAAAAAAAAAAAGAGCACCATATTCTGTTTTTTCCCCCTAATAAGAGTAATTATCGATTCAGAGACAAAACAAAAACCAACCAATTCCCAGAAATGTTACTAAAAGCTTAATGAATGTACTTGAAAAAAATAAAATAAACTAAGGAATAAGTGCCCAGTTAGCAAAAAAAGTAATGTTTCCCTACTTGCATAACTATTTTAGGAGAATTTTGCTTCTTAATGATCTCAGCCTATTTCTATTTCTAGTTTTGCAAGTACTGCTTTTTAGGAGTCTCACAGCATTTGATACTTTACAGTGGTGTGTGCTGTCCCAGATGTGTCGTCCTGCATGCTAAAATACATTTGCAGTGTTGCAGGTTTTGTTCTGCTGACTCTTAGTACAATATCAAAGGCAGATGTATGCAGGATTTGGATAAAAAATTGTTAACTACCCCATAGCCTTTTATAATTAATTTTTTTGTAAATATATGAAAAATTTCAATACTTCATAGGCTGCAGGGATGAAAAATGCAAAGGCTCAATATTGGAATTGTTTTAGTAAAATTCCAGTGAGTCACTTGGTCACACAAATTTTACTATTTTGTTAATCTTCAGGATGAACCAGATGCTCAGGAAAAGACTATTTGGGTGGCAGATTTGAGGGATGGATTGTATTGTGAAATCTGCCACATGTTTCTGGAGCTTTTTTTTAATGCCCATCACTGCAGAGGATGGGGAGGATAGACAACTTGTAAACTCTTAGAGGAAAATAGAAGTAATTACCAAGGCAGACCTAGTTCTCAATACTATTACTATTTTAGCACATCTTTCAGATGTGCCAGATCATCTGATATGAAAAAAATGTTCAGGGTTTAGCCTGAATGTCTTTAAGCACTCACACTAAAATTGTTCCTATTTCTGAGCACTTCCAGATAAGAACCAACAGTTATTAAATTATTAATTTTTTTCTATTTTAAGCAAAGAAACCTAAGTGTGGCTAAATCAAAGTTATAGGAACATCTTCAGAGAGGCTGAAAATCAGCTGAGCTGCTTATATCTTCACCATAGACAGTTTGTATGACTTTTAGAAAAGTATTTGGCAATACCAAAACATAAAGACACAGAATAGGTTTTTGTTGTAGGTATTTAGACATCATTCTTCTACAAAGCCCCTGCTCATTAAAAAATTTCATTCCTGTAATAATGAGAACAAATTGAAGAAATCTTTACTGGTTATATCAGCCTTTGTAGTAACTTTCCTTTTCCCTCCTTTCCACTCCCCCCGACACATGCTTGGCTCCCATTCATCCTAATTCTCTTATATGATAAATTCCTAAAGCTGCTAGAATCTGTTGGCAGGGAGAGATGTAATAAAAACAACAGGGGGGAGAGGGCATTAGTACTTATAATAACACTGACACCAAATGACTTCCACCAGAGCTGTAAACATGTTCCTAAGGAGGGTTCACCAGGCTGCTTCCCTCTGCCCACAATGGGACACAGAGTGAGAGCAAATGGGGGGAAAACAAACACAAACGTAGTAAACAGAGCACAAACAGGGGAAAAGCCATGACCCCAGCAGCCCTCCTCTATGCTGATTTAGCTAGCAAGCAAGGTTTGTGGGCACACATTCCTCCCACTTCCATGTGAAATCCGTCCTGTATTGATGAGCCCAAGAGTTGCCAGGTTCTGCTGTGTTTCCTTTGAGACTCGTGAGTGTCTGGAGGCAGCAGGTCCCCAGCACTGGCTCACATCACCCACCCTGCACTGACAGACTCCACGCTGTCTGGATGCCTTCCCCAGAATTACAGGGTGCCTGTGTGCACCAAAAAACAAAGGAAGCACAGGTTGTACTGCAACAAGCATTTTTCCCAGTTCTGTGCTCTTCAATGCAGGAATATGCACAAACACTAATAATTATCCTGCCTGGATAGATGCAAAGGTAAATTACACTCAAAGAAGTGAAAAGAATTTGCAGCCTCTCCAAAAAACCTCAAAAAACCCCAAACTGAAAAACCCCAAACACAACAAACAAAACAAACTTACAAACAGACAAACACAAACAAACAAACAAACAAATGCTACAAAAACATGACCAAAAGATAAATGATTGGAGATAGATAGCCTGGAAAGACTTAGAAATAAAGAGACATGAATAAAATGTGATAGAAATAAGATATTGTATAATTAAAGTATAAAACCACATTTTTTCAATACTAATAAGTTTTGGAATCTTCTAACTGCATTTAACACTATGTAAACAGGCATATATAAAATATTATTTGTATCACTAAAACCATAAAATCATTAAAAGAAAATTATATTTTTAGATTGTACTATGACAGGCAGTTTTGGGTTCTTATGTATATTCCTAAACAGGAGTAAACATTTCAATAGGCAGGACAATCCTAACAATGAATGCAACCCTTCTATTTTCATGATTGCTTTGTACATTATTTTATTGTAGTTTAGCTGACAGACAGGGAGATGAACAAAAGAAAAAATATCTCACACATTGAAGAAAATGTATTTTCTCTAATTTCTGTCAGAGTGATAGATTACTTTGTCCTATATATGTTGTATGTAAAGAATACACACAAGAAAAGTGCAGAGCTTGCAAAACAACAGTTTATGTTCAGTAAAAAACAATCCTGAGAAGAAAAGTACTATTAATGGCAAAGACTCCAAAAAACATTGTGGAAGCACAGTTTCCCCATTTCCTTTTTTCACTTCTCTTAGAAGAAGAGTAAGTTAACTATGAATAGTACTGCACAATATCTATACCACAATTCTTCATTAATTCAGGTAAGGAAAGAACTTAGATAGTTTTCAGGCATTTTACTTCTGGTGCTGAAATGATGTTTTAACTTCACTTAAACCTTACTTCAGGTTAAATTTTATCTTAAGCCTCTTGCTGGGTGAGACAGAGATGCAGTTTTAATTCAATTTAATTCAATTAATAATTAAAATTCTGGTGAATAGTTTGAAATAAAGTTAGTGGTATTTTCTTGACAAGAATTTTCCTGAAAACTACTAATCATATGGGTTTGTTTAGGACTGTATAGGAACCATCACATGCTCAGAAATAGAATGGAAAAGTTAGGTGTCTTTTTCCTCTGGAAAAAACATCCAAATTGCATTCTTACTTTTAATCTAACTCTAAAGAACTGTAACTTGGTTGTATAAATGTTGAAGCCACTGCAAAGAGTTTATTGTTAAAAACCATTGTGAAAATGTATGTGTTCCCCCGTGTTGGTACCCTGGGCATCCAGGTAGGCAGAAGCCATTGCTCTCCCCAAGTCAGTCATTTCAGTGCAGGTTGGTCCAGCATGATGTCCCATTTGTGATTCCTTGTTAATCACTCCTGAAAATTTTTTTTTGTCCTACCTGTACCTGGCATGTTTTTGTAGGATTAGCTGCTCCATCACTGTCCCTAGGAATCAAGGTGAGACTGAGGTGCCTGAAGTTCCCACGAACAAGTTCCTCCTTGCCCTTTTCAAAGTAGGAGTAACATTTGCTCCTTTCACTATTCCAATTACTTTTGTCATTAACTGTTAACAGTTGCATGACATGACATATTACTATATAAGAAAATATGGATGATGACCCATTTTAACATTCCCAGGACAAATGTCTCAACTAGAATTATTTGGATGCTGTCCTGCTTAAGATACACAGTTCTTACTCAATTCAAAATCATGTAAACAAAAAATTTATATTCCTAAGACTCCAACTGAGGAATAAAAATATATAAGTGTAGCTCTTTTATTTCTTGTGTGGGCATTACTTCCTCAGTCAACTTTAAAACTGTTTTAGGACCTGCAGTGGTCCTTTTAATTTCATGTGGACTGAAAACAGGCACCTGCTGTCAGAAAGTTAAAGCTCTGTTAGATGGTCTTGGTCACATCAGTTCTACTGGCAGTAAATCAGTAAAAATTCTGGAAAGAGACGCAAGGAAAATTCAAGAAAATTAAAAAGTAACTTCATCATAAAAAAAAGAAAAAGTGACGCTTCGTTAACTATTTGAGTTTTCTAGTAAATACTTGCCATCTATTCAGATATGTGAGAGGAAAGATGATATATGTTTATGCAGGAATGATAAGACAAAAATTGAGGCTGCAGAAAATATATGGGAATTAGAACATGTTATTAAAGAATTAATACCATAACGAATCATAAGTGCTAATTTTTTCCTAAAGACTTGGAAAATACTCCTGGAAGATAAATAGCTACTTCTCATATGCATAGCAGAGCAAGAAACACAGAGCCTGTCAAATCACTATTTCATTTTCTAAAGAACTTGTTCTCAAAGAATTTAGAGCTTTATCACCAAAACACCACCCCTGGTTTTTGTCCCCAAAAACCTTTAGGAAGCAGAGACTGATGAACTAAGCACTGCAAACTCATGAGATAGCCATACACTTGCATACATAGTGGAAAGAAACAACCAAACCAGTCAAGGACAGAAATGGAATGTGTCTTTCTTCTCACCTGCAGTTTGCTTTATTTTGATGACTAGTTAAATGAGGGCTATTGAAGGAAACACTTTCACCCTGAGGGACTCAGAAAAAGAAGACAAACTGAAGACAAACAAATTCTGCACCTGAACTGGAAATAGATACATCTTTCAGAAAATGCTGGGTATTATAGTTGCAGGGATCTCAAATGTTAACAATGTGATAACACACAGCAATCAAAATTTAACACTGCATATTTAGAGTTATTAAAACCTCCTTCGAAAAGCAGCACACACAGCACCTGACCAAAAAACATAAAGGAGTAATGTAGATATCCAGAAAATCATAAATGATCAGGAAATTACCAGGGACTATTAAGATGAAAAATGAAAGAAAAAAACCAACAAGACAATAAAACAAACAAACAACAAGGATGCACCTTACTCATCATTGAAGTGTATAAATTGTCACAAATAGAAAGTGACAAGCAAAGGTTGGCTCAGGCATGTGATAATAAAACACAGACTGCAGGCCTTGATTAGAGAGTATTGTCTTACATAGCCAAGGAGGGTAAAATCTTTGAATGCTTGATTAAGTAATTATTTTCCATTAATATGCTTAATTGGAGCTTCAGAATCAGAAAAAAATGCCTGATTTTTAAAAACTGTAATTTTGAATCTAGGATTTCTAGCATCATTACAACAAAATGTATTCTTGACACAGAAAATGGGACATGCAAAATGTAAAACTAAAAAGCCATCTCAGTACTGCAGAGTCTGGCATCCACTAAGAGATGCTGTACCACACATAAATGGCAATGGTTGATCAGAAATCATATGAAAAAAGCACAGGGATAAAATGCAATCAACTGGCAATGATTTAAGCAGAAGAAAAAGAATGTGTTAAAGTTAATTTTGACTTCTGAGCTGTGAATGCAGTTAGATGCCCTAGGGGAGTACAGGAGGTGTGCAGGTCCTACACAGATTTGGATGGTATTTCCAGCAGCCCTGGAAATTACACCATGAGCCCATCAGCTATTAAGCAGATACCAACTATACTCTGCTCCTTCACCTACCTTATGAAAGAAGGAATTCCTGCTGATGGAAAAATCCATATCTAATATGAACTGTGATTAAACAGCTATGCTGTGGGTCTAATTCAGTCTAAAGCCCTGGAAGGTCTGCATTGTGGTTGCACACTTGGGATATGTGAAGATTCTAAGCTTCCATTGCACTGAAATTTTAATTCAGGCTGTGCTTAATACCACCTACTTAAAAATGTCCAGCAGGCTGTGAGAAAAATACATTGGAGCATTTTTACCTGGAAGTGTAAAGAAAAGTCTCCCTCTGCAATATTTTGGTGATAGAGGTACTCAGGACATATGTGTCACATCACTGTCCAGTTTAAGTGGGTATTTGAGGTTCAGTCCTTTAAATTCCAGATGATTATTTATGCATTTATCAAAATGCCAAAAATTCCTAGCTCCCAGACAGAAAGGAAGGCCTGGCTTTGTTTAGACACCAGATGAGGCTCTCGGCCCTGAATTCCCAATGGAGGAAATTGCTTCTCTCTGGCCTAGAAAGAGCCATGGCTCAGCACCACTTCCTCCAAGGACAGTTTTGGCTCCCTTGGCTCTCATTGAAATTTTGCTTCTGAGTCAGGCCTTCCCCTACTAAGTCACAAGAATTTTTGTGGGCACCTAACTCGTCACATTTTGTACCAGGGAGCCCCGTCAAGGGGAATACTGTGAAGGACAGCCTAAAAATTTGATAGTATGCAGTGTGTCCTAGAGTGCTTGCCTCTTTCTCAGCTAATGAGCAGCATTTTTCAATGGACACTGCCAAAATATGCTATTTAAAATTATTTACATTGCTATTGAAGTGAATGCCAATGAATATCCTATTTTCTCAGCCTATCCACAGCATGGTTTCCAAGTGTATACAAGAATAACGCATATCAAAAAAGTGTACTTGAAGTATTTCCAACAGGAACACGAAGTCTGAATGTGACCACCTCACCTTCATTGCCTAAACTTCAATTTATTTGGGATTTTAGATTTAACATCTACACTTCAGGGGAAGGCCATTCCCAACCAACCAGAATCTCATAAGTAGGCAAGTACTTGGAGATTAGAAAAGCCTAGAGAGTTGTAGCTGTGTAACAATCACATGTGATAGAAATCAAACACTTGTTTCAAACCTTATGATTCTAACTGACATACAGAATGTTAATGACTGAAGAAGGAACAAAGGCAATGGAAGCTTCAGCAAATCCTCATGCAAAATTAATAGGCAACTTTGAATGAACATTTGAAATTAATATGGAAAATTTTAACTTGTACCTGTAGTTTTGCATCTGCATATGACAAAGCTTTTCAATCTGTCTTCCTTGTTCAAGGAAGTGTGAGTGAAATGTGGGCGGGGAAAGGCAAAAAACCCTGCCTTGATGCTGGGAATCAGCTTTTTTATTCTCACTCTGACTCTCAGAAATTTAAGTGTTATTACTGCCCCAAAAAGAAACCCTGAAATATAATTTCAAACTTCTCACAAACTAATTTTCCCCACACTCATCCTTGTCTGGCTGAAACTATATTATATTAGGGACAAAGCTCACACAATCTGCATATGTGCCTACATGGAGATGACTATATATTACCAGATATGTAGAAAGGCTTCACAATTTATTTACAGTTGGATGCCACTGAAATTAGATGTCAGTTCCCCAAGCATTCTCATCATCACAATGGCAGCTGGATTAAAGGAATTGCTGGTGCTGTTAAATTGTTTACCATAAGAGGCATTTAATAAAAAGAAATTAAGATCCTGTGCTCTTGGCAGAGTATAAAGGTATTACAAGATTCTCTGAGATTTACCAATATTTTGTTATTTGTTGTTCTACTTCTGACTTAGCTGGTTGCATCTAATTTCACGGTTGAATTCCTAATATAATTTCTGAGCTTTATTAGTAGTGATCTGGTTATTAAGAGACATATGGTAAATTAAAAAACCCAATAGCTTGTTAAAAGGGGACCGGATGTGCAGTCTATTGAAATCAGTGGAAATTTTCCTTTGACTGTAGACCAAGCTCAAGGGAAGCAGCATCTCAGCCACCAGGAATGCTGGTAACTCACTATCTTCCCACTGCCTCCCTCAAGCAGTGTCCTGAAAGCAGTTCCCTGTCTGTTGTCTGCTCCAGTTTTACAATCTCACTATTAAAGAAAGCCATTCTTTTTTTGTCGGTTTATTTATAATTTCAACAATTTTAAAGCAGCCACATTTTATTTTACAATATTCATTAACATTAACAATATTCATTACAACATTCATTTTTGCCCAGAAAACATTTAAGTGGATTCCAAAGGCCTACCTATTGCCAACACCTAGAATAATTTCTTGACTTCTAATCAATTTTTTTGATATCAAGGAGTCATTTTACTGCAGTGAAAAGTGAACCTCTAATGCAAAAAATGGAGGCAATTGTAATATATTATACAACCAGTACGTGTCAAAGTCACAGAAATCTTACTTAAGATCATAGTGTAGACATATATCCGTTATTGTTCTAACTTAAATACATAAATTCACCACAGTAGAATAAGATCCCACAACCCTTTTTACAGTAAGAATCAGATTTTAAGAGCATTCCTGGATAGATTTTCAAACAAATTTATTTCACCACCCAAGAAAGACCTTTTGTATTTCCTTTTTTTATTTTTAAATTTTTTTTACTTCATTTTTTTTTCAATAATTCAGAGTTCAGCATTCTGAATTTATTAGGAAATGCTGCTAAGTATGCAGCTGGTTTACAGTTATCAAGGTACTTATTAATATGAGAGTCATAAATAAAGATTTATTGACACAAAAATATTTAATACCAAATTAATTAATATTAATTCCATTATAGCAGCATCATATATCCATTTAGATATGAATTACAGAAACAGAGACATTGAAATCCCTACTCCCAATTCCTTTTATGACCCTTTTCTGGGACTCCCAAAGCTACTGAGGCATGCTGGTGGCTCAGACCTGTTTAAACTTGGCAGAGTCAAGCCATGTGAAAATATATGTAACTAAAATATTAGCAAGTGTTTCTTTGGGTAAAATGATACAGAATCCTGACATGAACATACAGAAATGGACCAGATGATGGAAACAAGCAGGACAGTCTAGGCTGTGTACCTGTGCAGTGCAAGTGCCAACACAGAAAACAGACATCAAGACATCAAGGCATAACAGACGTGTGATCACACATCACAAAAATGTGATGTCATGAGTGGACAGCAGATGTGAAATAGCACTGCCTCAGCGATGGTTTTAACACACTCCTGCTCTGTGGGGACATACAGTGCCCCATTTTCCACAGAGGACACTCTTTTGACTTCACCAAGGGTGAAATTAGCAGGGAGTTGCTGGCAATGCAAGCTCAGGCTCTGACCCCACTGCAGGGCTTGTAGCCATGCAGTGCTACTACAAGCAGTGCTGCAGCAGTGTTGATGGTCCTACACCATGAGATTGCACTGCTGTGTATGACAGAGCCCAAGTGCAGACTTGGGTCTGCAAGCAGGCTAAATTGTGTCTATGGAGGAAACACAGAGCTTACTGACGCCTTTACTGCAGATTTCCATCCACTGAACTTGTGGGGAAGGTGTTCTGCTTTTCAAAACTGCCCTCAGGAATAGCTTCCACCTCAGAGCTGAATGCTGCTAGCAAAATTAAGAGTATAGCACTGCCTGAGGCAAGATAACAGACTTGAAAGAAACAGTGTGGTCTTGGCACAAATAATTTCCTAAAATGTATGTATTTCTGAGGAAAAAAATAATGCATTAACCATTTTTTAACCTAAAAATGTCTGAAATAAATGTAAATTCATTTTAGAAGCCATCTGCCAAGTATAGTCAGTTGGTGTCTCCAAATGTTAGTGAGGGGCGCATATAATGGCCTCTGGAAGCAACAGTGGCATAACATTGGGGAAGATGAGATGTAATTAAATAGCTGGCTCTGAATACACTCTGCAGTGCCCACAGTCTACAGCCAGACAGCCCAAAACTCCCCCACCAGCACACAGAGAAGGGAGGAGACCAATAACACAGAGGAACACAAGATTGCAATGCCAGGACCAGCAGGAGGAAGGGATCCTTCATCCACTGCATGAGGTGCCCTTGCAGACACATTTTACTGTTCTGCAGACTGAAGACACAACATATCAGGAGACAAGGTGGGGCTGGGTAAGGCAGCCTGGTCTGCTTGCTGTACAGCCACCAGTAAAGCAGCCTGATATGGCCATGTAATACCCAGCACAGCTTGGAAAAGTTGACAGGTGAGAGTGGTGGGGGTCACTCTTCTGGGAGAAGCAGAGGCACCCATGTGCTGCCTTGATGTACTCTCTAGAGAGATGGGCTGTTTATTGGGGGATCATGTCAGGGGTGCCAGCTAGAAACTACTAAGCCTCCTAAAGACCACTTATTACTCCGTGCTGCTGTTTTACTCAGGTGGCAGTGATACAAACAGGAGCAGTCTGAAGAGTACCAAGAAGGATTACAGAGCCCTGGAAGTGGGCTCATCAGTCCTTCTGGTCAAAGGGAAGGGGTTTGAAGGGCCTGCCTTCCTCATACAAGAGATGCAGCGGTCCTCCAATCATCTTCCTAGCCCTTTACTGCATCCTCTCCAGTTCCCTGCCTTTCTTGAACTGGGGCTGGACACACTTCTCCAGACACAACCTCACCAGGGTAAAGTAGAGGGGCCAGGATCACTTCCCTTTACTAGCTGGTCACACTCTTTGTAATGTATTCCAGGATATCCATTGGCCTTTCTGGCTACAAGGGCACACCAGAACCCTCAGGTTCTTTTCTGCAGAGCAGTTTTCCATCAGGTTAGGTCCCATGCAATACATGCACCAGTACTGGTGCATGGGTTTATTCTTCCCCAGCTGTCAGTTTGCCTTTGTGGAACTTCATGAGGTTCCTCTCCACACAACTCTCCAGCCAGCCCAGGTCTCACACAGCCTCCTGGAGTATCAACCACTCCTCCCAGTCCTGTGCCATCCTCAAACTTGTCCCTTCATCCCATGTCCCTTCATCCAGGTCACGGATCAATAAGCTGAAGAAGATGGAGCCAGTACTGAGCCCTGGGGAGCACAGCTGACTACAGGCCTCCAATTGCACTCTGCACTGCTGATCACAACCCTCTGAGCTCTGCCAGTCAATTCTCAACCCAGTTAGGTGCCACAATATAAAAAAGATGTAAAATTATTGGGGAGCACCCAAATGAGGGCCACAAGGATGGTGAAGGGTCTGAAGGAGAAACTGTGAGGAGCAGCTGAGTTCACTTGGTCTGTTCAGCCTGGGGAAGAGGAGACTGAGGGAGGATCTCACTGCAGTCTATGAGGAGCTTCCTCATGGGGCAAAGTGGAGGGGCAGGCAGTGGCCTCTTCTCTCTGGTGACCACTGACTGTTCCTGGCTCCCTGAGGTGCTGGTCTGTCTTTCTGTGAATAGTGGGGCACTTTGCAGGATTTCAGTTGTCAGTGTAATCCTATAACTTATTTACTACAGAGTGCTTTTAAAATCCATCAAGAAAAATCTATTATGCTTTAGAGAAAGGCCTCATAAGGGTTTGAATGCTGCAGCAGCCTATGTTCCAGCATTAGGGCAATTACTTGCAATGTGACCAGCTGTTTTTTAAATGGCCACAGCCTACTCTGTCTGAAGGAATAGCATCTCTCATGTCTGTCTCCACCATGTCATCTGATCAAACTGAAGGCAGCTCTCACAGTACTCCCCTTCAGCTCCTCAGAAATGGATGAGCAGAAAAGCATTTGTAAATCTCATGAGATCACAGGAAGTATGTAAACACACAGAGGTAAAAAGGTTTCACAGCATGTAACTCAAAAGGTATGCTCTGAGTCAGAAAATGGCTGCTACCTGGACATTTTGAAATTAAAATTTGATGAAAAATTACAATTTATTGAAAGTCAGGTACAGGCAGAGGTGTATTTTCTTTCATAGTTGCAATACCAGAGCAAAATCTGAAAGGGAAGATAGATTTAGTATGTCTGGTCCTGATGAAGTATCATTAAAGTATTAGCCCAGTGTTAGCATCCTTTTATGCTCATAAAAGTATGTCATCTCAGCCTCACAGCTAGGAGAGAAAGCCTGAAGTACCTTTTCCACACCAAAATTACCAACTCACAGAATACCTGAAAGTGGATGGCACCTATAAAGACTAACTTTTCCCCTTTTCTCAGAGCAGGGTCATGTATGGCAGACAGATCAAAGCCATGTCCTGTAATGTTTTGAATACCCCCAAAGATACAAAGTCAACACTCTTTTTTGGGCAGTCTGATCCAGTGTTTGATCACGTACACAGCAATAAAAAAAACAACCTTCATAATTTCAAGTAGAAATGCAACTTGTGCTTCTTTTTTCTTGTCCTGTCTCTGGGTGCTACTGAGAAGGGTATGACTTCATCTTTATTTCCTCCCATCATCCAGCAGTTACAAATTGACAAGATTTCTCCTGAGATTTCCCTTCTCTGGGATAAACCCTCTCAGCTCTCTCAGTCACTGGTGATATGCCTGATGCTTTAAACCCACCTCAATCATCTTAGCGACCCTTTGTTAGACTGTCTATTGTCCACACCTTTATTGTACTGGGAAAGTAACTCCAGCTGTGTCTTACCAGTACTGAGGGACTGGATACCTTGCCCAAGCTGCTGACAACAGTCCTGTATGCCTGATGTTTTAAACCCACCTCAATCATCTTAGTGACCCTTTGTTAGACTGTCTAGTATGTCCACACCTTTACTGTACTGGGAAAGTAACTCCAGCTGCATCTTATCAGTACTGAGGGACTGGATACCTTGCCCAAGCTGCTGACAACAGTCCTAATGCAGTCCAGGATGTTTTTAGCCTTCTTTGACACAAACGACTATAACTGGCTAATGGCCATCTCATCATTTACCAGAACTCCCAGATTCTTCTCTGCAAAGCAGCTTTTTAAGTCAGCATTTACTCATGCTAGGGGTTATTCTTCCCAAGGTACAGGATTTCACATTTGCTCTTTTTTGACTCAATGGGTTTCCTGTTGACCCAAATATTTTGAATAGAGGCAGAAACAACTGGTGGTAGAAACAACTATTGTATCAGGTACTCCTTCCAATTTTGAATCATCTGAAAACTAGATGAAAACTCTGTCTCATCACCCAGGCCACTAAAGAAGATGTTAAATGGGATTTGTCACTGTATTGGAGGGAGGAGATAGCTCATGTTCAAGGAGGGGCAATGTATGAAATGAATAAGGGAGAGTGGCAAAAATCTAGCCTTTGATCAGGACTTCTAATATATGATTCACCTTCATACACATTCATTAATGCAGCTGGTTTGTGACAACAAACCATCTTTCAATGCAAATTTTCATTTCTGTTGTCTGATATTCTGTGACTGTGACTGTCATGGTTCAAACATGGCACAATGCCAGTGCCCCCACAAAAGGTATATTTCCAAAATGGTTACTGTGAGATGTAACCCGGAAACAGAACAAAGCAGGCTCCAACTTGGAAATGGAGGGGAAAAAAACACTTTATTAATCTACAACATAGATACAAAAGGAAAAAAAAAAAGCAAAAAAAAAAAAGCACACACAACAATCCACAATGGAACACCTCCAAAACACTCCTCCTCCCCCCACCCTTCTAACACTCAATCCCCACTAGCACTCAATTCTCAGTCCAATGCCATTCTTCACAGAACCTCCCCCCAGTTCACCAGGAGAGAGGAGTCTCCCTCTTGCACTATCGGCCGCCCCAGGAAACACAGTTGGAACCTCCTGTGCTTCCATGTCACATGTGGCAGCCGCCCAGAGAGAATCTGCCGTGGTGACCATCTTCCCTCCATGTCCAGTGCTCTCAGCACTGCCCATGGATCCAAACTGCTTCTTAGGTCCTTTTAAGAATGCCTTGCCCAATTCCAAGAAGTGGCAGCCTCTCACCATTTGGGACACCTGTCCCGCCCATATTCACTCCCCTGGGGCCTGGGTCTCAGGAACAGAGATCCTTCGCTGAAGGCAGAGGGCTCCACCACACAGTCCCAGGGCTCCTCAGTCTGAGGGCTCCCCATCAGTCTCTGCTCCCTCTACTTCTCACAACACTTTGTCACTCCTGGGTTCTGGCCAACCGCCTCCCCCAAGGTGCAGTTTCTACACTACAGGAAGAAATGGCCATGTAAGAGAAAAGTCCAGCCCAAAAGGCCACTCCATCATCTCCTATATCCAGGGCACTTCTCATCTGTTGATATTTCTCCACCCACTCAAGCCTTCTTCTTCTTGCCCATCCTCCGTCCCCTCTCAATTCTTAGCTGGGAAGGATTAGTGTTTTTTACAGCTTCCATTGTCTCAGCACCAAAGAGGTTAAAACCTCAGCCGCGGTCTGCCAGCAGCTGGGCACCTTCCCCCCCACCCCCTTCTTCTCCTGGCCATGGTGCCAGCACAAGATATCAAAGTTCAAGCCAGCACAGATTCTATCACTCTCTCCTGGTGGGGCTGCCCAAACATCCCAGGTCTCCTCCACCCCTGCACCTTGCAGGGCTCCAGCCTCCCTTCCCTCATGCCGCATGGCCTCCCCTGCTCCACCCAGATGCAGCCGGGCAGGGGAGAAGTCAGATCGACTCACCAACCAGACTAAAAAGAGAGTGTCTCTCTGGGAATGCTCTACTTTTAACCCCTGTGTGTTCTCAGAGGCATATCCGGGTCCCCAGTGGCCACACCAGGTGCCAATTTTCAAATCTGGCCACTGATTGGTTTGACTATAACTTTCCCAGAAACTCACTTCCTGGTCAAACCACGACAGACTTGTTCTTGCAAACCTTTCTACTTTTAGGTTGTGTTCTAAACATGCCTTGATAGTAAAGAACTATTTAACTTTTAAGACCAAACAACAGGAGTACTCATCCCAGTGTGCCCAAATGTAGTGCACTCCATGACAAAAGACTGAGAAGGCAAAAGAGGCCACTCAGCCCTGTCCCTTTGCAAGGCCAAACAACAAGCAATTTGCTATCATATCAACAAATCAATGGGCTGAAACAGCTGGTGCTGAGGCCAAAAGGTTGCAAACTCAAAATCTGCAAAGGTAACTGAGCCCTTCTGCAGTCATAACCAGGCTGGTGAATGATCAGGGAAATTGCTTGAAAACCGCAACTGCTCTGAAACAAAATACTAATGTAGGCACAGCCGAAAACATAGACAGCAGAGACAAAATTTGCTCTATCTCCAAGAAAATGCAGTAACAAAATTAGTCTGAGACTGTGAGGGAAAAAGTATTTTTTCCTTAATATCTTTACCTCATTTGTCTCCAGGAATAATGAAGTAGTTTCTGAGGGGAAGCAAGAGTTTAGAGAAATTTACAGGTAGCAGCTATATACATAGCATACATATATGTATGGGTGTGTGTGTGTGTGTGTGTGTGTGTGCACATATGTGTGTCTAAGTCCAAATGCATAACTTTCCCAAAGCTCATAAAATTCAGGACATGTAAGTCCTTGTTCTTTCTGTATTGTAAAGAAACAAATTTTGCTTTTTTAGACTCAGTTTAGAATTCTTTGAATTAGTGGAGAGGGAGCCTTGCCAGTTTAGTAAACACCTGATGAGACCCATATATCACAACAAAACACAGGATTCAGAAGCCTGGTCTACCTTGCAAGAAAAGCTGAGAACACCGCCATCAATAGGTATTTAATGTTGCCTTGTAAGTTATTGATTTTTTTCTTTAAAAAATCAAGGAAAGAATGTGAAAATAATAAGTCATGCTTACAAACTCTAATTGTTTCATAATGTATACAAATGTGAGTATAACAGCACTGAAAACTAGGTTTCTATTAAAATCCCTGGTGGTACTAAAGATCAAATTTACCCCATTGAAAAGCAAATACAAATCAAATTAATGTAATGAATGTCTTTAAAAGCCATTTTGACTTTTCACAAATGTTTCCTTAGACTGTTAGAATCACTTCAATTTAAAAGGGCATACTTACATTCTTATCAGCTGCAGATTTTTTACAGTAAGCAATTAAGGAGTTTTGTGTCATCCATCAAGAATGTTGAATTTTCTGTCAGCGTGACAATTCACATTTAATAAAATTAGTATAAAAGTAGCAATTGGTTTAATATTGAGCCCAAGATAGTATAATAATTTGACCTAACTTTTGTATCCCATGACCAGAGTGTAATTAATCAAATATTATTAACACTCTGGAGTACTGCAAAATAGCCCACTGCAATGATTCTTAGGATGCACCATGTTAGGGACAGGCTTGATGCCCCCAGTGAAGATATCAGGTGGCAAAGTGAAAAACAAGATGCCTTTTGTCCTTCCACCCATACTTGCATTGGTTGCAGTGCCTCCAGGGAACGAGTGGGTGTCAATCTGTCAGGCTTTCCTGACAGGCTTTCCTTTTGTTGCATTCAAAGAAGACTGACAGTGACAAACTTTAGCTTTCAAAAATCATGCATTAGAGCTAAATAATAATGAAACTCTGCTCCTTTTCTTGTTTATCTTACATCCTGAACATATTTTCGGCTTGGGTAGATTTACTTTATTTTTCTTTTAGTGAAGTTGACATGCTGATATGTTCATTATTCTAGTTTTAGGGCTGCTGTGAAAACTATGAAATAGAAGAAGAGTCACAGTAAATTAGTGAGGATTGGTAACACTGTACCATAATAAAATGACTGTAGCAAACACCACTGGGCATTGATGTTTGCATAAAATTTTTATAAGAACTTCCATTAACTATGTCCTTTACATTCTCCTAAATTGTTTGAATCAAAAAGGGATGCATTTAGATATAAAATCAAGGCATACTCAGTTGGCACTAATTCTCTAGGAAGATTTGAAATAGGAAAACATTTTGACTCAGTGTAAATTTTATTGGTTATTGGAGGGTTTTAAAATAATTATGTAACCATTTTCAGAGCAACTATTTACTCTCTTGTTGAAGTTGTTGAACCATTTTACCTTAACTCTTTACCTAAAATTCTTGCAGAGTGTAACCTAAAATGAGAAGTGTAGAACCAAGACAAGGCAGTGAAGCAACATATGCCTGGATGCTGTTGATATTTTTGCCATATTGGTTTAAACCTAGGAGGGAGTATTTTGTCTGCACTCTCAGTAGATAGCCTAACACCATGGCAGAGGCACACAGCTGACAAGTGACACAACAGAGCACTGGTGTGAAGTGACACAAGCAGCTGAAAGGCAAGGAGACTTTTCTGTATGCTTTGCTCATATGCTTTCTTTTCATGTTGCAAGATCTTAATTTTAAAATGTGATACATTATTTGGTTAACAAGGAATCTATGAAAATGGATTTTGGTTTTTAAGCAAGATCAAAGAAAATACTGCTTCCCAGTTCTCTACTTCTGCGTTTTGAGCTGATTTTGACTGGATTCCAGTATCTAAATTTTGAGCATGCCTGAGGAGGCTTATTTTACTGTTCTAGTAGGCCCACATATTCTGTGAGGACATTAAAATATATTCTGTCCACTAAGCATTACACCATGTGTTGGGAGGAAAGGGTTAAAACCAGAAGATTTGGTGATGAGTGAATAAAGTCATCTTGCAGGTGGGAATACTAGGAATGTAAGTGTGGGAAAACTCCACTTAATATGCCTCTGAGCAGCAGAATTCCTATGTAGAGATTCTCACAGACATGCCTGAGCCTTCTGCTGGAGAGAGAGAATATGAAAGCACAGCCTCATGATAAAGTGTGTGTGGCAAAGCCCTTTCTTATACTTGGGCAGGCAGTGGGGCCCCCGCACTGTCTGTGAGGGTGAACTGAGCGTGGCAGAGCCTGTGTCCCTCTCTGTCTCTGCCCACTAGGATGACCTGAGCCTGAAGGAGCCTGTGCCTCATGTGTCTCTGCTGCCTGATGTTGCTAGGAAGGTAATGATGAAAATCTGCTCTCCATTGTGGCTGTGGTTTGCTGGTCTCCCTGGCTACCTACATCTGTCAATTCATACACCATGAAATACAGGGCATAAGCAGTACCTAACTGATATCAAACTCTTTGAGTTTTCTTATGTAACCTGTCCAGTTACCTGCACCTCAATTTAATAGGTGGTAGAGCCAAGACAATTATTTCTCCAGACATGTTAGGCACTGGAAATTATTTGCACATGCACTGTGTTATTTTCCCTTCTAGTGTGTTATATTAGAGCCTGGTGACTTCAAATTCAACTAGCTTACAAAACTGTTACTTTTTTACTCAAAGGAATTCCTTCTTTGTTAAAGAATCCAACTTGATTCTTGTTTTGCATCTCTGGGGCTTCATGTATCACTACTTCAACAGAGAGCAAAATATTCAGGACCTACATGACTTGGACTTACTCTGTTTTGAAGAACAGCCTGAGTCCAGAGGACATGTATGACCACACAATTTAGAGAGACTGACAGTACAAGATGCACTTATGGGCTAGACAGACTGAATCTATAAGTTGCATGTACTGTCTGAGACAGAGTGAAATCTGGGCCCTCTTAAAAGCAAAGCTTGTTTGACTCTTGACTCTGGCAATGATTTCTAGTCCTGTTTCTCTGTTCCTTGTGTGTAAATTCAGGATAAAGAAATTTTCTTGTTTCCCAAGTTATTCCAAAAACGGTTCAGAAATTGCTAATATCTTTGTTATGTTGACTAGCCAGGGAATTATGTTGACTAGTCAGGAAAAGTGTTACCCACAAGGTAAAAGAGGATGTTTGCAAAATACAGGCTATATAGAAAGAATAATGGCATGATGGAGTATTTTTTTTAATCATCAGATATGTGATGTTCTACAATGTTCTCAATAGGATGACTTAAGGATACATTTGCTAAGCAGTAAAGAGATTCAGGAGAAAATAAATCTGATGGGTAAAGACAATAACTTTCAACTTCTTAGTGTTCAAAAAAATGTAACTATCTCAAAAATATTTAGTTTTTAGGGCTGTGTAAAGTATGCCTTATATTTTGCTGCACATTTTAAGAAAAATTTATTTCAAGACAACCTGATTCTACATTGCTGAAAAGAATCCTGATTAATTTTGGGATAATTAACTAGTAAAATACTTTCTCAACATAAGGAAATGTTTGGCAGAAATCACAGTGCATGGTTTTGGCACTACTGTGAGTTCCCTAAAGCAGCAGCTACATGTACTGTGAAAAAGGAGTGGCTCTGGTATGAATAAAAGAAAATTCTTGCCATTTCCTTGAGTTTTCTTGGGTAACGGAAATTGGAAATTATATTAGAAGATAAGTGTTTTATTCATACAGATATTTTAATCAACTTTGTTCTTATGTTACTATTTTGAGGAGAAAAAAATTACTAAGAACTGAAAATAAGTTTATGTATTTCATTTAAGCCCAGGTATTTTCAATTTCAGAAACCCCAGATCTAAATGCCCTCTGTCATATCACTAAAACCCATGCCCCTACTTGCTCCTCTAACCAGACTTTAATGAAACCACAAAAAACTTTGAAGATATAATCCATCTGTAATTCACAGAGACTGCAATTAAGAGAAAGGACAGCAATCTTTTCGGAGCTAATCACACCCAACTTCTCAGTTTCCATTGCACTTACAAGTCTTTGCTGACGGTGCCTTTTCAACACAGAACTATCCTGTCACTGATATGAACTGTGCCTGATAAGTAATTAACATGGCCTGACTTCTACTTCACCTAGAATAAACACAGCCACTATCATAAACACTGTAAAATGCGTTTATATAATTATTTTTCTATCTTTACAGAGCAGTATACGATTCTTAAAACAGAATTCCAGGCCCAAGAGAAATAAAGCCTGACTTGTTTTTGAAACATACTAAGTACGTCTTCAGATCACAGATTAGCTTAGGAAAAGTTTGCTCAAAAGGTTGACTCTGTGAATTCTAATAAAGTCACTAAAGTTGCCTATAACAACTTGTTTCTTGAGCTTGCACTCCAGTGTTCTGCTGACACTGCTGCAACAAAGATACACAGAGTCCCTGAGCTGCAGGATCCCGCCTGGACAAAAACATTGATCAGCAAAACTCTGCTGTTAGCACAGTTGTTCATTTCATTCATTGGATGAACACTTTGCAGACTATAGATTGAAACTGTACCTTCCCATTTAGAGCCCTTATCTGGGAAACCACATTTACATTCAGTCAACAGTCTCAGTCCCCACTTCAGTATGTTCCATAGGACTTTCATCAATTGCACGATAGAAACTAAGAAACAAAAGTTGCAAAACCGCTCTTGTGTCACAGGAAAAATTGGTTCCTGTACATCATCAGTTAATACAATTGGACTTTGTTCTGGAATTTGAGTATAGATGCTGCTCAGCTGCACATGGGCCAACACAGCTATTAAGATGTCTTGGTTTCAGCACCAGACATTTGACAATGTATTTAAGGCTAAGTAGCATCAGTAAAGCTCATGGCAATAAACAAAATTGCCAGACTGACTTTACACTTTAATTAATTAGAAGTACTTGTAAATTATCTTTATATCTTTTAGATGTAAGGCTAGCATTAAGTAAAGTAAGTCACCATTAACTGTTAAGAGAAGTCAATAAAAAAAGCAGGGATAAAAGAAAAGTAATTAAAATTAATAAAAGAGGACATTTTTTATAATTGAGGCAGAAATGAATGCAAGGATGAGAGGCCAAGGATGCAAGGAAATTTTATATAAGAGAGTGGCAGTGGCAGATACATAAATTGCTATTTGAGCTTTCAGACTTCTTAAATTTTTTGTTGGAAGGAATAAAAGACCACTGTGTATTCTACAAAATCAGGAATATGGGGGGCCACAGAGTGCAATGCAGCACTGCAATTTTTTATGCAATTTTTTTATTGCTGTATGACAAATACAGGTTCCACACAATACAAGATGTAACAAACTGGGAACAAACATCATTCTTGCAAAAGTGACTGTAAAAACTCAGCTGTTTAGGGCTCTGCATCTTATGTATCTCAAAGGCTGTAAATCACATTTGTTCAAAGCAGAACTTGGTTTTTTTCGCTTCCAGAAATATGGCCAGAAGTCTTCCTTTGGGATAAGAATATTCTACTGTGTTCCTTTTGGCTTATGCATCATCCTTAAGAAGATGATTTATTTGAATACATATTTCTGAGTGTGATAGGTAAGCCAAAAGGAAAGTAGAAGCTTCTTGTAATACTAACTGCTTGCTGAAAACTTTTCTTATAGCACAATGATTCAGAGCTGACTGAATGGTAGTGGAGCACCTCACCTGGCTACTTAGATTAACTGATGAGCAGAGTAAAAATGGTAATATGGTTACCATGGTTATCTGCTCAGTAACTAACTGAGCACAAAGGTTTGAATTTTGCAGCATGTACCTGAAAATGACTAAAACTCCATTTGACACACACAGAGAGCTCACCCTAACTTTGACAGAAATAATAATAATAATAAACTTGCAGCAATATGCAGTATACCACTACTTCATGCTAACATCTAAAATCCAAATTAAATAAGATACTATTAAGAGCAGTCTTCAACTGCATTGAACAGTAACTCCTCTCTGGGGCTCTTAGCTTACTTCTAGATGCCGGGTCAGAGAATGGGAAGGGGATGTTTCAAAATGCCTGGAATCTGTCACTTAAAATAATAAAACAATCTCAGCATGCAGCTTTGGTTTGTAGAAACCTTTAGAATGTTACTCAGCCAACAAAGACAGAGAGGCTCTGCAATGGTCAGATTTCAACCAGAAAGTACCTTCTAACCTTAAAAATGAAACAAAGTTGATAACAATCTTTTTGAAGCCCAATTGAAATGACTTCTTGAATGGCACAAATGGCTGTCACACAATCCTAGCATGTCTGGAAAGAAACACATGAATGGCTGTCTTCTCACATACCAGCTTTCACAGGTATGAGTTATTCCTATTTCCTTTTTTTTGCAGTATTATTGGTCCTTAAAAATCACTGCAAACACACAAAATCAGTTTGACTTGTAGTTAAATAGAATATTTAATTTCTTTCAATACAGAACAAATATTCAAGGCTATGCTCAGCCTGTGTGTGGAGACAATACATACAAAACAAAGATTCCCTGGTTTCTGTATTACAGATGAGGATGCTGGGCTATAATCAACACAGAAGCATAAGCAAGATGCTTCTATCACCTGTTGCACCTCTGCCACAAGTGAAGACTGAGTTTTGGATGTATAACTACAAGTTTCCTGACAGTTTTCGTTCCGGTTTATAGCAAGAGACAGAAGAGAATGCAGCCTAGCCTGCTGGCACCACAGGGTTAAGTGTGAGAGATAGTAAAAATACTTGTCAGCTGAGTGAACAGAAGAGGTTTGAGTGCATGCAGATGCCTGAGGAAAAAATTGGCAGCTTTACTTAAGAATTTTCCAGGAGGAAGGACACAGTATTACCTCGGACATTTCACTCCTCTGTGTTCTCCTTCCCTCTTGCTTTTAACTCGAGGAGTGATTCCAGGGAACTCCACTTCTCCTAAGGCATCTTGTACAAGGGCTGCTCTACAATGCCCAAGCCAGTCAAGGTCTTCATATTAACAACGAAGTAGCAGTGGCTTTGATTTTGTGGCCTAAGGATGCAAGCTTGTTCAGACAAACTGGCTGGTGTTGAGAGGGCAGGATTGGTGAGCATATTACAATCACAAAATCACAGAAAAATTTGAGTTGGAAGTGATCTCTGGAGTCTATCCAATACAAACCTGTTCAAGACACGTCCAGTTAGATCAGGTTCTTGGGACAGTGCTCAGCTTAGTCTTGCACACTCACAAGGATGGTGAAGCAACAGCCTCGCTCAGCTTGTTTTCCAGTAACTGTGTGCTCTGTTAGCAAAAAACATTTCTCTTTTACATCTATCTGGAACTTCATCTGTTCCAACTTATGTTCATCACCTTTCAACCTACTGGTTGCATCAGCAAGAAGAGCCTGCAGATGTGTATGCAGCACATCCATATCCTCTGATCAGGTATTCACAGACAGGAATAAGGCTTCCCCAAGGCCTACCCTCTTCATCTTTAGGCTAAACAAGCTCTCCTTGTCCATCACCCTGGATATCTTGTGTATTCTTTCCTGGACTTGCTCCATTGTTCTATGGTTTTCTTGCAATGGGGAGCTATAAACTGGACACAATACTCCCGGTTTAGTCCCACAAGTGCTGCATTCAGGGAGATCACTTCCCTCAAGTCTGCTGGCTGCTGTCTTGCTAATGCAGCCGAGCATGTCAAGTGCTGCCTTTGCTTCCAGACCACAACCTTGGCTCAAGATCATCTTGTCATCCACAGGACTTGTCATGTCCCCAGCTCTTCTGCAAAACTGTTTTCTACATAAACATCCCTTAGACTGTAATTCCATACCAGCTGCAAGACTTTCCATTTGCTTTTTGACATCTTCATGAGATGTCAGCCCATTTGTCCAGCCTGCTGAGGACCCATTGGATGCCCTTGTCCTCTGTCATATTAACTTCTTGTCCACCCTGCCCTGTCAACTGTGGGGCATTGGTAAATTTGTAGAAAGTGCACTTTGTCCCACCATCAGAGCTATAAAGTTACTGGCCCTAACAGTGGTCCCAGAGGGATGCTGCTAATACTTGTCAGCTGGACTGTGCACCCATCCCATGCAAATGGTTGTACACATCAAACCAGAGGGATGCTGCTAATACTCACTTGTCAGCTGGACTGTGCACCCATCCCATGCAAATGGTTGTACACATCATTTGAATTGCCTTAAAACACAGACAATGGTGGTAAATGGTCTGTTTTCCCCCCAAAAAAATGCAGTAAAAATTCAAGATGGACTACAGAAGACTAGGAAAAAAAAGGTTAGTGAATGAACTGCTAAATGAATAACCCTGAAGAGATGCACCGAAGCTGAAGGGCTGGTACTGCCATGAGACATGGGGAACAGAGCTGAAGAATTTGTTCATTGTACTTTGTACAGTGTGAGATTTCTTCACGCTAGCTCTTAAAGAAATTCCTCTCTTCAGTTCTATTGCATTAGGGTTTCTTTCTCGTACTCCAACACTATTCTCTAATGTCAACATAAAATATAAGAAATTAAGGTAATAATCGAAACTTATTCCTAGTGACATAACCTTAATCTTAGTATACAGTATAAATCTAATATATTATCTAAATTAGGGTTCTACTGACTGAAAAAAATAATCAAAAATAAAATGTCTGAAGTATTATATTTTGTGTTTTTGTAACTGGTTAACAGTTTAAGATTAGGAAATATTTTCTGCTAAATTTTCCTGCACCAAAAGTTTAAAAGGAATAATTTTGACTACAACATTTTCTGCTGGCTGAAAAAACACCCCATCCATCACTGACAGTATTGCATGCACTTAGCAGTGGCTGGAGACTACAGATGGCTGTAAACAACTTAATATCCAAGATGCAGTCTTTGGATTCAAGGTATAGAAGGTTGGGCTGTTCTGCTATGTGCATAAAAACCCATGCACAAGATTTAGATAGATGTAGATAACTGTTTCAGCTTTGTTCTATTCAATTTGGCTTGATTTTTTTTTTTGTATATTTATACACTACTGAATAGTTTTCCATCATTTTGCTGTAAGGACATATAATCAAAGTGCTAGTACCAATAAAATTTCAACTAATTTACATGAGGCCTATTGAGATATGATGTTCCATCAAAAAATGCAGTTTGTGTGAGTGTTCTTAGATGTTAATGGTTAAATGAGTGACATCTCTTTTCCTCCCAAAACTCATTTGTTGTAGGGTGTTGTAGGGTGTAGGGTGTTTTTTATCCTAGATTTGATGTTATTATCTGTGATGAGCTTGCTTAAATAGATAGAATTCAATCATATTCTAGTTATTTTATTCTTGATGGATTTCAAAATAATGAATGGCTCTCTTTAACATTTGCAGGACACATTATGAAGCAAACAAGTAGCCTTTCCTGATTATAGTCTCTGGCTGCCAAAGAGTTTTATCACAGTTTTCTGGGGCACTGTCATGATTTGTTGACTTTCACCATCACTACAGTGATGTTCTGGCTTCACTCCCAGAAGCCAACAAATGACTTACAGGATGTGTAAAAAAAAAAAAAAAAAGGAAAAAAAATTAAAAAAGGAAGATAGCGTGAGGTGTAGGATCTAAGTTAGAATAAACTTCTGGGGAGAACTTAATTGGAAATCTTATATGCTACTTATGCCGTGTCCCAGCCTCCACCAAGCCCTGACCAGTAGTATTTTTGGGGGTTTTCATCTCAGTTACTTGGGGTGATTCACATTAAAATTGTTTCAGCTTATGGTGAAGTTTAATTAGCAATGCTGACAAATCTTGTGCACATTTTCCAATAATTATAAAAATAATTGTTAGACACACACTGTAATGCTATTGTAACAAGAAAAAAAATACTACAGCATTTTCTGTGTAGAAAAGGTGCTACAAGGATTCACGGTATCAGTGAACATAAAATCCCAGAATACTCACCAGTTTTGTGATGTTCTTGATCATCTCTCTTACATCCTTCTTCTAGCGGACCCATCTCTGATATCAACAGAAGGAACCAGCAAAGTGGGTCTACCAACTTTCAGTACGCAAAATAAACAAAATAAATTACCTAAAAGAAGTCCAGTATTTGTGGCAGAAACAAGAGAGATTGATTTCTGCTGCTCCTCCTGCTTTATTGCCACCCTCATGACAGAGCCGCCTGGCAGCCTTAAATAGGACATGACATGTTGTCCTCTTTGCTCCCCTATCCTTTTCAGGTCCTTCAGGGAATCTCAACACAAGCGCCTTATTTCAAGGAAATAATTTGTTTCTGCCTCTGGCAATTCTCTTTGCCTTTCATCTACTCATTGTTATTGTCACTTTTGCTCTTTTCATTGCGCTTGGGCAATGACATCAGTATTTCACATTACTACTGAGAACCTTCTCCAAACACATGAGAAAAAAGGTATAAAAACAACTTAAGTGAACAATCATTCCACTTGATGCAATGAATTTTTTCACCTATCACAACTGAAGTGATGAAAAAACTGTTCTAGAACAATTTTTTGTATGTTCCAGATATTTGCATGTCTGTCTTGCTTAGGACTAGGGACAGGATAAGAGAGCAAAAAGTGACCCAGGCAGAGTGCAGCAATAAACAATATGTGACCTCATTAAAAATCATGGACTTGAAATAGTCAGTGTAACCAGGACCATGACATATGGTGCTCTGTGCTAAGTGTTGGCTGCTGTAATAACACTGCTTACACTATGGAAGTTTACCCCAGATATGTCAGTTTTTGCCACTTATTAACAATGCCAACTTACTTTGTCTTAGCAAGCTGTTAAAACAATGACAGAAGACCCGTTAAAAACATGACTCCTCTCACAGAACACTTCACTGCCATAGAACTGAGCAAGAAAACAATGGATATATAGTATTCATCTTCCCAAACTCCAAATCTAGATGACATATGTGAGATACTTTCATTATGATTAATGCAGGTCTCACAGAAAACAGAAAACCAGTTAGAGTGCTTGTTTATAGGGGATCAAAACCTTGGGGATTTGTAATGTCCTCTTTTTGTTGCTGTTTTTGTGCTTGGATTTCTTATGCTGGGACATTAAAATGTGTACAAACAACATAGGAGATTAAAAGTGTAAAGACACAGTTTCTCACTTTCTGGCTCAGAGGTTATCTTTGATCTAACCCACAGACAGATTACACAGTGTTTAGGGACACACACCACCTTAAGCCATGTATGCAGTGCTGAAAAAATGAATTTTTTTCATTGTCTAAAAGCTTGTTTTCTGATGTTATGTACTAGGATTATCCTAAACTCTATAATTTCTCTATGTGCATTAATTCAGTCAAGGTTTTCACCAGCAGCTCTGAATTGTGTCTACATCTTTTTGTCTTGCAAAAAAGACAAGAGCAAATACAACAGCCTTGAACTACACCATCTGTATTCTTATTTGTCTGGTGGATCTGATGAACAACTCCTTGCTATTGGAGAAAACAAAGGAGATGTCAAAACCATTCTCTAGAACCTTTCCACAGCATTCACCATTGCTGCCAAGAGCGTGATTATCGGTGATACAATATCAAAGGTCCAAGTGCACCAGTGAATGTACTTGAGTCCTTCCTGATGGAGGGCATCAGCATAATACCAATTGGTAAAACGTACTCATGTGTTTTCTTTATCATGTCTGGTTATTTTTTGGCATTGTTTTTGTTTGTTTTTTTCTTTTTAAAATCCCAGATTTCTTAATCTTTTTTTGATACTTAACATTAAGGTATCAGCTAAACTGAAATATAGTTGAGATGCACTGTCTACAAATATTTCTGTTGCAAAGATGACTTTGAAGAGGATGAAGACACATTACAGACAAAATGGGTATTGACTAGCAGATTTTATAAAAAGCAAAGTCTGCAATTGCAATATAATCTACTTTATCATAGATGGTTCAGATGTGAATTGATCAGTCTGGCTCATATTTGGGAATATTTCTGGTTCTTTGTAAGACCACAAGTAATACTGCTGTCCATCTTCTCACTTTACCTAGATTTCCTGTTGCAGTGGGTAATGACCAGGCAAGAGTTACTGCTCACATTGTCTCTTAGCTGAAGTAGAGGAATGAATATAATTGGATGTAAATCTTCCAGCACTTAAAAATAATTAAATGCTATATAAGACTGCAGGCCTCTCCTCAAAAACATAGACCGCACATTTGATATAAAAACACAGCAAACCCATTATTAACCCATTATTAATGTTAACTTTGCAGAGAAATAAAAAATCCAATTCAAGAACAACCTGGCCTAGGAACCCAAAATACCTCACTGCCCACATGAAAACTGAGATCTGCAGTTATTGTCCTCTGATACACAAGAACTTTTTAAACTTCAAAACCAGATCTCTACTTAAAACTTCTACACTGCAGTGACAAAACAGGAAACAGACTGCACATATTTGGGTTTCTGAAAAAAAGGTGTTTAAGCATGAATTGTGGTCGTACTCAATGTACCACCCACAGAACACTGCAGATTTTGTGATGTTAAGATGATCAAGAAGATGATTCACAGGGCTAAGTGTGTAAGCACTGGGTACTGATTGCTGAGGAAAAAAATCTATACACTCAAAATTGACAGCATGTATTTCTATTAGAACATATTCTAGGGCAATATTAATGCTCTTACAGTTCCTTGATTAAAAAAAAAAGGAAGGAAAGGCCAAACCACTAAAGAAATAAATTTGCACACCCAATTCTAACACAGTGTTTCAATAATGCTTGTAGCTCAGACCTATGATTTGTAAAGAAACACTTTCTGTTCCTACAATGTAGCAATTCTTTTTGTGAACAGAGGACTTTTGAACAGCAGAAATTACTGTCACTGAGTACTCTCAGAGCAGTTGAATTTCAGATTAATTTAAAAGTTTATCATCTTGTTTTTCAAATAAAATGCTTTTTTCTTCACTGAACAACGCCACTTATATAGTAGAAAATAATGCACCTGTATAGAAATACTGAAGTCAGTGTGAGAACTGATTCTGAAAACAGAACTATCAAGTTTACCTCTCAATGACATGAAAGTTTGCTATTCGGAATAAAATTGACTTTGGTTCCAGTCCAAGGTAAGGTAGGAAGTAGGCTGAGGTAGATAGAGATATTAGAAATTAGAAGAGTCTAAATATATATAGATGTGTAAATACACATCAATATCACGTGTGGTGATATAAAATACCACTTAAAAAAACCCCTTTGTTTTGTTTGGTCTGGACACAAAAATGTATGAAATAATAAGACTGGAGGACACAGCAAAGTATACTCTGTGAAGTGGTCAAATGCAGACGGGAGAACTGGATTGTTCTGCTTAACAAAAGTCTTCTGGTTCAATGCTGGTATTTTTGAAAATCACTTCATTGCCTACCATTGGAATAAGGCTACATCTTAGCAATACAAAGTAAAAAAAAAAAAAAAAAACCAAAAAAAACCAAAAAACACACACACACAAAAAAAACCAAACTAGTGAAAGCAATTCACAATACACTTTACAGTGCAAATTGAAAATACAACTACCCATGCTTGCTTAAAATCAGTTTATCAATTTAGGATTCTATTGATCCTAATGAAGGTAATGTAAAACACACAATGTGCTATTGACTGTGCTTTTTAATTTACAATGACCTAAAATGCGATTAATGAACATTACTTCCATGTCAATGGTGCCTTGAAATCTCATCTCCTATACACAAGTTCACAGGTACATCATCTGGGATTGGCACACACAGTAAAATAAAGTGAAAATATGATAGAATACATTTTCCTTAAGTTACACTAACAACTATTTGCAATTCTCCCCCAGGATATTTAATATATAAAAACCAGCTTAACTTTCAAATATTTGTAGTTATGATGTATTTCTGATAAATGGTAATAGCTTACATGAGAGTTTTTTGGGAAAATAAATTTCTCTAATCTGCAGAGGCAACACAGCTTAGGAACTGCTTGTGTAAATCACGTAGTATCCTTGAATTTCTAAGCCTTCTTATTTCAGGAATGCACAGAATTACTCAGACAGCTTTTTTTCCACCTCCCCGTACTCAGTGCACATCACTTTTGGGCACAGAATAAAGAAAAGAGATCAGCAAACAGTTCTTCATTTACACTAAAGCAAAAGTTAGCTCAGTTACACAGATAATGGAAGGAAAAAAAAAATCATGGTTTTATTTTTTTATATATTTTCTTCAATTTATTAATAATCTTTTATATTTGTTTATTTATGGCTTTGAGCAAAGACAAAAAAAAACTCTAACTCATCCCTGATCATACAATTATTGTAAGAACCAGATCTATAGTCTTCCCAGCAGCAGTAAGATCCAACCTTTTTCATTAATACATTTCATCTTGTACAGATGTGAGATTTCATACTTATGGGCCTACTTATGTACAGAGAAAATAGGTCACTTCTGAAACTAACAATGGACCTTTATATTACAGGAATGTGAGTCATTTGTTTCTTAATCTAAGTATATATACATTCATACATACATATATATATATACGTATATAATTTTATACCCTGTACCATTTTTTTTAATTAACATACAAATCCTAGATATTGTCCACTCTATTACAAAGTCATTAAAAATTATTTTTATGGTTTCACTGAAAGACCATGTGAATTAATATTTCTTCATAGTGCTTAAAATAAAATAAAAATATATATAAAAATATTTTGCTACTAACCCCATTTCTCCTATTAAATGTAAACCTTAAACAGTTTTCAAGATCAGTATATGATCTTAATTAACTGACAGAATTTGTTAGCATTAAAATAATATAAGGGGTATTGTACTCATAAATAAATGGTCTTGCAGCGTATCCATAATGTTTGAGACACTTTTTTAAACAATCATTTCCCCATTTCCACTCCAGGTCACTTAAATTAATGGCAGCAGCATGTTAGTGGGTTAATTACATCGATCTTTACTGGTGAATGTGAGTCAGCAAAAAAAATGGAAGATTTTTTAAAATTTTATTTGATGTACCACTTTAGTAAAAGATATAACAGGCAGCACGGGTTCAAGCTCTGTTAGCTTTAGAGAATTTACTTGGCTCTCAAGTACATCTGGATTCACTGCATTACGTAGTTTGTGATGTTATTTAATTTTTCCATGCATCGTTAAACTCAGCATTGATGGGAAGAGGAGAACTCCTTTGCATCCATTTCCTTAACAGAGTCAGCTGGGTTTTAAGGAACAGAATATATGCTTGTATCATATCCATAATGCTGATTTTTCAGTGAGTTAAATTATGACACATTTAGTTTCAATCTCTATTTAATGTGACAAATCAGGCACAAACGATTACAAATTTTTTTTCTTTTTTTCTTTTTTTTTTGTGGATAAAATAATGTGAAGGTTTGAGCAAACAAAACAAAATGTTCACAAAACAGTATGCTTTAACCCTGCTTTCTGTCACCATTTCCTTCCTGTTTTGAAGACATAAAAAATAATAAACCTCATACCTATGGGCTATGTTTGACACTACATGCCTTAGGATATACTAACCATTTAATTACAATATACACAGAGCAAATCGTGCATTTCCAGACAGACTTGATGCTATATTATATTTATTTTTGTAAATTAACACCACAGTCAACTACAAAACTACAGTGAAGACACAGAAGCACCTGAAAGTCTAAATCAAGCTGTGGTTTACAAATAATCCTTTAAATGAAAAACCTCACTTCTAGACTTAAACCAGAGATTCAAAGTCAGCATTATAGGAATTTTAAGGTAGACACAATTAATGAATGGTTATTATTTTCTAAGATACCGTAAAGCCTTTTCCTACTGACCAAACCTATTTTTATTGTCTTTTTTTTTTCAAAGCATGCATGGAATATTCTCAGATGCTATTGAGGGCAAGAAGAAGAAAAGTGATGGTATTGGTGAAGTACAAGCGATTTGCAGGATCAAGCGTACAATTTTGCATAAAACATTGCATGTAAAAGTAACACTGTAGGTTTTAAGCCATTGCATTACAATTTAACAGTTGTGTTGCACTTAGCTTTAACAAATTTTAAAACTGTAAATTTTGAAGTGAAAAGCGGAACCTAAATTCCTAAACAAAGACCTTGCAATGGTACACCACACAGCATCTATTTTTGCTTGGGTCTAAAAAGTTATTTACAACGGAAATATTTAGTCTTTGAAAAGTCTTTAGCAGTGTGAAGATCAAAGTCCACCCAATTCTCTTAGACAACAGAAGGGTTGACATGCCATGAGGTTACAACCTATCTGGAGGAGTGCTAGTGCCTCCCTTTACACTGCAGGTGTTTGCAATATAATTCTCTTCCAATCTAAATTCCAATGGATGGTGCTAACATATGAAATGCAATGTGAAATAACAACTGAATTCTTCACAAGAAATTAACAACATATACGCAATAAATGAAGTCACAAAGGTTTCAGAATATCACTCAGTCAGTGCTATGTGTTAGTTAAATTGATGGTTTTCTTTCCTTTTTTTTTTTTCTTTTTTTAAATATACTTGTTTGAAGTTTGTTGTTGTGTTGACAATTTCCCCATGAAAACAGCCAATCTCATAAACAGAGAAATCTGTTAGGCTGATTTTAAAGTCAACACATTAAAAATAAGTAATATTAGCTCTAATTTTAATCTTCTGCAATGGTTGCAAAAAGGAAGACGTGAACTCAAACAAGTTTTTTAATTGCCTTTATATATATATATATTTAGATATATATATATAAAACTTTTACATTCGTTACATAGGGCAAAGCTGTCTAAATTATTTTTCTGATAGTAGACTGCTGGGGCACATTAGGAAACAGGCTAAAACAGTTCGGGGGATGGTGCTCGGTTTGTTGCAAGTCTATTGCTCACAGTCACCAGGGATCATAAATTTGAGGCGAACCGCGGTTTGTCTCCCTCGGGCTCTGTGCTTAAGACTGTGGAAGAATCCCTTTGCAGCGGGGCCGCGGGCGGCGCGGCCCCGCGGTTCGGGGGGATGGCTCCCGAGGACATCTGCCGGAACAGCGAGACCCGCTGGGGCACGGTGGCCCGGCCGGCCGGGGGCACGCCGGGGCCCGGGGCGGGCTGCGGGAGGGAGGCGAGGGACTCCCCCACGGTGGGGTGAGGCCTGGCGATCAGTGTGGAGATCTCGTGGGGCAAGGAGGGCTGCGAGGCGGAGAGCGGCCGCACCTCCCGCGTCAGATTGGTGTTGTGGAGGGCCTGGGTGCTCTTGTGCACCTCGTTCTTCTGCGCGGCTCCCGGCGGCTGCTGCGCCGCCTGCGGCTGCTGCTGCTGCTGCTGCTGCTGCTGCTGCTGCATGAGGGAGAGCTGCGAGGCGGTCGGCGAGGCGTACTGGAAAGTTCGGCCGGCCAGCGGGCTCTGTACCGGCGGGCTGCAGACGGCCGTGGTGTAGGAGCAGGGCGACAGGATGACAGCCTGCTGGGGCGGCTGCGTGCTGGGCGAGGGCGAGTGCAGGTTGGTGTGCGAGAGGCTGCTGCTGCTGTACACGGGAGGGGACTGCGTCCTGCCGCGCGACGACGAGGCCGAGGTGCTGGAGTTGAGGGCTGGCATCTGCTGCAGGCTCACCGGGGCGATGGTCTGCACCATCTCCCTGTCGTGCTTCACGATCTGCTTCAAGATCTCATTCTCCTGGTTGTTGAAGACGCCGGTGTTGAGGTCCTTCTGGAACTTCTGCAGCAGGATCGAGTTCTTCTTCCCTTCACAGAGAGGCAGAAGAGTTAGTGAGCCCGGGGTGCGGGAGCAGAGCCCCGCTCTGGCTTTGTGTTTCAGCATCGCTGAGGACGGTCTGTTGTAAAAGCCTCAGCAGGCAGCGGGTGGCTGAGCGGGCACCGCTCGGCCGCCAGCCCGGGCAGGAGGGGGCTGTGCCCCGCTGGCACTGCCGCAGCTGCCCGCGGCCGTGCTGTGCTCTGCCCGCGGCCGTGCTCTGCTCTGCATGCGGCCGTGCTCTGCTCTGCATGCGGCTCTGCTCTGCTCTGCATGCGGCCCGCCCGCAGCGCCGGCCATCGGAGCACCGCCGCGCTCCCACACCTGGCCTTTCTCTGCCCCTTCACTTGCGGTTTACTGTTATTACTATAATTACATGTAAGAACCGTAATTTCCTGAACAACTGTCAGGAAAAGTCATCGTGCTCTGCACCTACATCGTCCTTCTCCTTGCAAAACTGAATTTCCACTAAACAGTTACATATTTTAAAAGTACACCTGCCATCTAGCAGGTGCGTACATTTCTGGGAACTAGTTACTAGACACGAGTAGAAAACTGTTTTTAACTGTCTGTGAACTAATATAAACTCGTGGATAATGTGACACCTGCTTGCACAGTGGAGACTGCTGTACACTGTGACCTGATGTCTGCTTGATGGCTCACAGTGTC
Organism: Passer montanus; assembly: GCF_014805655.1. Classification (NCBI taxonomy): domain Eukaryota; kingdom Metazoa; phylum Chordata; class Aves; order Passeriformes; family Passeridae; genus Passer; species Passer montanus. The sequence goes on from NW_024366815.1 coordinate 5,237,044, forward strand.
TGCAAGATGTAGACGCTATTCTGTCTGAGTCATCAGATGCTTGGGAACACAATGGCACTCAATTGCTCTTTTTTTTTTTTTTTTATAAAACACTGCACTTCAAATGGGATTGCTACTCCAAGAACAGACTGGAGCTTTAGTGCTAATATTTTTCAAGCACATATTACTTAGAGTTGGACTGCATTTCCAGAGAGTCTTGCAAGACAAACTGTAGGAGTTTAATGCATTGAGTTGATGTGGAGAAATCCTCAGACTGAAATTTTCTTACGAAGTTGAGGAAACACCACTGAAGAGGATAAGTGATACTTATTTTTTTTTTACAGCTGTATTTTAAAATGAGTGCCAGTAATGATGACCAAAGTGCAATTCTCCTGACCTAAGACTTTATTCTTTGCCTCGTATGTCCAGTTGGGAGGTCCCAAACACTGGAACAGCAAGTATACACCTCATGTTTGGATAATCTGCCATACCCTTCTGCCTTTCTCTTGGGTATTATTGGACAGTTTTTCTGATTGCAGGCAGATCTGAGCAGTGCCAGTGTGCAGCCATCAAGGCTTGCAGAGCCCATGTTGTGAGGAAAATGAGAGCCCTGCTGCAAAGGATTAATTCACTTCAACAAACAACGGGTTTGTGAGTGCTGAGAGGCTTCAGCTCTTCCCAGCATTGTAGATGTCATCCGTAAGCAATTTATTTAGGAAAATGTCATCTACTGCTTGTGACACAGCATAAATCCTATCAAGTGCTGAAGGCAGCAAAAGAAATCTACAGGATTAATAAATAATACTAATGATAATTAAAGTATGAAAAATAATCCTCAGAGGAGTACAAGACCTTTCTAAAACTTGGTGGGTTTTATTATTTACAAGTGAGATTGCAAAATTCTTGTCTGCACACATGTGTTATTTATAGATCAAGAAAACATTTACTGCAGCATAACAGAAAAAAACTTTTAAAGAGGGCTATTTTATCATGCAGCTCAAGGGAAAGAAAATAGATTTTAAGAACTAATCATATGCAAAAAAATGCGATAAATACCTATCCTGTCAAGTCTATCAATTGCCACGGTTTCGAAGGCCCTTCTCATCATGGGGTACTCTTCCAGAACCTCGTTGAAGTTGTCCACTGAGAGGGAGTACAGGCGACAGTAGGTGTCTGCTCGTACACTGGCAGTTCGACGGCCCTTGGTTAAAAGGCAGATCTCTGGGGAGAGAAAAATTCAGCACACACTGAAAACAAGGAAGTTACTGAACCATGTGAAACTTTAAAGTTAGAAATTGACTCTGTGCTAACAAGTAATAATTTAGTACTCAGCAGCAATTTTTTTATTTCTGCTTACATAAGGTTGCAGGGACAATTCTGAAGGTATTTGATTCTATTTTTGCTACTCTGAGAAAAAAATTCATGTCCTTTAAGAGCCCTGCCTATAGGTTTTCTCAGTATGAACTCTTGATTTTATGAAGCCTTTTTAAAATAGTGCTTCAAGTTCTAAGAAATGATCCATCAGCTGTCAAACACAGCTTGATGACTTTGATTAACCGAAGTGCTGAATTAACCCAAGTGATTCTATTGATTTTCTTTTAAATATATAGCTGCCATAGAGGACCAATCCCTTTAATAATTCACCAGATTTACTAAAATAATGCAATACATTATATAATGATATTTGAATATAAGAACTGTTCTGTGAAAAAACCCAAAAACTTGAAGCATGAACATGCCTTCTGTTTCCTTGATGTGTATGTCCTAGGTATTTTGGGGAGAGAAAACGTAAAACTTTTGACTTTTTTTCTTATTAGATTAAAAAGTGGAATTCATAGGATTAGTCTAGTAGCCTTTCTCTGCAAGTGCCACCAACAGGAATTCATTTTTCTGGAACAGTAGAAACTGAAGGTATGTGCAGAGTCCCAAGAAAGAGTCCCAAACTTTTGATTTCTAATTCTTCAACCTACAGTAGCAGGGTGACTGCATAGAGGCCAACGTCTGTCTGAGGCTTGTATCAGCAAAACACATGGGGCAAAATATTTATTTACATTATTTAGATTAAAATACAGAAAATTAGAAAGTCATTTGCAAAAAGTAGTGTTTGAGTTCATCCCATTTTCAAACTGGAGACTAAGAACACACTTAGAAATACCAAGAACTCTTGAGCTCAAGCAGGGTGAGAGAGTTTCCCTACTCAGTTCCAGCAGTCAAGGGCTCTGAGTTCATACTTCATATTTAGATACAAAAGTAGGAAACTGACTCCTACCTTGCTTTTTTGTCCACTACATGCTCCATTTTAATCAAACTATCATTTTCAAGTGTGGAAAACCAACTAATAAATAATTCTGCAGACTTCAGTTCTACAAAGTACCAACCTAGTTCTTGGTTTGGTTGTGTGTTTTTTTTTTGGTTTTTTGTTTTTTTGTTTTTTTTTTTTTTTTTTTTGGGTTTTTTTTTTTTTTTTTTTTTTTTTTTGGTTTTTAAA